>NC_139703.1:39458658-39768658 GCF_964188405.1 Protomyctophum parallelum | reverse complement strand
AATTGTCTAATGTTTCTCTTGTCGTTTTAGTAAAAACCATAACCGTGAAGCCTCACCACCTCCTTGCTCATCTCAAATGCTTGTCTGTGCAAAGGCAAAGGGAACTCTCCTTGTCTTGTATTCTGACCGATGCACCATGGTGACGTGAATAGCCCATGAGCCAGTCTAAACCCAAACCCTACCCTACAAGTGGTGCTGGCGGTCGGGTCCTCAGCCACGTTGTGGGAGCCTTCCAAAGGATCCAGCAGGGCACCAGTTTTGGGGTCTCCCGACGACCAACGAAGGAGGCGGTGGGGAGTGCACGGCCCTCCCTCAGGGATATGACTGCTGCTGTGGAACTCCGACGAGGCATAGAAAGAGAAGAAGGCACCCAGCAGAGTGCAGAGGTCTCCCTCAGGGATATGACTGCTGTGGAACTCCGACGAGGCGTAGAAAGAGAAGAAGGCACCCAGCAGAGTGCAGAGGTCTTGGCTGTTCTGGCTGGCTGGGAGGCACGTTCACCTTGGAGACCTGCTGTGGATATGCGTACGGCCTGGCGTGAGATTTACACCTTCTGGCCCAGATTTTCAACAGCCGGCGAGAGCTCACCGGACGTCAATGGAGTTGAACCCCGTTCTGGTAAACCAGAAGTACGACACCAGTTCCTTTGGCTTTTGTGTTGCCATTTACAGGTCCTTTTCGTTGAAATGTAAATTTTCCATTTCTAAAGTAATATATAAAGAAGAAAAACACAGAAGCACCATAACCAGTGTTGGACCTATAAGGGTCCATTTGGTTTGCCCGTCAAGCGCCATTGTCTAGAACCCAGGTAGATGCCTCTTACAACCTTACACACCTTTCCGAGTGGCTGCAAATGGAGTCCCGTTGCCAACCCCGAAGTGACTGCCCAGGCTTAAACCCCCATCGACCACAGAGACCACACGTACCTACTCACTCTACAACCATATTCCATGGAGCTGACTGCACTGGTGAGCATCTCGAACCTCAAATGCCCCCGGTGTCCCCCTGTGCCTATTGTGGATCCAAGCCACCATATAAGCCAGTGTGACGATTTCAAAGTCCTAAACAAGTCACAGAATGGAGTAAAGCAAACCGGAGGTGTTGGCGATGTGCCAGACCACACCTCGCAGCTAAGTGCACCCTGAAGAGAGCCTGTAACACCTGCAAGAAGAGACACCTACAGATCCTTTGTGAGATCAACAATCCCCCTTCTGTTGCCAATTGTTTCCATATATGCAGTGCCTCCCCATCAATCCATGGAGTTGCCCATCTCAAGGCTCGGAGACCCTGGACGTCAACTAGCAGTATTGGTAATTAGTAACTTATATTAGATAATATTTAATGTTTATTTCCCATGTTTGTGTACTCTTATGTAGTGGTATAGCCTACCCATCCCCCTTTGAGTCTAGTTATGTATTAGGTACCTAATTGTCTGTCTATTTATGCACTGTTGACTTTTATAATAATTTATGTTTCTCTTGTCGTTTTAGTAAAAACCATAACTGTGAAGCCTCACCACCTCCTTGCTCATCTCAAATGCTCGTCTGTGCAAAGGAAAATAAAGGCTTAAACGGAACTCTCCTTGTCTTGTATTCTGACCGATGCACCATGGTGATGTGAATAGCCCATGAGTCAGTCTAAACCCAATCTATCACCAGTGCCAACATTGGCACAAAGGAGGGTGATCACTGGCACACTGGGCAGTGTGTGAGTATTTTTGGTTTTAAATAAAGCTGAGATCAGATTCATACGAGGTTTCCACTGGACACACACTGGTCTGATCAACCCATTCTGACCTGAGATCAGATTCTAAAAATGTCTGTTCTTCGAATTTTCAAAAAAATAGCAGACCTACAAGCTCGTGGCGCGCTATGAGCTTGTAGATCTGCTATTTTTCAATAGCTAAAGCACGACATGATGCTAACACCAAAATGGGTTCCCGTTCAAAATGGGTTAAAAAGAAATGTCATATAAATGAAGTCTCTCACATTTGTGTGTAAATTACATTCATTAAAACTAAACTCTATATTGCTCTGAGTCTAATGATCATTATAACAAAATTGTTAAACTTTTACATTTGTGGACAATCACAATAGGTTTGGAATTTTTCACGTGGGGGGGCATTAGAATGAATAAAAACATGGCACTTAATTAAAAGGTTGCAGACCCCTGGTCTAATCCATTCTCTCATCATGTCTGTCCTATTGAGAATCATAGCATTCCTGACCTCCGTCTTTTCACCAGTGTTTCACATTGTGCCACAATATTTGGACAAATGGTATTATGTTAATTTGTTTACTTTATTCTATAGTTTCAATGTACATATTGTTTAGACTTTCATTGACTATACACTGCAACTTGTAAAAAGTTGACCCCTGATGTAAACACATAACACTTCAGAAAATCTGAAGTGTGAGTTTGGTATAGATTATTTCTCTGTTGCAACAATAATGGTCGTTTGCAATAACTTCTGTGCTATATATTGGAAAGCCTGATCATTTCCCTTTAAGATGAGTGATACCCCATCGAGGTATCTGTATAAAGCCCTCCAGGGAGATCACATTAACATATCAATATGCAGCAGTTCCACAAGTGTGTGTGTGTGCAGGTGAAGTGCATATACAGTGTACTTAAACCATTTAGGACGATAATTTCTTCTAAATCTTGACACCGTTTTCTGAAATGTTTCTATGTCAGTCGTTCTCAAACATTTTCATCTCAAGGACCCCCATGTACTTAACCGCCGACCCCCATCTGAAAATATGTTGTTCCAGGGACCCCCCCCCCCCCCAGAAGCAAAGATTTGAGTTAAAAACGTTTGCTCCGTAAGAATATATATTGCACCGCATTTTCATGATTTAAAAAAAATAGCAGATCTACAAGCTCTAGATCTGCTATTTTTCACATACATGTGCATGCATAAAGTGAATGGCAAATCGAGTGGCAAAGTGACAGGAAAAGTGAGTTTAACATTGTTTAATGTCGTTTTAATGCAATTAGATATGACTTTTCTTTGCGGATGTATGGGCTGTCAAGGCCAGAAAGTAGTTTTTTGACACTCAGTATAGGCATTCCTGCATAACTTCCTGGTTTGATGTCACGCGCAAACCCTCTATAGCTTAAAGTATAACACAATGCTTAAAACACCAATAAAGGGGTTCCCGTCATGAATGGGTTAAACCTATCTATCTTCATTCCCATCAGGGCGGTCTGAAGCGGCTCAGAATATTGTTTAGCCGTGGGATCCATATCGACACATGGGGGCAGCTCTCCCCACAATGGGACGGATAAGAGCCTGGGGATGTTACAATGCATATTGATGGCCTTTAATAAGGGACAGGGGGAGAAAATGCAACCGTGTGCGTCTTCGTTGCGGCTGACAAAGCATTCTGGGTAAAGCCCTGTGTGTCCCTGACACAATGCATTGAATATATTGGATTTAGATGTATAAGGGAGCCATGTCTCAGCACTGTTCAAACCCTTGGCTTGCTTTAACCCATTCTGACCTGAGATCAGATTTAAAAAATGTCTATTACATCCTGATAGTTTAATTATTAAATCCCTGATGGTGCACAATGGAACGGGTCCATTTGGTTCCGTTTGTTCTGACTTTATGAAGGGGCGCTGTAGCCCCTCCTATATGTCCAGCTTTGAGGGTTTGTGCACACACACACACACACACACACACACACGCACACGCACACGCACACGCACACACGCACACGCACACGCACACACACGCACACGCACACGCACGCGCACGCACACACGCACACGCACACGCACACGCACGCACGCACACACACACACACACACACACACACACACACACACACACACACACACACACACACACACACACACACACACATTGAATGCCATTTAAAAAAAAGACAAAATAATTTTAATACTAGTCATTAAGCTGCTAATCAATAATATATCAGTTCTTGGATATTGACCTGCGGGTTGCATTAAGTGAAGGTGCCGGTGGTGTTTTTAGTTTAGTTTAGTTTAGTACTGGAGGTGATCAAAAGGATTAGGCCGAAGCTGAAATCTTATAAATGTCTATCCTATACGAACATCAAAATAAAAAAGCCTCACGTGGTTACAGCAATTGAAGGAATTACAATAAACAATCCAAACATTTTAATACCACCGTCAAGAAGATTCACAACCAATTGTGCCGGCAGTGTCCCGTGTGAAGGCGGTTTTAACCTGTTTAGACCTGAGGACGATTCTACAAATGCCTTCTAATCTTTTTTTTTTTTTTTTAAGATATTTTTTTGCGGCTTACGCCTTTTATTGATTTTTTAAGGGACAGACAGTAGGCTGACAGGAAACGGGAGAGAGATGGGGGGATGACATGCGGTAAAGGCCGTGTCGGGTTCGGGAGTCGAACCCGCGGCACACCGCGACTGGATCACCAGTCCGGTGCCCAGACCGTTACGCTACGGCCTGGGCCTATGCCTTCTAATCTTAATCATGACAGTTTTCTGAAAAACCCATGTTTCTATGTCAGTGGTTCTCAACGTCAAGGACCTTAGAAATTATATGAAATTGGCCGCCGACCCCCACCTGAAAATATGTAGTTCCTGCAGGGACCTACAGCTCGTAGTGCCGCGCTATGAGCTTGTGGATCTGCTATTTTTCAACAGCTAAAGTATAAAATACTTAAAACACTAAAAGGAAAGGGCCTTTTCTGTGTGGAGTTTGCATGTTCTCCCCGTGTCCCCTAGGGTAGGTATAGGTACCCTCACAAATAACATGCAGTAATCCTGATCTCTAAACTGCCTCCCCCTGGCCAGCCGGGGCGCCTGATGGAGGGGAAAGGAACTGGTTGGAATAACGTGTTCCTTCCACGCGCTACGTCCAACCAGGGAAACTCCCCCCTGTCAGGTGGAAAGGAGCGACATGGACACTCATGCATGAAGGAAGCATGAGTTCAAGTCCGTTGCTCTCCCCAGGTTGGCGGAGGGTGTGCAGAGCCCAGGATCACATTAGATGATTGACACAGGGGTGAAAAATGGGTTACAAAATCGTGGGATAAAAATCACACCCGTGTGAACTGAGTGGTGCAACTCCCCTCTCCCCCCCCCCCCCCCCCCCCCCCTCCCTCCCTCTCTCTCTCTCTCTCTCTCTCATTAGCAGGCAACAGTGCAGCACTGTCTCTCTCTGTTTCTGGCACAACAGCGCCCCTACTGGTACTCATAGTCATACTGGTGCTCATTAAAACTGTTTCGTAGCCATAAACGTCAAGAGGTCTAATTGCCTATTAAGTAATGGATGCCACAGGCGTCAAGACGTCTCTCCCTTGGGAATTAAAAAAAATATATTTTTTTTTATTTTATTTTCATCCATATTTTGAAAATTCCTCTAATCTGGTGTACAGGTGATGACATGCACATTACATGCATAATAGAATTACAAATTATTTCTTTCTTTATAATTGGAGAATTGGCACTCAGAGCCTAAACTGGTGACCACCAGGTGGCGCTGGAAGGTAGTCACATAGGTGAACCAACACATAGGTGAACACGGACATTGCTGTTCCTTGGAGTGGTTGCACCACTCAAAAATTATAAAAAAAGAAAAACACTAAAAGGGGTTCCCGCCCAGAATGGTTTAAGGTAGACACCACTACAACGCATGCAAGTGCCAGAGATGGTCTCACACCTTCCTACCTACATGACTGCCTGCCTAAATATGTCCCAAACTGCCCCCTAAGGTCTTCCACTGCTGGCCTGCTCGCTTTGCCTAAAAAATGGCAACTAAAAAACACGGGGAAGCAGCTTTTTGCTTCTACGGGCCGTCGGCATGGAACAAGCTCCCACTGTACCTTCGTCAGGCAGCCTCTGTAGACATTTTTAAAGCTCAGCTCAAGACCCACTTCTACAACATTGCTTTTAATTGATCTTTTATTTTTTGTTATTCATGTCCTCACTGTATTGCATTACTGCTTGTTTTTTTTTATGTCGTTGCCTTGCTTTTCTTTTTTTTTCTCCATTGCTCTGTAAAGGACTTTGAGCTGCATTTCATGTCATAAAAGGTGCTATACAAATGGAGTTTTATTATTATTTATTATTACTACTACAATGCACCCGGGCCCTGCAGTAGACACTATAAGGCAGGACGGGTGTTGTTCAGAGTAATGGGTTCTTGCTGTGAATGAGCCCCCCTGTTTAATAGAGTGTGGCGGTGCGACCGCACACAGACATTATTAGGAAGCTGTCAGGAGAATATGGTTCACGTGACGCTTCACGAGGATCTGCTCTCTGCCCCTCTGTCTCTGTGAGCACTAATGACACACAGACACTTATCGTCACTGTATAGTGTATAGCTGTGAGTGACTCCGTTCAACCCATAAAGACCACCAGGCCCATTCTACAAATGCCTTATTCTAAATCAGTATATAGTTCTCACACTTTCAAGATTTTCGAGGGGCGCTATAGCCTCTCCTATATGTCCATGCTTAGAACATTGAAGACAAAAGTGTGTAAACATTGAAGACAAAAGTGTGTAAACATTGAAGACAAAAGTGTGTAAACATTGAAGACAAAAGTGAGGACGCAAATTGCGATCGGCCAGGATGAGATATGATGATGACGTGTGATGATAAGAGTGCCCCTCACTTGAATCGGATCCATTTTAATGGATTTTGTTGGCTCCTGTTCTGTCTCTTTTCAGCTAGGTAGGCCCTAGCCCTATAGGCATACGTATATGAAAGGTAGGCCCTAGCCCTATAGGCATATGTATAGTGATAAACACAGGAGCATAGTCCTTGATGCCAAGGCCTGAATGCGTTGCCCCCCTATGGCTATCTCTCATAGGCTAGCCCCCCCAGCGCACGCACGCACGCACGCACGCACGCAACTGTCCAATACTTAGATAGGGAGATTATGACAGGCAGTTACTGCCAGCAAAATATGACCCCCCATTCAAAAAACACTGAAATAAGTGCTTTCTAAGGTGTAATTTTAAAACCAATAAAATGTCTCCCCAGATTAGCTCAGTGGGATACATTTCAGCACTTTAATATTTAATACGTGCACGTGAGACCGTGGGGGCCAGGGTTCAAATCCGGGGCATAACAGGAAAGTGACATATTGACAGATTTAAGTTCATGACTAAAGAGATTCCATACAACCTGGCTTTTCATTTCATCCACCATATGGGACAAAAAAGTTGTATAGGTTCTTTTCATCCAAACCTTTTATTTGGTATATAACCCATTTTGGGGCGGGAACCCGTTTTGGTGTTAGCATTACGTTATGTTTAAGCTATTGAAAAAATAGCAGACCTACAAGCTCATAGCGCGCCACCGAGTGGCGCGCTATGAGCTTGTAGGTCTGCTATTTTTGAAAAATCGAAGAACGACTTTTTTCAGAAAACTGTCAGGATGTAGAAGACAATTTTAGAATCTGATCTCAGGTCAGAATGGGATAAACTCTGAATTCTCACGCACGCACGCACACACGCACGCACGCACACACGCACGCACAGACACACACATGCACACACGCACAAAAGCAATTTTGGGATAAGAGGGGAAGTGAAGTGTCTTGTTAGTTCAACTCAGTTGTACCCGGCCCGCTGGGCCCGGGTCCCGCTGGCAACGGCGGCAGTCAGCCAAGACCTGCTGAGACAGTGAGGTCACACGCAGGCACGCACACACACACACACACACACACACACACACACACACACACACACACACACACACACACACACACACACACACACACTGTTTTCACTGCTTTCGTGCGACACTCTTCGAGGAACTGGAGGTGCATCGCATGGTCTTAGATAAGTGATAGCTCTTCATTAAATTGTTCCTCTCTCTCTGTGTGTGTGTGTGTGTGTGTGTGTGTGTGTGTGTGTGTGTGTGTGTGTGTGTGTGTGTGTGTGTGTGTGTGTGTGTGTGTTGCGCGCGCGTGCGTGCGTGCGCACATAGTGTTATGGATTACAACCATTATCTTCCAGGGCATTGGCTGCTGCAGTGCTGGCTGGATGGCTGGCTGTCTGGCTGTCTGGCTGTCTGTCTGGCTGTCTGTCTGTCTGTCTGTCTGTCTGGCTGGCTGGCTGGCAGGCTGGCTTGCTGGCTAGCTGTCTGTCTGTCTGTCTGTCTGTCTGTCTGTCTGTCTGTCTGTCTGTCTGTCTGTCTGTCTGTCTGTCTGTCTGTTTGTCTGGCTGGCTGGCTGGATGGCTGGCTGGCTGGCTGGCTGGCTGGCTGGCTGGCTGGCT
Source organism: Protomyctophum parallelum (assembly GCF_964188405.1). NCBI lineage: Eukaryota > Metazoa > Chordata > Actinopteri > Myctophiformes > Myctophidae > Protomyctophum > Protomyctophum parallelum. The sequence goes on along the minus strand of NC_139703.1, from coordinate 39,760,417 downwards.
GTCTGTCTGGCTGTCTGTCTTCATTATCAGGGTGGTTTCAACAGAAGTGACTGAACAAGCAGCAGCATTCTAAAGAAGATAGTCCCAGCCAGACCTTCATTCTGATACTATAAAATGGTGCATTTATATACCTTTTTCCAAGGCACTTTATAGTGCATTACATTCACCCATTCATACACCGATTGCAGCGGAAGACATGCAAGGCACCAACCAGCACAACAGGAGCAATGTGGGGTTCAGTGTCTTGCCCAAGGACACATGTAGTACCTATAGCTTTCAACCAGTGTCAGTGGTCCTCGGGGGGGTTCCAGTTGGTCCCCAGCTAAATGATGGAGTGGGTAACTTGTGTGGACCCTTAATAGATCTTTAACTCTTGAGAGCGTAAAATGGAACCAAATGGACCCTTTGATTGGTTTCTTTAATGGTTTAATTTTATGCTCTTGAGAGTAAAAGTATTACTTTAACCCATTCTGGGCGGGAACCCCTTTTGGTGTTAGCATTATGTAATGCTTTAGCTATTGAAAAATAGCAGATCTACAAGCTCATAGTGCGCCACCAAGCTTGTATAGGTCTGCTATTTTTGGGGAAAAAACATAGAAACATAGCTTTTTCAGAAAACTGTCAGGATGTAGAAGACATTTTTAGAATCTTGATCTCTTAAGTTAATTCACAAAGAAGTCTAGTACACAATTAGAGAATGTAAAGAGAATGCCTGTTATCTCTCCTATCGGCTACTACTGTATTCAATACAAGTTTGTGGTCTGAGAGGCTAAATCTCATGGTGGTTCTGTGGCTCAAATTCTGAATAAATGGGCCTCGATATGAAAAGGATTGAAACCCACTGACATAATAGCTGTACACTACAGTGTACACAGAACCGAAGTCTGACATCACTGCCACTAGAGGCCGCTATCTCCCTGGGTCACAGAGTTATTTACATGGACTTCCATGATGACATGTGCATGTTATTATCATATTTGATAATCATTTTAGAAAAGCAATTAACCACACGAGGGTTTCACTGGGACTCAGCCGTTCTCCATGATGAACAATAAGCCATGCCTGGCATGGATTATTACTCTAAATCTTTACATGATGCAGACCTATTGGCCTATATCGTCGCGGTCGGGTGGAAACCTTGTATGTCCAAAACCGTTCCCGCTAGCCCCACATTCGCGCCTTGTGGGGCCTGCTCCTTTTGGGACCTCAGGAGGTAGAGCAGGTCGTCCAACGACCCCTGTGTCAGCGGTTCGAATCCCGACTCCTCCTGTCTACATGTCAAAGTATCCTTGGGCAAGACACTGAACCCTAAATTGCTCCCAATGTGCTGGTTGGTACCTTGCATGGCTTCCGCCGCAATCGGTTTATGAATGTGTGTGTAGGCTACTGTGTGAATGGGTGAATTTACCATTTGGTGTGTTTTCTCCAACTATAGTGAAAGACCAATTGTAGCTATATGGAATGGAAAAGTATAATTAAAACCAACTTTTTTCTTTTTTTTCTTCTTAAAATTTGCTAAATACAAATGCACAAATACTTTTGATCAAATTGATCATTTACATTGCAACACGATTCCATACCGATTATCTTCCATTTCAAAACGATCCGATAGAAAGTCAAACGATATACGATACAATATCTTTCCATTTGCATTTCAATATACTTTTTGACTTTTTATTTCGATACAGTTATACTATATTCGTTATACACCCCTATACTGCAACGTGGGTGCCACTAATCTGCATAGTGATTAGTGAATGCATAAATACGTCCCCCATGCAGAGGGACAGGCATTAACATCTCTATAGTCCCCATGCAGTGACCTGCGCCTGCAATTCAATCACTAGACTGGGAAAGAAACATCATTAATCTCACATGCTGTTGGGGCAGAAACCCCATATCTCCATTATTTCAACGGTTGTATGTTTTTCTCGTAAACGAATGAAAGCCCTACTTCATCGTCATACAAGAAAACAGACCCATCTACAAGCTCACAACAACGCCTCGCAAAGCGCTTTACATATCCAAAACCTAGGGCACTGGTTTTGGATATGCAAGGTTTCTGCCCGAAAAGCAACACTATTGGAGTGAAGGGAAAGGTTTCATTGGGTCTAATTGCCAGAGGAGGTGCAGGACTCCATAAACAGGTAGAGTGGCTGGATGCTAACTGCAGTCCGCAAGGTTCCCAGTTCAAACCCGGCTCCCCCAGAGTTAGTGTCGAAGTGTCCTTGAGCAAGACTCTGAACCCCTAATTGCTCCTGATGTGCTGGTTGGTGCCTTGCATGGTTTCCACCATATGGTGAATGAATGTGTGTGTGAATGGGTGAATGTAATGCATAATCTATGTAAAGCACCTTGGATAAAGGCGCTATATAAATGCACCATTTACCATTTTACATACAGGATGTGCATGGACTCCATAAATACAACGTTCTTTACATACATCAGAAAATGACAAACAAATTGCTGTGCTGTGTACTCCAATGAACAAACAAGACATTCCTACATGGATGAGTTAATATATTCATTCATATTCAAATTTTAAATTATTTAACCACTCAGGGACTATTTTGCTTTTCACTTCATCGGTGCAGGCAGGCAGGCAGGCAGGCAGGCAGGCAGGCACGCACACACACACACTGCACACACACTGCACACACACACACACACACACACACACACACACACACACACACACACACACACACACACACACACACACACACACACACACACACACACACACACACACACACACACACACACACACACACAGCGTCTCTGTTAGAGTTGCAGTGATGATCAGAGCCAGGCGCTGTTGTCACCAAACAAAACACTGGCATTTGTCCCTCGACTCCCTACTGTTCCCTCCCTCCTATACTGTCCCCTTCTAACTCCTCGTAGTGGGGGGTCCTGTCTGTCCCCTCCCTCCTGCTGTCTCCTTCTAACCCCTCGTAGTGGGGGGTCCGGTCTGGACCCTCCCTCATACTGTCCCCTCCTAACCCCTCGTAGTAGGAGGTCCTGTCTGTCCCCTCCTAACCCCTCGTAGTAGGGGGTCCCGTCTGGACCCTTGCTCTGCATGTCCCTGTCAGCCAGCATCTATCTCAATGATTCACAACCCTTTACATTTCATGGACCCCCAGATTGATATGAATTAAACCAGAGACCCCCCCCCCCCATCTGATACACATTGTTATCTCTGGGACCCCAATTGCACAAACTCCTGCACATGATTGTCAAACTCCTCAGTGTTCATTTTATCAGCAAACTACGGGTCAGACAGACAGACAGACAGACAGACAGACAGACAGACAGACTACTACGGGTCCATTTGTCTTCACGGTTGCGGCGGTGTTGAAGGTCTGACTGTACCCTTTCCTTTCCACACATGAATGCATTGAACCATGACCTTTGTTGACCTGTCAGAGAAACCTCTGGGACCTCAGAATGCTGTTATAGAGAAACCTCTGGGACCTCAGAATGCTGTTATAGAGAAACCTCTGGGACCTCAGAATGCTGTCAGAGAAACCTCTGGGACCTCAGAATGCTGTCAGAGAAACCTCTGGGACCTCAGAATGCTGTTATAGAGAAACCTCTGGGACCTCAGAATAATGTTATAGAGAAACCTCTGGGACCTCAGAATGCTGTCAGAGAAACCTCTGGGACCTCAGAATGCTGTCAGAGAAACCTCTGGGACCTCAGAATGCTGTTATAGAGAAACCTCTGGGACCTCAGAATGCTGTCAGAGAAACCTCTGGGACCTCAGAATGCTGTTATAGAAACCTCTGGGACCTCAGATTGCTGTCAGAGAAACCTCCGGGACCTCAGAATGCTGTCAGAGAAACCTCTGGGACCTCAGAATGCTGTCAGAGAAACCTCTGGGACCTCAGAATGCTGTTATAGAAACCTCTGGGACCTCAGAATGCTGTCAGAGAAACCTCCGGGACCTCAGAATGCTGTCAGAGAAACCTCTGGGACCTCAGAATGCTGTCAGAGAAACCTCTGGGACCTCAGAATGCTGTTATAGAAACCTCTGGGACCTCAGAATGCTGTCAGAGAAACCTCTGGGACCTCAGAATGCTGTTATAGAAACCTCTGGGACCTCAGAATGCTGTTATAGAAACCTCTGGGACCTCAGAATGCTGTCAGATAAACCTCTGGGACCTCAGAATGCTGTCAGAGAAACCTCTGGGACCTCAGAATGCTGTTATAGAGAAACCTCTGGGACCTCAGAATGCTGTCAGAGAAACCTCTGGGACCTCAGAATGCTGTCAGAGAAACCTCTGGGACCTCAGAATGCTGTCAGAGAAACCTCTGGGACCTCAGAATGCTGTCAGAGAAACCTCTGGGACATCAGAATGCTGTCAGAGAAACCTCTGGGACCTCAGAATGCTGTCAGAGAAACCTCTGGGACCTCAGAATGCTGTTATAGAGAAACCTCTGGGACCTCAGAATGCTGTCAGAGAAACATCTGGGACCTCAGAATGCTGTCAGAGAAACCTCTGGGACCTCAGAATGCTGTCAGAGAAACCTCTGGGACCTCAGAATGCTGTTATAGAGAAACCTCTGGGACCTCAGAATGCTGTTATAGAGAAACCTCTGGGACCTCAGAATGCTGTCAGAGAAACCTCTGGGACCTCAGAATGCTGTCAGAGAAACCTCTGGGACCTCAGAATGCTGTTATAGAGAAACCTCTGGGACCTCAGAATAATGTTATAGAGAAACCTCTGGGACCTCAGAATGCTGTCAGAGAAACCTCTGGGACCTCAGAATGCGGTTATAGAGAAACCTCTGGGACCTCAGAATGCTGTCAGAGAAACCTCTGGGACCTCAGAATGCTGTTATAGAGAAACCTCTGGGACCTCAGAATGCTGTCAGAGAAACCTCTGGGACCTCAGAATGCTGTCAGAGAAACCTCTGGGACCTCAGAATGCTGTTATAGAGAAACCTCTGGGACCTCAGAATAATGTTATAGAGAAACCTCTGGGACCTCAGAATGCTGTCAGAGAAACCTCTGGGACCTCAGAATGCTGTCAGAGAAACCTCTGGGACCTCAGAATGCTGTTATAGAGAAACCTCTGGGACCTCAGAATGCTGTCAGAGAAACCTCTGGGACCTCAGAATGCTGTTATAGAAACCTCTGGGACCTCAGAATGCTGTCAGAGAAACCTCCGGGACCTCAGAATGCTGTCAGAGAAACCTCTGGGACCTCAGAATGCTGTCAGAGAAACCTCTGGGACCTCAGAATGCTGTTATAGAAACCTCTGGGACCTCAGAATGCTGTCAGAGAAACCTCCGGGACCTCAGAATGCTGTCAGAGAAACCTCTGGGACCTCAGAATGCTGTCAGAGAAACCTCTGGGACCTCAGAATGCTGTTATAGAAACCTCTGGGACCTCAGAATGCTGTCAGAGAAACCTCTGGGACCTCAGAATGCTGTTATAGAAACCTCTGGGACCTCAGAATGCTGTTATAGAAACCTCTGGGACCTCAGAATGCTGTCAGATAAACCTCTGGGACCTCAGAATGCTGTCAGAGAAACCTCTGGGACCTCAGAATGCTGTTATAGAGAAACCTCTGGGACCTCAGAATGCTGTCAGAGAAACCTCTGGGACCTCAGAATGCTGTCAGAGAAACCTCTGGGACCTCAGAATGCTGTCAGAGAAACCTCTGGGACCTCAGAATGCTGTCAGAGAAACCTCTGGGACATCAGAATGCTGTCAGAGAAACCTCTGGGACCTCAGAATGCTGTCAGAGAAACCTCTGGGACCTCAGAATGCTGTTATAGAGAAACCTCTGGGACCTCAGAATGCTGTCAGAGAAACATCTGGGACCTCAGAATGCTGTCAGAGAAACCTCTGGGACCTCAGAATGCTGTCAGAGAAACCTCTGGGACCTCAGAATGCTGTTATAGAGAAACCTCTGGGACCTCAGAATGCTGTTATAGAGAAACCTCTGGGACCTCAGAATGCTGTCAGAGAAACCTCTGGGACCTCAGAATGCTGTCAGAGAAACCTCTGGGACCTCAGAATGCTGTTATAGAGAAACCTCTGGGACCTCAGAATAATGTTATAGAGAAACCTCTGGGACCTCAGAATGCTGTCAGAGAAACCTCTGGGACCTCAGAATGCTGTTATAGAGAAACCTCTGGGACCTCAGAATGCTGTCAGAGAAACCTCTGGGACCTCAGAATGCTGTTATAGAAACCTCTGGGACCTCAGAATGCTGTCAGAGAAACCTCCGGGACCTCAGAATGCCGTCAGAGAAACCTCTGGGACCTCAGAATGCTGTCAGAGAAACCTCTGGGACCTCAGAATGCTGTTATAGAAACCTCTGGGACCTCAGAATGCTGTCAGAGAAACCTCTGGGACCTCAGAATGCTGTTATAGAAACCTCTGGGACCTCAGAATGCTGTTATAGAAACCTCTGGGACCTCAGAATGCTGTTATAGAAACCTCTGGGACCTCAGAATGCTGTCAGAGAAACCTCTGGGACCTCAGAATGCTGTCAGAGAAACCTCTGGGACCTCAGAATGCTGTCAGAGAAACCTCTGGGACCTCAGAATGCTGTCAGAGAAACCTCTGGGACCTCAGAATGCTGTTATAGAGAAACCTCTGGGACCTCAGAATGCTGTCAGAGAAACCTCTGGGACCTCAGAATGCTGTCAGAGAAACCTCTGGGACCTCAGAATGCTGTCAGAGAAACCTCTGGGACCTCAGAATGCTGTCAGAGAAACCTCTGGGACATCAGAATGCTGTCAGAGAAACCTCTGGGACCTCAGAATGCTGTCAGAGAAACCTCTGGGACCTCAGAATGCTGTCAGAGAAACCTCTGGGACCTCAGAATGCTGTCAGAGAAACCTCTGGGACCTCAGAATGCTGTTATAGAGAAACCTCTGGGACCTCAGAATGCTGTCAGAGAAACCTCTGGGACCTCAGAATGCTGTTATAGAGAAACCTCTGGGACCTCAGAATGCTGTCAGAGAAACCTCTGGGACCTCAGAATGCTGTTATAGAGAAACCTCTGGGACCTCAGAATGCTGTTATAGAGAAACCTCTGGGACCTCAGAATGCTGTTATAGAGAAACCTCTGGGACCTCAGAATGCTGTCAGAGAAACCTCTGGGACCTCAGAATGCTGTCAGAGAAACCTCTGGGACCTCAGAATGCTGTCAGAGAAACCTCTGGGACCTCAGAATGCTGTTATAGAGAAACCTCTGGGACCTCAGAATGCTGTTATAGAGAAACCTCTGGGACCTCAGAATGCTGTTATAGAGAAACCTCTGGGACCTCAGAATGCTGTTATAGAGAAACCTCTGGGACCTCAGAATACTGTCAGAGAAACCTCTGGGACCTCAGAATGCTGTCAGAGAAACCTCTGGGACCTCAGAATGCTGTCAGAGAAACCTCTGGGACCTCAGAATGCTGTCAGAGAAACCTCTGGGACCTCAGAATGCTGTCAGAGAAACCTCTGGGACCTCAGAATGCTGTTAGAGAAACCTCTGGGACCTCAGAATGCTGTCAGAGAAACTTCTGGGACCTCAGAATGCTGTTATAGAGAAACCTCTGGGACCTCAGAATGCTGTTATAGAGAAACCTCTGGGACCTCAGAATGCTGTTATAGAGAAACCTCTGGGACCTCAGAATGCTGTTAGAGGACCTGGGCTGCGGCTGAGCGGTCCAGGCAACCCAGGCCGGTAATCTAGCCTGACGGCGTGTCGTGCGTTTGATTTCCGAGCTCGTCGGCCTTTGCCAGGGAATACCAAACAACAGCCGGCGGAACTGCACGGCCTGGTATTCCTAAAGTAAGTTCATTTTGACAGCACATTTCGATAGTTTTAGTCTTTTGACTAAAATTTCAAATAGTTTTAGTCACATTTTTGTCATCTTTTATAGTTCTGCTGGATCTCTTCTCCACTAGTCCCTCCCTATAACATTTACATCTAGTTTTTATTGGTCAATAGTTTTATAGTCATCATAGCTTAGTTTTTATTTCGTTTTCATCAGTGAAAAAAGGTAGTCGACGAACAATTTTCAACTCAGCAGGGTCCTCGTCAGGGGCCGTCATGGCACAACGTTGCTCCAGTCCGGAGCAGCTCTGTTCAGGTGGTCTGCCAAAAAACACCTAAATGTCACACATAGGGGGCGCTGCAGCACTTCAAATGGACAGAACTCAACTCGGTGACCACATTTCTCTGAACAGTGCAATAAATACAGGACCAAATGTGGCCTTAGTTCAAATCTATCATCTAAATCCTCAAAGTATAAACCTGTCAAATAATTTTAGTGGATAAACATTACAATAATTATTGTATTGATTGATTGATTGAAGACTTAGTCATGGATTCCACAATGCTACGCCAGACTTCACAGTCCTTCATTGCCACCCCTAGTTCCTGTGTCCCTATAGCGATGACATCAGGGAACGACAGCTTTCTACCTCTGGTCCACCCTGAGGCAGGACTCCAGAGAAGAAGGGAAGATATAACCTCATTGTCAGCTCTGTAGCAGTGGCCGGCAAACTGTGCTCTTCTGGATCGGACCAGTGAAGAAACACGGGGAAGGTTGCCGTATATTAGATTAGTCAATGGGTGGTTCTTCCAAGACAGATTGTGCGCTCTCATAAGAAGGCGGGTGTAAGTGCCATCCAACCGATTCTCTTGTTTCTTTGAAAGTGTCCATGTCTCGGAGCCATAGAGTAGAATCGGCTCAACGGTCGTCCTAAATATTTTTTACTTTTAACATCTTACTAAGCTGGGATGACCAGATCTTATGCATGTCATTGCAGGCTGACCTGAACATGAACACAATAATGCATGTCATCAACACATACAAAACACTAATAGGATATGCACAAAAGAGATGGGAAAATTACATTGACCTCGCCCCTTGTGGTCTCCTGAAACATGTTTTATGCCAATTTAGAAAGAAACCACTGTTCCATCCCTTTAATCATGGATGGTGCATTCCACATTGTGGTGGCAGAGTAGTAGAATAATTACATTGTTTCTGCCTATACTTTGTTCATCATGTTCTTTGATGTGTTGCTCCCTCTGGACAGCCATAGGAGCAGAGAAGAATTCTCTCCCTGGAAATATAATGTCATGCGACCACAGAGATGTTAAAATAATTCCATAACCCAACCCTTCGCCAATCAAAGCAGCGTAAACCAGGCATGCAAAGACACGATCGTTTAATGCAGCTGAAACATTTGTGTATGACATATATAATCCTGCAGAGATCATTTAACCCATTTTGGGGTGGGAACCCCTTTCAGTGTTAGCATTATGTTATGCTTTAGCTATTGAAAAATAGCAGATCTACAAGCTCGAGCTTGTATGTCTGCTATTTTTGAAAAGTCGTGAAAATGTGGTGCAAATCTTTGAATATATATATTCTTTCAGAGTCAACATTTTTAACTCAAATCTTTGCTTCTGGGGGGGGGGTGGGGGGGTCCAAATACAGATAAGTCTGGGGGTCCTTGACATGAAAATGCTTGGACACCAACACTGACATAGAAACATAGGTTTTTCAACTTAGAATTTAGAAGACTTTTTTTTTTTTTTCCAGGTCGAAATGGGTTAACACGGAGCAAATCATTCCCACTAGACAATAATCACCATCAGCAGCGTGGTCACGTTGTCTGTGCCGTGCAGAACCAATAAGCATGCAGTCGTGTATACAGCTGTGCTGCCGTGTCCATTATGGGAACGACCGGACGTGATGGATGGTGTTTATCTGGTGACTGATGAACTGCAGAGCACAACGCCGTTATCTCTCTGCGCATGCATGCTGTGTACGTGTGTGTGCCACACTGCATACATACTTATACAGTCACATGCATTACGCTTTAGAGAGAGTGTGTGTGTGTGTGTGTGTGTGTGTGTGTGTGTGCACTGTAATCTGACAGGCTTTATTGCCAAGGTCGTGAAGGGCTTCATTTCTCACTAATGTCCGGCTCTCAGTTTGTTTATTTATTTACACCGTGCTACACTATTACTATAATAATGTGAAATCAATCACTCGACACGAAATACAACAAGATTGTGTGAAAAGGGGACATTCTGCATAATGAGCACTTATACGAGCTACAGTATACATTTCGATGCCAGTCCCGTCCCGTTGTGCTCAATTATTTTGACTGCAGGCCTGGTAATATAATAGAGTATGCACATGCATGATTTTCATATCAGGACACGCCCCCCTCATCTAGACTGAGCGGCAAAACATTGAGCAGCATGGAGTGTTGGAGTTTGGAAGCGCTCGTTGGAAATCACTCAACCGTCCTGCGTACCACCTGTTTCTAAATGTCACATATGCAGAAAAATGTTGCGTTAGTGAAAACAAGCACTTCCAAACTCTGACACTTAGAAACATAATCAAATGCCGGGCATTTCTTGACAGAAATGAGCTCATAACGTTTCTATGGTGGATTTTCATGAAACAAAAACTTTGCAGATATATAAAGAGGATAATTCAAGCTTTTCGTTCAGCTGCAATGTTGGTGAGTTTAACATTGTTCAATGCAATCAGACAGGACTTTTCTGTGTGGATGAATGTTCGCTGTGAATATATATATATATATTCAAAGATTTGCGACACATTTTCAAGATATTTCAAAAATAGCAGATCTACAAGCTCGTAGCCGCGCTATGAGCTTGTAGATCTGCTATTTTGCAATAGCTAAAGTAGCCTATATGGGTTAAGACCAGGAAAGCGTCTGTGTAATTTTTTGGATATGAGCTAAAAAGCATTATTGTATTATAGCCTGACATTCATTTTGTTTCACTTATTATTCAGATTCAAAGTCCTTCCCACGGCAGAGGTTTCCCATATATGGGAATGTCCATATATGGGCATATATATTGTGTCAATCTCATGATGACAGGTGTGGTTGCCGCAACGCGAGTAACACTTGCAAATGAACTAAGTTGGTACAACACTTATGTGGAGCTGACTATCATCACCTGAAAGATGAAGATTCTAAAAATGTCAGTCGCTCTTCGATTTTTCAAAAATAGCAGACCTACAAGCTCATATCGCGCCACCGAGTGGCGCGATATGAGCTTGTAGATCTGCTATTTTTAAATATCTAAAGCATAACATGATGCTGACACCAAAATGGGTGCCCTGTCAGAATGGGTTAACTATCTGTCTGTGTCCCTTTTGCGCCCATATTGTTTATGGATATCTCTGTGCCTGAAGAGTGCAAACTGAAAAGGTTAAGTAATCAATTGGCAGGTGTGGGGTTGCCATGGCAATCAATTGGCTGAGGCAGATGCTGGAAATTGCACAGGTGAGGGGATTTAGGCTGATTAGGCCCACTGGCAGAGCCTGACCAGATCCTTTTGTGGTGGTTCTGGAGAGTGAGTCCGACCGACTCGATACCGGGCACTGCAATCACTGCGGGGGTGTGGAACGTGTGTGTCGAATTTGAAGTCGGTGGGGCAAATGGTTCTCGAGTTACGTGCATTACAAACGTACACACACAGAGACGTGGAGCATTTATAGTAGGATAGTTTGGGGCATTTTGTGGTAAATTTTGACCAATATCAATTTTGAGACAGCTTAATGATCCAAGTCTATATTACAGACCACTACAATTGATACAATACTAAATTATTGGCAGAACTGGTTTTGCTCGTATTGCTTAAACATGTTACTCTTTGAACAGAGTGGCATTTGCCTAACCTTTTTAGTTTTCAAGTGGTTTTAAGTGGTCCATGTAAAGTTGTAAACAAAACAAATGATGGGCCCTAATTTTGCCAGTGACTTACCCTCTGCCATTAGCCGGTGCCCGCACATTACGGGCAGGGCTGTTGTTAAATTTGTAATAATAATACACAACATACTGGTGTCTAAGAGCGTTTTCATCTGGTCTACAGTCAGGTCGTTGAACACTTTGGTCGTGTAGCCGAGCCCAGCGAAGGTCTTCATGGCAGCGTCCCTGTCAAAATCTGTGCCCTTACGGTCATTCAACCCTGCACACACACACACACACAATGTTTAAGATTGTAGCAGCAGAAAACAATACTATATATCTGTATTCTGATATTAACCTGCGGGCCATTATGGTGGGGCCCCCGGGACGTCAGTGCCCATGTATGGTGTAGAGCACTTGTATCATTATCCAAGTATATAACTCAAAGACTGTGTGTCCATGGCATGGCAATTGTTTATATGGTTAATTGGTTATATGGTTTAGAGTTAACTACAACTGGAAAAAACATTCTATTCATCTGAAATAACATTTAAAACAATACTTTTCTACTTACAAAAAAACCCAAACTAACGTTACAAAATGCACACGAAAAATGTCTTTAGTTTCTGACTTGTCATTGACAATTTCACTGTGACAGTGCATTGCTGCACATCTTATGGTTCATATGGCACTTTTTATATTTCATCATACAAGTTGCTGTAGATCAAATAATCTTCCAAAGTTGAAGGATTGACAAAGTTTTATTGAAAGATCTCTATCATAACAGAACAGACTGGTGTGCTAGACCAGTCCTCTCTCCATGCCCTGACAGGAGCCACATGGGCCCCCCTGGGCTCAAGCCTCTCTCCTCAGACCATAGTCTTAACAGAGGTGGTCATATAAGGATATAATCTAAAGATAAGTGACACACAAATACTTACACATTCACTGACATTGTGATAGTGAGCATGGAGAAGTCGGGTCAGATTGACAGCTGCGGTTGCAGTTATAGAATAAGTATACATTGATGCTGTGATTAGCTGATATAGACAAATATATAGAATAAGACATTATATTTGGCAATCGATTTGGCATTCCAAAATATCTATTACAGAGTGTAACTTAACTTGTTAAATCTAGATTTTGAAACCAATATAAAAACTAAAAACTAAACATTTCATCCTTTCATTTAGTTCACATGACCTGTGTCCTTGTGGAAGTGTTTGTTGTTGATGATGATGCAGGTGCCCATGGTTGGGTAGTCCATGTTGTAGCAGTCTGGAGACGACATGACCTTTGACACAGGGACGTGATGATGATGCAGGTGCCCATGGTTGGGTAGTCCATGTTGTAGCAGTCTGGAGACGACATGACCTTTGACACAGGGACGTGCACACATAGACATCAACGGGGGCTTCAGCCCCTGCCCCTTTACCCATCTGTAGAACAACCGCCCTTTCCAGTCCACGAACGCAGCATTTACTAAACGGTGAAAGAAATGCCAAATGCCACTCCTTTCCAGGCCATACCGGAAGGCAGTCGAAGTCTCCTGAACTTGAACGCAGCATTTTGCGTTGAACTAATTTGTTTGGAAATCCATGTCGTACACACTGCATCTCCAGTAGATAAAGAGTGCTGGGAGCTTGTAGATCCGCTATTTTTGTCTAACGAAATGTCAGCCCCTGCCTCTCTGACCTGATGAAGATCAAATAGATCGAAACGTTGTCAGTATTACAATGAAGAACGTCTTTCTTATACCTGCGGTGTGCGGGCTCCATCCAATCTACTGAAGTTTATTTAGTCCAGCACCCAGCCTGTCCATGTGCGTATTCTACGTCTGCTCTAGCCCCTGCCTCTCTAACACTCTCTGCACGTCTCTGCTGTGACATGATCTGAATGCCTCAATAGAAAAGTTAAATTGTATTAACATCCATCCATATTTGTAAATAAACATTTACAAAGTATTACTGTCATGCAAATGGGAATTTCTAGAATACTATAAGGAAACCAACCTACCGTTGTTGACTTGTTGTTGATTGGAATTAACAGCAGAGGCAATGAGCAGCTGTAAACGTCCTCTGAGACTGTATACTACTACTGATAAGGAAATCCATTGCACTGTACGCTATATATTATCATACACCAAAGGTCGGATCACGGGACGCACTGTGCTGTGATCGTCAAAACTTGTCATGGAGATGGAAGCGGGGGAGAGGGGGGTTGTTAAACCTGTAGCAACCTGTGGAACCTGTGTGACTTTTCAGGGCCAGATAGGCTATAAGCATGGGCAGTGGCACAGGGTGGGCAATGCCCCCCGAAATGCCCTGATTGCCCCACCAAACTGATGGCATGCAAAAATCCCAAATTTCATGCAGCGAGTGGCTGCATGGTGTCTCTTCCGGGTTTTTAGATAGCATGGTGGATGGAAATAAAGCTCCACCCACGCGGCAACTTGCAGCGTCGGCCAGAAAACCGGAAGCTCTTCTGCAAGTTGAAATATGGAGATATGACGTTTCCGCTTGACGACAGCAACGATATCACAATTGTTGTGTGATATTGTATCCCACGGCTGTTACTGTATGAGGAGAAATGCTGCATGCCTGGGATGCTGTTTATTGAGAGAGAGAGAGAGAGAGAGAGAGAGAGAGAGAGCAGGTTTATTGGTTTGTGTTTACCCCTGAGGAAATGTGTTGGGGGAGTGGGGATTAATATGTTTATATGTACTGTAGGTTTATTAGATATCATTTATATTGTATGGGTATAATTTGGTTAGCATGAGCTACAGATGACATAAAGGGAGCACCCCCTCTAAACTGGACCCACCTGACTGAGTTGCTATTCTTTTTTTCAACAATGTATTTATTTTCCTTTTTTACACACAAATGACAATACAAATATACAAAAAAACAACAATGAACATTACTATACAATCACTGATATAAAGCAAAACAACAATAACCAAAAAACAAAACAACAACGACAACAGCACTACTCCTCTTCAGCTCCATCCCTTAAATGTGACAAATTATTGTTTTTACTCTTTACTTTACGGCCCCACACCTCCTGAAACATTTCTTGTTTGTCATTCTGACCTGAGATCAGATTCTAAAAATGTCTTCTACATCCTGACAGTTTTCTGAAAAAGCTATGTTTCTATGTCAGTCGTTCTTCGATTTTTCAAAAATAGCAGACCTACAAGCTCGTAGCGCGCCACTCGGTGGCGCGCTATGAGCTTGTAGATCTGCTATTTTTCAATAGCTAAATTATAACATGTTTAAAACACCAAAAGGGGTTCCCGCCCAAAATGGGTTAAGACTTAAGTTGCTATTCAACTGAGTATAGGCTATTTGAACAAGCTGTCTTTTTTCAGATGTATTTATTTGGATTCTTTCTGAAAATGTTTTGGAAAGAATTGTGAGGGGAAATATAATAATATTATTTACTTTACCCATAACATAATGGGTCCGTGACACGTATGTTGACAACATGTATCCTAGGTGACAGTGCTCTGCACTCCCGCCCTGTTATCATCGACAGCCAATGAGCATTGAGGACACGCATGACATCATCATGAGTAGTCTATTATGATGGGTGTTCATTACACATTTCGGCCACCACCACTGGTGGCGCTAGTGAGTCAATTAATGCATAAATTATGCAAATGAGTAATTAATTTATGCATTACATTATTTACATTCCTTGAATTCCATACATTCCATAAATCATAAATCATATTATATATATATATCATAAATATAATTACCATAGTGTTATTATTAAATAATGAAAGCTAATAATAGTTTTTTTTTTTTCCATGACAGAGTGTGTGTGTGTGTGTGTGTGTGTGTGTGTGTGTGCGTGTGTGTGTTCCCTCCCTTCCTCCATGCATCTCCCTGTGACATGTCCCTGCCTTGCCGGCAACCGGGGCCAGGTGCAGAGATTCCGCATACAGGTGTGAAAAGGAAACAATAGGGCTCTCCATTCCTTTGAACTGACATCTGGCAGTTTTCAAAGGGTGTTGTGTAAACAGGGGTGGGGGCTCTCTCCACTCCTTTCAAGTGCCAGGTGGCTATTGAGAATCCGTTTCAAGTGCCAGGTGGACATCAGAATGTGTTAATTAGATTTAAAAAAACATGGGTGTTGTGTAAACAAGGGTGGGGGCTCTCTCCACTCCTTTCAAGTGCCAGGTGGCTATTGAGAATCCGTTTCAAGTGCCAGGTGGACATCAGAATGTGTTAATTAGATTTTAAAAAACAGGGGTGTTGTGTAAACAAGGGTGGGGGCTCTCTCCACTCCTTTCAAGTGCCAGGTGGCTATTGAGAATCCGTTTCAAGTGCCAGGTGGACATCAGAATGTGTAAACCCCCCCTCAAAACATGGGTGGTGTGTTAGTATATGTTAATTAGATTTAAAAAAAACAGGGGTGGGGGTCCTTATCTTTGATGTGGCTTGTATGCATAATACATGAGGGGGGACACAGGGATGGGGGGTCCCTTATCATTGAAAGTGGTATGTGACATGTGACAGGTGACAGGTGACAGGTGACAGATGACAGCTGACAACAGCTGATAGTTGACAGGGAAAACACATGGCTTTTGTTATGTTTAACCCAGCATTACATTTTCCATGTGCATATATACGTCAGTGTAATGGGATGTACAGTAGGTGTAGTGTAGGCTAGACCGCTAGGGGGTGAGTCCATTTTATGTGTTTTCTGCTTATCTATATGTATATGGCTGTATGTATGACTGCCCGTATCGCTGGTTCGGAGGGTACACTCTAGCCAGACTTTTGTTTTATTTCTGTGTAAGTCAAGGATACCCCCCCCTAGTGGCCAATTTCTATATACATATATAAATTACCCTGCAGTACCAACTATGCCCTGATGTGATTTTAATGGTTCGTGTTTTGTTTTGTGACTGGAGAAGGTAAGTGTGGTCCTAATGTTGGTGGTTAACGTAGGTCTTGTATTATTTTGGGGTTTTGTGTTGTGTTTTTAGAATTTTGTAGGTTTCATGTTGTCCTAATGTTTTGGTCAGCGTAGGTCTTGTATTATTTTTGGTATTTTGTGTTGTGTTTCTAGAATTTTGCAGGCTTCATGCTGTCCTAATGTTGGTGGTTAACGTAGGTCTTGTATTATTTTGGTGTGTGGGGATGGTGTTTTATGAATTCTGCAGGCTTCATGTTTTTCCTAATGTTTGTGGTTAAAGTAGGTCTTGTATTATTTTTGTGTTTTGTGTTGTGTTTTGTGAATTTTGCAGGCTTCATGTTTTTCCTAATGTTTGTGGTTAAAGTAGGTCTTGTATTATTTTTGTGTTTTGTGTTGTGTTTTGTGAATTTTGCAGGCTTCATGTTTTTTCCTAATGTTTGTGGTTAAAGTAGGTCTTGTATTATTTTGGTGTTTTGTGTGGTGTTTCTAGAATTTTGCAGGTTTCATGTTTGTCCTAATGTTTGTGGTCAACGTAGGACTTGTATTATTTTTGTGTTATGCTTTGTGAATTTTGCAGGTTTCATGTTTGTCCTAATGTTTTGTTCAACGTAGGTCTTGTATTATTTTTGTGTTTTGTGTTGTGTTTTGTGAATTTTGCAGACTTCATGCTGTCCTAATGTTGGTGGTTAACGTAGGTCTTGTATTATTTTGGTGGGTGGGGTGGTGTTTTGTGAATTCTGCAGGCTTCATGTTTTTCCTAATGTTTGTGGTTAAAGTAGGTCTTGTATTATTTTTGTGTTTTGTCTTGTGTTTTGTGAATAGTGCAGGCTTCATGTGTCCTAATGCTGGTGGTTAACGTAGGTCTTGTATTATTTTTGTGTTTTGTGTTGTGTTTTGTGAATTTTGCAGGCTTCATGTTTGTCCTAATGTTTTGTTCAACGTAGATCTTTTATTATTTTTGTGTTTTGTGTTGTGTTTTGTGAATTTTGCAGGCTTCATGTTTGTCTTAATGTTTTGTTCAACGTAGGTCTTGTATTATGTTTGTGTTTTGTGTTGTGTTTTGTGAATTTTGCAGGATTCATGTGTCCTAATGTTTTGTTCAACGTAGGTCTTGTATTATTTTTGTGTTTTGTGTGTTGTGTTTTGTGAATTTTGCAGGCTTCATGCTGTCCTAATGTTGGTGGTTAACGTAGGTCTTGTATTATTTTGGTGGGTGGGGTGGTGTTTTGTGAATTTTGCAGGCTTCATGTTTGTCCTAATGTTGGTGGTTAACGTAGATCTTGTATTATTTTGGTGGGTGGGGTGGTGTTTTTGTGAATTTTGCAGGCTTCATGTTTTTCCTAATGTTGGTGGTTAAAGTAGGTCTTGTATTATTTTTGTGTTTTGTGTTGTGTTTTGTGAATTTTGCAGGCTTCATGTTTTTCCTAATGTTGGTGGTTAAAGTAGGTCTTTTATTATTTTTGTGTTTTGTGTTGGGTTTTGTGAATTTTGCAGGCTTCATGTTTGTCTTAATGTTTTGTTCAACGTAGGTCTTGTATTATTTTTGTGTTTTGTGTTGTGTTTTGTGAATTTTGCAGGATTCATGTGTCCTAATGTTTTGTTCAACGTAGGTCTTGTATTATTTTTGTGTTTTGTGTGTTGTGTTTTGTGAATTTTGCAGGCTTCATGCTGTCCTAATGTTGGTGGTTAACGTAGGTCTTGTATTATTTTGGTGGGTGGGGTGGTGTTTTGTGAATTTTGCAGGCTTCATGTTTGTCCTAATGTTGGTGGTTAACGTAGATCTTGTATTATTTTGGTGGGTGGGGTGGTGTTTTTGTGAATTTTGCAGGCTTCATGTTTTTCCTAATGTTGGTGGTTAAAGTAGGTCTTGTATTATTTTTGTGTTTTGTGTTGTGTTTTGTGAATTTTGCAGGCTTCATGTTTTTCCTAATGTTGGTGGTTAAAGTAGGTCTTGTATTATTTTTGTGTTTTGTGTTGTGTTTTGTGAATTTTGCAGGCTTCATGTTTGTCCTAATGTTGGTGGTTAACGTAGATCTTGTATTATTTTTGTGTTTTGTGTTGTGTTTTGTGAATTTTACAGGCTTCATGTTTGTCCTAATGTTTTGTTCAACGTAGATCTTGTATTATTTTTGTGTGTCGGGTGGTGTTTTGTGAATTTTGCAGGCTTCATGTTTTCCTAATGTTTGTGGTTAAAGTAGGTCTTGTATTATTTTTGTGTTTTGTGTTGTGTTTTGTGAATTTTGCAGGCTTCATGCTGTCCTAATGTTGGTGGTTAACGTAGATCTTGTATTATTTTGGGGTTTTGTGTTGTGTTTTTAGAATTTTGTAGGTTTCATGTTGTCCTAATGTTTTGGTCATCGTAGGTCTTGTATTATTTTTGTGTTTTGTGTTGAGTTTTGTGAATTTTGCAGGCTTCATGCTGTCCTAATGTTGGTGGTTAACGTAGGTCTTGTATTATTTTGGTGTGTGGGGTGGTGTTTTGTGAATTCTGCAGGCTTCATGTTTTTCCTAATGTTTGTGGTTAAAGTAGGTCTTGTATTATTTTTGTGTTTTGTGTTGTGTTTTGTGAATTGTGCAGGCTTCATGTGTCCTAATGCTGGTGGTTAACGTAGGTCTTGTATTATTTTTGTGTTTTGTGTTGTGTGAATTTTGCAGGTTTCATGTTTGTCCTAATGTTTTGGTCAGCGTAGGTCTTGTATTATTTTTGGTATTTTGTGTTTGTGTTTCTAGAATTTTGCAGGCTTCATGCTGTCCTAATGTTGGTGGTTAACGTAGGTCTTGTATTATTTTGGTGTGTGGGGATGGTGTTTTGTGAATTTTGCAGGATTCATGTGTCCTAATGTTTTGCTCAACGTAGGTCTTGTATTATTTTTGTGTTTTGTGCTGTGTTTTGTGAATTTTGCAGGCTTCATGCTGTCCTAATGTTGGTGGTTAAAGTAGGTCTTGTATTATTTTTGTGTTTTGTGTTGTGTTTTGTGAATTGTGCAGGCTTCATGTGTCCTAATGTTGGTGGTTAACGTAGGTCTTGTATTATTTTTGTGTTTTGTGTTATGTTTTGTGAATTTTGCATGCTTCATGTTTGTCCTAATGTTTTGTTCAACGTAGATCTTGTATTATTTTTGTGTTTTGTGTTGTGTTTTGTGAATTTTGCAGGCTTCATGTTTGTCTTAATGTTTTGTTCAACGTAGATCTTGTATTATTTTGGTGTGTTGGGTGGTGTTTTGTGAATTTTACAGGATTCATGTGTCCTAATGTTTTGTTCAACGTAGGTCTTGTATTATTTTTGTGTTTTGTGTTGTGTTTTGTGAATTTTGCAGGCTTCATGCTGTCCTAATGTTGGTGGTTAACGTAGGTCTTGTATTATTTTGGTGTGTGGGGTGGTGTTTTGTGAATTCTGCAGGCTTCATGTTTTTCCTAATGTTTGTGGTTAAAGTAGGTCTTGTATTATTTTTGTGTTTTGTGTTGTGTTTTGTGAATTGTGCAGGCTTCATGTGTCCTAATGTTTTGGTCAATGTGGGACTTGTATTATTTTTGGGGTTTTGTGTTGTGTTTTAGAATTTTGCAGGTTTCATGTCGTCCAAATGTTTGTAGTTAACGTAGGTCTTGTATTATTTTCGGTGTTTTGGGTTGTGTTTCTAGAATTTTGTAGGTTTCATGTTGTCCTAATGTTTGTGGTCAATGTAGGACTTGTATTATTTGTAGTGTGTTGGGTGATGTTTTGGGAATTTTGCAGGTTTCATGTTGTCCTAATGTTGGTGGTTAACGTAGGTCTTGTATTATTTTTGGTGTTTTGTGTTGTGTTTTTTGAATTTTGTAGGTTTCATGTTGTCCTAATGTTTTGGTCAATGTGGGACTTGTATTATTTTTGGGGTTTTGTGTTGTGTTTTAGAATTTTGCAGGTTTCATGTCGTCCTAATGGTTGTAGTTAACGTAGGTCTTGTATTATTTTTGTGTTTTGTGTTGTGTTTTGTGAATTTTGCAGGCTTCATGCTGTCCTAATGTTGGTGGTTAACGTAGGTCTTGTATTATTTTTAGCGGGTTGGGTGGTGTTTTGTGAATTTTGCAGGCTTCATGTTTTTTCCTAATGTTTGTGGTTAAAGTAGGTCTTGTATTATTTTTGTGTTTTGTGTTATGTTTTGTGAATTTTGCATGCTTCATGTTTACTAAGGTTTTGTTCCACGTAGATCTTGTATTATTTTTGTGTTTTGTGTTGTGTTTTGTGAATTTTGCAGGCTTCATGTTTACTAAGGTTTTGTTCCACGTAGATCTTGTATTATTTTTGTGGTTTGTGTTGTGTTTTGTGAATTTTGCAGGCTTCATGTTTGTCCTAATGTTTTGTTCAACGTAGATCTTGTATTATTTTGGTGTGTTGGGTGGTGTTTTGTGAATTTTACAGGCTTCATGTTTGTCCTAATGTTTGTGGTTAACGTAGGTCTTGTATTATTTTTGTGTTTTGTGTTGTGTTTTGTGAATTTTGCAGGCTTCATGCTGTCCTAATGTTGGTGGTTAACGTAGGTCTTGTATTATTTTGGGGTTTTGTGTTGTGTTTTTAGAATTTTGTAGGTTTCATGTTGTCCTAATGTTTTGGTCAGCGTAGGTCTTGTATTATTTTTGGTATTTTGTGTTGTGTTTCTAGAATTTTGCAGGCTTCATGCTGTCCTAATGTTGGTGGTTAACGTAGGGCTTGTATTATTTTGGTGTGTGGGGATGGTGTTTTGTGAATTCTGAAGGCTTCATGTTTTTCCTAATGTTTATGGTTAAAGTAGGTCTTGTATTATTTTTGTGTTTTGTGTTGTGTTTTGTGAATTTTGCAGGCTTCATGTTTTTCCTAATGTTTGTGGTTAAAGTAGGTCTTGTATTATTTTTGTCTTTTGTGTTGTGTTTTGTGAATTTTGAAGGCTTCATGTTTGTCCTAATGTTTTGTTCAACGTAGATCTTGTATTATTTTTGTGTTTTGTGTTATGTTTTGTGAATTTTGCAGGCTTCATGTTTGTCTTAATGTTTTGTTCAACGTAGATCTTGTATTATTTTGGTGTGTTGGGTGGTGTTTTGTGAATTTTACAGGATTCATGTGTCCTAATGTTTTGTTCAACGTAGGTCTTGTATTATTTTTGTGTATTGTGTTGTGTTTGAGTTTTTGCAGGCTGCATGTTGGCCTAATGTTGGTGGTTAACGTAGGTCTTGTATTATTTTTGGTGGGTTGTGTAGTGTTTGAGTTTTTGCAGGCTTCATGTTGGCCTAATGTTGGTGGTTAACGTAGGTCTTGTATTATTTTGGTGTGTTTGGTGGTGTTTTGTGAATTTTGCAGGCTTCATGTTTTCCTAATGTTGGTGGTTAACGTATGTCTTGTATTATTTTTGTGTTTTGTGTTGTGTTTTGTGAATTTTGCAGACTTCATGCTGTCCTAATGTTGGTGGTTAACGTAGGTCTTGTATTATTTTTAGTGTTTTGTGTTGTGTTTTGTGAGTTTTACAGGATTCATGGTTTCCTAAGGTTTGTGGTTAACGTAGGTTCTTGTATTATTTTGGTGTTTTGTGTTGTGTTTTTAGAATTTTACAGGATTCATGTTTTTCCTAATGTTTTGGGTTAACGTAGGTCTTGTATTATTTTTGGTGTTTTGTGTTGTATTTTAGAATTTTACAGGCTTCATGTTGGCCTAATGTTTGTGGTTAGCGTAGGGTCTTGTATTATTTTTGGTGGGTTGTGTGGTGTTTTGTGAATTTACAGGCTTCATGTTGTCCTAATGTTTTTGTATAACGTATGTCTTGTATTATTTTGGGGGTATGAGAGAGAATATTATATTATTACAACACGCCGCGTGCTGTAATAATATAATATTCTCTCTCATACCCCCAAAATAATACAAGACATACGTTATACAAAAACATTAGGACAACATGAAGCCTGTAAATTCACAAAACACCACACAACCCACCAAAAATAATACAAGACCCTACGCTAACCACAAACATTAGGCCAACATGAAGCCTGTAAAATTCTAAAATACAACACAAAACACCAAAAATAATACAAGACCTACGTTAACCCAAAACATTAGGAAAAACATGAATCCTGTAAAATTCTAAAAACACAACACAAAACACCAAAATAATACAAGAACCTACGTTAACCACAAACCTTAGGAAACCATGAATCCTGTAAAACTCACAAAACACAACACAAAACACAAAAAATAATACAAGACCTACGTTAACCACCAACATTAGGACAGCATGAAGTCTGCAAAATTCACAAAACACAACACAAAACACAAAAATAATACAAGACATACGTTAACCACCAACATTAGGAAAACATGAAGCCTGCAAAATTCACAAAACACCACCAAACACACCAAAATAATACAAGACCTACGTTAACCACCAACATTAGGCCAACATGAAGCCTGCAAAAACTCAAACACTACACAACCCACCAAAAATAATACAAGACCTACGTTAACCACCAACATTAGGCCAACATGCAGCCTGCAAAAACTCAAACACAACACAATACACAAAAATAATACAAGACCTACGTTGAACAAAACATTAGGACACATGAATCCTGTAAAATTCACAAAACACCACCCAACACACCAAAATAATACAAGATCTACGTTGAACAAAACATTAAGACAAACATGAAGCCTGCAAAATTCACAAAACATAACACAAAACACAAAAATAATACAAGATCTACGTTGAACAAAACATTAGGACAAACATGAAGCCTTCAAAATTCACAAAACACAACACAAAAGACAAAAATAATACAAGACCTACTTTAACCACAAACATTAGGAAAAACATGAAGCCTGCAAAATTCACAAAACACAACACAAAACACAAAAATAATACAAGACCTACTTTAACCATAAACATTAGGAAAAACATGAAGCCTTCAGAATTCACAAAACACCATCCCCACACACCAAAATAATACAAGCCCTACGTTAACCACCAACATTAGGACAGCATGAAGCCTGCAAAATTCTAGAAACACAACACAAAATACCAAAAATAATACAAGACCTACGCTGACCAAAACATTAGGACAACATGAAACCTACAAAATTCTAAAAACACAACACAAAACCCCAAAATAATACAAGACCTACGTTAACCACCAACATTAGGACAGCATGAAGCCTGCAAAATTCACAAAACACAACACAAAACACAAAAATAATACAAGACCTACGTTAACCACAAACATTAGGACAAACATGAAGCCTGTAAAATTCACAAAACACCACCCAACACACCAAAATAATACAAGATCTACGTTGAACAAAACATTAGGACAAACATGAAGCCTGCAAAATTCACAAAACACAACACAAACCACAAAAATAATACAAGATCTACGTGGAACAAAACCTTAGTAAACATGAAGCCTGCAAAATTCACAAAACACAACACAAAACACAAAAATAATACAAGATCTACGTGGAACAAAACCTTAGTAAACATGAAGCATGCAAAATTCACAAAACATAACACAAAACACAAAAATAATACAAGACCTACTTTAACCACAAACATTAGGAAAAACATGAAGCCTGCAAAATTCACAAAACACCACCCAACCCGCTAAAAATAATACAAGACCTACGTTAACCACCAACATTAGGACAGCATGAAGCCTGCAAAATTCACAAAACACAACACAAAACACAAAAATAATACAAGACCTACGTTAACTACAACCATTAGGACGACATGAAACCTGCAAAATTCTAAAACACAACACAAAACCCCAAAAATAATACAAGTCCCACATTGACCAAAACATTAGGACAACATGAAACCTACAAAATTCAAAAAACACAACACAAAACACCAAAAATAATACAAGACCTACGTTAACCACCAACATTAGGACAACATGAAACCTGCAAAATTCCCAAAACATCACCCAACACACTACAAATAATACAAGTCCTACATTGACCACAAACATTAGGACAACATGAAACCTACAAAATTCTAGAAACACAACCCAAAACACCGAAAATAATACAAGACCTACGTTAACTACAAACATTAGGACGACATGAAACCTGCAAAATTCTAAAACACAACACAAAACCCCAAAAATAATACAAGTCCCACATTGACCAAAACATTAGGACACATGAAGCCTGCACAATTCACAAAACACAACACAAAACACAAAAATAATACAAGACCTACTTTAACCACAAACATTAGGAAAAACATGAAGCCTGCAGAATTCACAAAACACCACCCCACACACCAAAATAATACAAGACCTACGTTAACCACCAACATTAGGACAGCATGAAGCCTGCAAAATTCACAAAACACAACACAAAACACAAAAATAATACAAGACCTACGTTGAACAAAACATTAGGACACATGAATCCTGTAAAATTCACAAAACACCACCCAACACACCAAAATAATACAAGATCTACGTTGAACAAAACATTAAGACAAACATGAAGCCTGCAAAATTCACAAAACACAACACAAAACACAAAAATAATACAAGATCTACGTTGAACAAAACATTAGGACAAACATGAAGCATGCAAAATTCACAAAACATAACACAAAACACAAAAATAATACAAGACCTACGTTAACCACCAACATTAGGACACATGAAGCCTGCACAATTCACAAAACACAACACAAAACACAAAAATAATACAAGACCTACTTTAACCACCAACATTAGGACAGCATGAAGCCTGCAAAATTCACAAAACACAGCACAAAACACAAAAATAATACAAGACCTACGTTGAGCAAAACATTAGGACACATGAATCCTGCAAAATTCACAAAACACCATCCCCACACACCAAAATAATACAAGACCTACGTTAACCACCAACATTAGGACAGCATGAAGCCTGCAAAATTCTAGAAACACAAACACAAAATACCAAAAATAATACAAGACCTACGCTGACCAAAACATTAGGACAAACATGAAACCTGCAAAATTCACACAACACAAAACACAAAAATAATACAAGACCTACGTTAACCACCAGCATTAGGACACATGAAGCCTGCACAATTCACAAAACACAACACAAAACACAAAAATAATACAAGACCTACTTTAACCACAAACATTAGGAAAAACATGAAGCCTGCAGAATTCACAAAACACCACCCCACACACCAAAATAATACAAGACCTACGTTAACCACCAACATTAGGACAGCATGAAGCCTGCAAAATTCACAAAACTCAACACAAAACACAAAAATAATACAAGACCTACGATGACCAAAACATTAGGACAACATGAAACCTACAAAATTCTAAAAACACAACACAAAACCCCAAAATAATACAAGATCTACGTTAACCACCAACATTAGGACAGCATGAAGCCTGCAAAATTCACAAAACACAACACAAAACACAAAAATAATACAAGACCTACTTTAACCACAAACATTAGGAAAACATGAAGCCTGCAAAATTCACAAAACACCACCCGACACACAAAAATAATACAAGATCTACGTTGAACAAAACATTAGGACAAACATGAAGCCTGTAAAATTCACAAAACACAACACAAAACACAAAAATAATACAAGATCTACGTTAACCACCAACATTAGGACAAACATGAAGCCTGCAAAATTCACAAAACACAACACAAAACACAAAAATAATACAAGACCTACTTTAACCACCAACATTAGGAAAAACATGAAGCCTGCAAAATTCACAAAACACAACACAAAACACAAAAATAATACAAGACCTACTTTAACCACCAACATTAGGAAAAACATGAAGCCTGCAAAATTCACAAAAACACCACCCCACCCACCAAAATAATACAAGATCTACGTTAACCACCAACATTAGGACAAACATGAAGCCTGCAAAATTCACAAAACACCACCCCACCCACCAAAATAATACAAGACCTACGTTAACCACCAACATTAGGACAGCATGAAGCCTGCAAAATTCACAAAACACAACACACAAAACACAAAAATAATACAAGACCTACGTTGAACAAAACATTAGGACACATGAATCCTGCAAAATTCACAAAACACAACACAAAACACAAAAATAATACAAGACCTACGTTGAACAAAACATTAAGACAAACATGAAGCCTGCAAAATTCACAAAACCCAACACAAAACACAAAAATAATAAAAGACCTACTTTAACCACCAACATTAGGAAAAACATGAAGCCTGCAAAATTCACAAAACACAACACAAAACACAAAAATAATACAAGACCTACTTTAACCACCAACATTAGGAAAAACATGAAGCCTGCAAAATTCACAAAAACACCACCCCACCCACCAAAATAATACAAGATCTACGTTAACCACCAACATTAGGACAAACATGAAGCCTGCAAAATTCACAAAACACCACCCCACCCACCAAAATAATACAAGACCTACGTTAACCACCAACATTAGGACAGCATGAAGCCTGCAAAATTCACAAAACACAACACACAAAACACAAAAATAATACAAGACCTACGTTGAACAAAACATTAGGACACATGAATCCTGCAAAATTCACAAAACACAACACAAAACACAAACATAATACAAGACCTACGTTGAACAAAACATTAAGACAAACATGAAGCCTGCAAAATTCACAAAACACAACACAAAACACAAAAATAATAAAAGATCTACGTTGAACAAAACATTAGGACAAACATGAAGCCTGCAAAATTCACAAAACACAACACAAAACACAAAAATAATACAAGACCTACGTTAACCACCAGCATTAGGACACATGAAGCCTGCACTATTCACAAAACACAAGACAAAACACAAAAATAATACAAGACCTACTTTAACCACAAACATTAGGAAAAACATGAAGCCTGCAGAATTCACAAAACACCACCCCACCCACCAAAATAATACAAGACCTACGTTAACCACCAACATTAGGACAGCATGAAGTCTGCAAAATTCACAAAACACAACACAAAACACAAAAATAATACAAGACCTACTTTAACCACAAACATTAGGAAAAACATGAAGCCTGCAAAATTCACAAAACACAACACAAAACACAAAAATAATACAAGACCTACTTTAACCACAAACATTAGGAAAAACATGAAGCCTGCAGAATTCATAAAACACCATCCCCACACACCAAAATAATACAAGACCTACGTTAACCACCAACATTAGGACAGCATGAAGCCTGCAAAATTCTAGAAACACAACACAAAATACCAAAAATAATACAAGACCTACGCTGACCAAAACATTAGGACAACATGAAACCTACAAAATTCTAAAAACACAACACAAAACCCCAAAATAATACAAGACCTACGTTAACCACCAACATTAGGACCACACTTACCTTCTCCAGTCACAAAACAAAACACGAACCATTAAAATCACATCAGGGCATAGTTGGTACTGCAGGGTAATTTATATATGTATATAGAAATTGGCCACTAGGGGGGGGTATCCTTGACTTACACAGAAATAAAACAAAAGTCTGGCTAGAGTGTACCCTCCGAACCAGCGATACGGGCAGTCATACATACAGCCATATACATATAGATAAGCAGAAAACACATAAAATGGACTCACCCCCTAGCGGTCTAGCCTACACTACACCTACTGTACATCCCATTACACTGACGTATATATGCACATGGAAAATGTAATGCTGGGTTAAACATAACAAAAGCCATGTGTTTTCCCTGTCAACTATCAGCTGTTGTCAGCTGTCATCTGTCACCTGTCACCTGTCACCTGTCACATGTCACATACCACTTTCAATGATAAGGGACCCCCCATCCCTGTGTCCCCCCTCATGTATTATGCATACAAGCCACATCAAAGATAAGGACCCCCACCCCTGTTTTTTTTAAATCTAATTAACATATACTAACACACCACCCATGTTTTGAGGGGGGGTTTACACATTCTGATGTCCACCTGGCACTTGAAACGGATTCTCAATAGCCACCTGGCACTTGAAAGGAGTGGAGAGAGCCCCCACCCTTGTTTACACAACACCCCTGTTTTTTAAAATCTAATTAACACATTCTGATGTCCACCTGGCACTTGAAACGGATTCTCAATAGCCACCTGGCACTTGAAAGGAGTGGAGAGAGCCCCCACCCTTGTTTACACAACACCCATGTTTTTTTAAATCTAATTAACACATTCTGATGTCCACCTGGCACTTGAAACGGATTCTCAATAGCCACCTGGCACTTGAAAGGAGTGGAGAGAGCCCCCACCCCTGTTTACACAACACCCTTTGAAAACTGCCAGATGTCAGTTCAAAGGAATGGAGAGCCCTATTGTTTCCTTTTCACACCTGTATGCGGAATCTCTGCACCTGGCCCCGGTTGCCGGCAAGGCAGGGACATGTCACAGGGAGATGCATGGAGGAAGGGAGGGAACACACACACGCACACACACACACACACACACACACACACACACACACTCTGTCATGGAAAAAAAAAAAACTATTATTAGCTTTCATTATTTAATAATAACACTATGGTAATTATATTTATGATATATATATATAATATGATTTATGATTTATGGAATGTATGGAATTCAAGGAATGTAAATAATGTAATGCATAAATTAATTACTCATTTGCATAATTTATGCATTAATTGACTCACTAGCGCCACCAGTGGTGGTGGCCGAAATGTGTAATGAACACCCATCATAATAGACTACTATCATGGCAGTGATAAAACATATTACATAATCACGACCATCATAACACAGACAGCTATAAATAGTCTGTGTGCTCATTTATTTTCCTTCATGTTGACACAATTTAAAATCACCGTTTTATTATTACAGTAATAAATAATAAAAAAGTCTGTCGGGTGGAAACTCGTGTGTCCAAAACTCGTACTTTTCAGGATTCAAATTGTAAAATAGCAGATTGACAAGCTTGAAACGCATCGCTTTGAGCTTGAGCTATGCTATTTTTGATACTTCTTGTGTGACGATGTATGACAGAACAAACACACACATTTTGCATGATCATGGTGATAGGATATTTGTGCCTGACTCCCAACAGCAACATAGCCTACTTGAGTATCTGAAGTACATGTTTTTTTGTTACCAATAACATTACGGGTCTGTAGCTCAGAGTGTACAAATGGAACCAAATGAACCCGTTTGTAAACTCTGCAGAGTTAAATTAACTTTGATTCTACAATATACATTGGGGTCCCAGAGATAGAAATGCCATTACATGGGGGTCCGTAGCCTATTTCAGGTCAAGCCTGGGGGGGTCCTTGAAATGAAAATGGGTGAAAATCACTGCCAGAGCCGTAAACATCTTCTCTTATGGGGCTTCCTTGGCATATATTTTCTACTGGGGGTCCTCGGGCTAATGAGTGTCAATTTGGGGGTCGTTGACATGAAAAGGTGTGGAACCACTACATCAGTAGCCTCAGAAACCCAGACATTTTTATTTCCAGGGAGAAAAGTCCACTTCAATTCGGCATAGAGTAGCGCAAACATTGCTCACTCTCTGTTGATTTCTGATCGTCTGCACCTTTGTTAAATTGACACACACAGTCGCACACATTTACACACACACGCTCCTCTCTATCTCTGTTGCTCTAATTAATTAGTCTCATGTCGCGCAGCTGCGCATAGTTTCTCCCGGCGGATCCTGCCGGAAGCTGCCTATGCCATAAAAAGCATAGGTGAGTTCCAGGCTACTACATCAGTGGTTCCAAACATTTTTCAAGCCAAGGCCAAATGGAAGTAGAATACAAACTCCTTCCATTTGGCCTTGGCTTGCGGGCACAACTATTCCTTTGTTCCTGATTCCGTTTGCACACTGAATGCTGCTGTGGGAAGGTGAAGGAGACGAGTTAACCTATAGGCCTCATATGAGCACTTTATTGGTCTTGCGCCTATATGCACTTTCTATGCAGGTCAACATGCACTTTATTGCATACTGTAGCACTTTTAACGCTTTGCACTTCGTGGTCAACATGCACTTTATTGGGTCCGCGTCAATATGCCGACGGTCCATTGGTCCGATCAACAACCTACCTCAAACCCTCACCCTAACCCTAACCTCCCCCGGGGCAGACACCTAAACCTAAACCCACCCTCTCCCGACCCCCAGCGCACCTCGGACCAATGCTCCTTCGGAGCAATGGTCCGTCGGATCATAGGGTGCTTCCCCACTTTATTGTACTTTCTTGCATGGTATCTGCTATGCGTATAGCCTACTGTATTATGTTATATTGTATTGTTCTGATGGACTGATGTACTATGTGTACTGTGTTATGTTATATTGTATTGTTCTGATGTACTATGTGTACTGTGTTATGTTGTATTGTTCTGATGTACTGATGTCTATGTGTACTGTATTATGTGGTATTGTATTGTTCTGATTGTTCTATGCCGCTGCAACTGAAGTTGCCCTTCGGGGACACTAAATAAACTTGAACCTTGATCTTTGAATAAAAAAAGGTTGAGCACTATTTGTTTTACGACAACATATAGTAGGCTCCACATTTGCACGAGACAGACAGACATACAGACTGACAGACAGAAAGAGAAGTCACAGTGTAGTTATGATAAGAGACAGGCGTTGTCACCAAACGTTGGCATTTGTCCCTTATTTTTAACTCCATTATTAGTCCCTGTCCCCTCCATACTGTCCCCTCCCCTCCTATAATCCTGTCTCCTACTGTAGGTCCTGTCTGTCCTGTTGATTGGAAAATCACCAACAAGTACAACCAACTCAAAATAAAGTCTAAACATAAAATTAACTAAAATCATATAATGTTTACAACAATGCCAGTCTGTCAGTCACTGCACAGCCAGTCTGTCAATCACTGCGCAGCCAGTCTGTCAATCACTGCGCAGCCAGTCTGTCAGTCGCTGCACAGCCAGTCTGTCAGTCGCTGCGCAGCCAGTCTGTCAGTCGCTGCGCAGCCAGTCTGTCAGTCGCTGCGCAGCCAGTCTGTCAGTCGCTGCGCAGCCAGTCTGTCAGTCGCTGCACAGCCAGTCTGTCAGTCACTGCGCAGCCAGTCTGTCAGTCGCTGCGCAGCCAGTCTGTCAGTCGCTGCGCAGCCAGTCTGTCAGTCGCTGCGCAGCCAGTCTGTCAGTCGCTGCACAGCCAGTCTGTCAGTCGCTGCGCAGCCAGTCTGTCAGTCGCTGCGCAGCCAGTCTGTCAGTCGCTGCGCAGCCAGTCTGTCAGTCGCTGCGCAGCCAGTCTGTCAGTCGCTGCACAGCCAGTCTGTCAGTCGCTGCACAGCCAGTCTGTCAGTCGCTGCACAGCCAGTCTGTCAGTCGCTGTGCAGCCAGTCTGTCAGTCGCTGCGCAGCCAGTCTGTCAGTCGCTGCGCAGCCAGTCTGTCAGTCACTGCGCAGCCAGTCTGTGAGTCACTGCGCAGCCAGTCTGTGAGTCACTGCGCAGCCAGTCTGTGAGTCGCTGCACAGCCAGTCTGTCAGTCGCTGCACAGCCAGTCTGTCAGTCACTGCGCAGCCAGTCTGTCAGTCACTGCGCAGCCAGTCTGTGAGTCACTGCGCAGCCAGCAAACTGCTGTGTGGTGGAAAGCCTAGTGAGGCGAGGTTAATGTGCTGCCAGTACTACTACGCTCTCTACGTAGCTTACGCACGTTGCGCAGCGCAGGAGCACACAGACAGACAGTACAGTTAGTGTGTAGTCGGTGGAAATGTTGCTGCTGCGTTTACTTTGATCTCGTTGTTGTTGTAGTTACACAGAAAGAATCCCGTTTGGACAGGGAACAAGATCCTGCAGACCTGCACTGAACCCCTCCCTCCAGCGATCTGTTGGCGTTTCTGATCTGTGCGTCTCTCTCTCTGTGTGTGGTTATTTCTAAGCAGGTGAGTTTTCCTTGCAGCCTCACAAATTACTGTTGTTGTAAACCACGTCGATATGAGGAAGATCGAGATGCAACGTCAACAATGTTTAAATGCGTATGAAATGAACGCACGTTAAAGGATGATGTGTGTTGTTTGTTGTGTAGAAGAGTATTAGAGTAATCATGTTCTTCCTTGTGTTGCGTCTTTAGCTCTGTTTATGTGCTGCTGCTGCGCTATGCGCATGCGTCACTGGCACTGCTATGGACCAGAGACTAGTGACAGCCCACTGTTTCTCAAAAGTGGGCCGGGACCTTAGACTTTTAGAGTATATATTAATATAGTATATAATAAAAAAAAGAATTATATATATATATATATATATATATATATATATATATATAAAAATACGAATATATCAATAATACATATTAATATATATATAATACTCTTAAGGTCGGGACCCATTTTTGGGTTGTGGGCTCATTTGCATGACCCAAAGTTTGAGTCACACAATTGGCAGGTGGTGTGATTAATTACCCAGCACCTATCGCAAAGCACCTGCCAATTGTGTGACCCAAACTTTTGTGTTTCCCTGGTCAATTGGTGATGACGTCTGCGGTAAACAGGACGTATTTGTAAAATCAGTTCATCGATTTTTTCCGGCCCCCCTTACCTCGCCCGGAGAGAAAGATGTCCGTGTGCATCTCTTGAAAAAGTGGAGATAATTGACTAAATACACGTTTTGTGCCAGAACTTTCACATGGATATAAAACTAGAGAACCATTTTTCACTCCACGTCTTTGGAATGTTTTAATGGGTGAGTACAAACGGAGCATTTATCACATTTAGGCCGTGCATGTTAAAGTCCGACCAGAAAGTCATGAACCATGGCTAGCCCTCCAAGCAGAACCCAATGGTACTGAAGTTTCTGACATTTTGTTCGACCCAGTCCATGGGGTCCTGTTGCACTACTACCATGCACCCATTTTAAAACATAAACAACATGTTTCGCGGCTCCCCGCGCTCTATGACGATATTATTCAGTGTGAGGCTTTCTGAATATGTGAAGTATAAGTATCCATACATGCCGCTGCGAATATCTCCTGTGGCGCGGAATCCGTTAAGTATTTTTAATCTATGTTTGCCCGATTTGGAAGCTTGGATTAATCTCTTCCTTCCTTGTTTATTGACACCTCATTGCACCGCCTATCTGGCTAGCTAGTGGCGCTATAGCTATGACAGAGCAGATCAGAGGCAGGGACGTAGCCGCACAAGCCAACCGCACACCGGGAGGCGGTACAATAAACGGTAAACAAACAAGAAGAAATAAAGCGACCAAATCGGTCAAACAAAGATTAAAAATACTTAGCGGCTTCCGCGCCACAGGAGATATTCGCAGCGGGATGTATAGCTACTTAAAGTTCCCGAATTCAGAATAACTCAAGTAAAATAATGCCGTCACTTGGCGCAGATCGTATTTTAGAGAGAATTTCTACATCCGCGTCCAGGGATTTCCATACGAAAATACAGTAGTGAGCAGGGACCCAACATAAAACTCATCAAAATTTCAGAAAAGCTTTATGTAGGGTCCCGAAAGGGGCTAGAACCATGGCTAGCTCTAGCCGCAATTTGCAACTCTAGAGTTGCAAATTAAATTAGCCTATAGGCTAATTCCCCCCCCCCCCCATTATTATTGTTGATATAGTATTCAGTGTTTGTTCTGTAACAGGAGTTTCCAGCTCTTTAATAAACAGAAAATTCATTTTCAGGTTGGGATACAATTTTTACACAATCCGTAGAGACTAGAGAGAGAACTCAGGATACAGCATAGGCTACAGGATAAACATGTGACATTGAAATTTACAATTTACAATTTACAATTTAGGCATTTAGCAGACGCTCTTAATCCAGAGCGACTTACATTTGAGCAAAAACAAAAGCATGGGAATACATCACATAAAAGTATTTATCATGAAACATGCGTAAGCTAAGAAAGTAACAGTGGAATATCTATATAGTGAAACTATACATACACTTATACATATAAACTATACATCTTTACTACTATGCTATACATGTGTACTATGGCGTGCTATGACTACATACAATACAATTACAGTGATGACACAAATAAATGAGCAGACACAATTGGAACTGGAACAAATTCAATATATTTATATAACGCTCAACGCAGGCCTGGCCAGGGAATAACAAAAAGCTGAGATTATAACACAACATTGAAAATTAGACATTCATAAGTCCCCTGGACATGGCTTTTAACAGAAGGTATTTTTTGCCACAAGGGCTCCACATTTGTGGAATAATAAACAATTCCTTTAGAAGTTCGACACGGCTATAGCCTGGCTCCAGCCCTTGAATCACTAGCTACGCTATGCCCAATAAAAACTATGTTCTGGGCGATTCAGGTCTGGTGGTGAGTGAGTGGTGACTCCATATCATGTAAACATTGTGCGATGTGTTTCATGTGCACATGTATATAGATAGTATTTGACAGTTCTATGCTTGTTTTTCATGTGCAGATGAGAACAAGAAATGCCTGCTGGGGAAAATGTCTCACAAAGAAGATAGTGAACAGAAAAAAAGGTAAGTGCACAAACAATGCATTATTTAGACTTTACACTTTATTGTCTCACAAGGACACATTCCTCTCCAGTTATCAGCGCATACTGTATAAGAGTGATTCTCAAACTGGGGTCCTTGGGGGGGGTCCTGCAAAAGTAGTTAATCACAGCAAAAGTAGCATCGCAATCATTTTAACCACTTTATATGTTGGCCATTCGAAAATAGCAGATGTACAAGCTCACAGTGTCACTGCGTTGCAAGCTTGCCCCCCTTTTTTTGCTTCTTGTGCCAGGGACCACCTCTTCTGGGGGTAACCCCTGGCACAAACCACTTTCCTTTATCAATGTGGGGGTCCTTGGCACAAAAACGTTTAAGAACCACGTGCTGTACAACGCAACAGCAAAACAGAAATGGACCGTCCGTCCGTCCGTCCGTCCGTCCATCCGTCCGTCCGTCTGTCTGTCTATCTGTCTGTCTGTCTGTCAGCAGTGGTCTGTCTGTCTGTCTCTCAGCAGTGGTCTGTCTGTCTGTCTCTCAGCAGTGGTCTGTCTGTCTGTCTCTCAGCAGTGGTCTGTCTGTCTCTCAGCAGTGGTCTGTCTGTCTGTCTCTCAGCAGTGGTCTGTCTGTCTGTCTCTCAGCAGTGGTCTGTCTGTCTGTCTCTCAGCAGTGGTCTGTCTGTCTGTCTGTCTGTCTGTCTCTCAGCAGTGGTCTCTACGACAGCGTCCCTGCTACATGTCTTCCCATCGTCTACCACCCCAACTACAACATCACCTTCATGGGTCTGGAAAAGCTGCACGCCTTCGACGCCGGCAAGTGGGGGAAAGTCATCCGCTTTCTGAAAGGTACACAACGAGCTAGTATAAATAATAAGAAAAAAAAAATAAAAAAAAAAAAAAAAAAAACTTGCGCTAGGAAAAAATAAGAACAAAAAAGAAAAACTTGCGCTACGAAAAAATAGGAAAATTCTGTGGCATACAAATTATGGTGAAACAATATCTATTTACATAAGTATATTCATTATTCAATGTGAGTTACATTATCATTGACAAACAAATGACACACGGAGCAACTAAGGAAATAATCAAAAGCATACTAAAACTAACCTCTTGAGTTTTAGACACACTAACCTAACAACCGAAAATAAAGTGACAACAGTGCCCTACTATTGCCTACTCTACTCTAATCTAACAAAGTGTACAAAAACTCATCACGCACAGCAACTCTTGCTATACGGGTGGTTGCATTATAATATTACTCCGTGCATTCTCTCACTGCACGGAGGGCGCGCTGCCTCTAGCCTGCTCCACTCTGGAGTGACAGTTTGGACAGCGGCCCGGAGTGAAGACTTCAGAACGCCTTTATGCCGTCAGGTGGGCGCAGGTGTAGAAGCTGGTTGGAGGAGCGAGATGCGGAGCGGGCGACCAACAGCGGAGCGGCGGCAATGCTCCCCACCAATGGCTGCGCTGACGGACCTACAGGGATGGGTTAGGCAAAGGGAGGCGTGCACTGTGCGCACCACGCAGACAAAGACATATATATCTATATAGGCCTGCGGCTGTAACACTTGGTCACCATGTTGGCATGTGGTGGACATTTTTGTCAAAATTACATTTTGGACAATAATATCATCAGAAACACACACTAGTCACATTTTGACTCCTACAGTGTCATAGCAAAAGACAGCCTGGAGACTAAACATTCAATACACTCAATAATTGGCTCTTATGGTCAAAATGTATGGTTTGTAAAAAGAAAATCTAAAATGTTGCCACGGACAACACCAAGTCTGTGCCACGGACATGTTGATGACTCCTGG
Organism: Protomyctophum parallelum; assembly: GCF_964188405.1. Taxonomy (NCBI): domain Eukaryota; kingdom Metazoa; phylum Chordata; class Actinopteri; order Myctophiformes; family Myctophidae; genus Protomyctophum; species Protomyctophum parallelum. The sequence goes on along the minus strand of NC_139703.1, from coordinate 39,723,518 downwards.
TCTCGACCAGGGACACCCGTGGCCCAGGGGCTCTTGCCTCTCAGGGGCCCTTCAGGGAAATTGGTAGTACCGCCCTGTCAGAACATGTGAGCGGAGCGGAGCGAGGGGATTTTGAAGTAAGCGCGGAGCGGGTTTTTAAATGGGTCAGATTGACTTCCGGAGCGAGAACTGTCCTCCGCTCCGAGCCGCTCCGAGCCGCTCAGTGCACACAGCACGGCACTGTGCAAGCTTGGCTAGCAGTTTACATCAATCATTGCCTCTCAAGCAGGCCCGGCACCACGGGGGGGTAAAGGGGATGTTTGCACCCTTAAATCAACCTCTTTACCTTTGTGCCCCCTCAAAAATCTCAATTGCCCTCTCAGTCATTTCATCCTGGCACCGGGCCTGCTCTCAGACTCAAGCCCAGCCCCATACGCGTAATCTGCTTCACGGACTGTCCATGAGAATACGTAGACATACAAATCACCAATGCACCGCTCATGGCGTGACGACAGTTTACATATCTGTTCTTTTGGATTTAGACACATGACGATGGGCTACAACAGAGCATGTGAGCGTGAGCGCGAGCGGAGCTCACTTGCTCTGCGCCCTGTACTAGGTTTGACGCCCCTGAAAAAGGCTCCTGGGGCCCTTCATTAGCCATTGACTTTGCTAAATTTAGGTCAAAAAGATGATAAAAACTCAGAAAATCACGAAAATGACGCGTGCTATTGGGGCCCTGCAAAGGTTGCGACCTATAGGTCGTGAGTCGCAAAATTATCTCGCCCTTCCTTGCCTTGCCGTGCCTTGCCGTGCCTTGCCGTGCCTTGCCTTGCCCATAGCAGAGAGCAGAGTAAGGAGTAATGGTGGCGTGTGTATGTTTCTCTGTCAGAGGAGCAGCTGGTCAGTGATGGGAACATCGTTGAGGCCCGTGAGGCTACGGAGGACGACCTACTGGTGGTCCACACCAAACGCTACCTACGCAGTCTGAAGGTACCTGTCTGTCGGTGTGTCTGTGTCTGTCTGTATGGTTTTTGTGCTTGGAAAAAAGATCTAATGGAAAGGTCTCATATTGACATTTAAGGTGTATTGATCCACACACACGGGCAGTATGCCTGTGGCTCCTGGTGAGACTGATTGTCATGGTGAGACTGATTGTCATGGTTAAGATCCAACAGGAAGCACGCACATCTCCAGAAACTCTACAGGTGCTTATATACTTACGTACAATGAAAAGGAAGGGATGGAGGAGGAAATTTAAATATTTATTGATTCAATAAATATATTTTCCTGGGAGCAGTGAAACAGTGTGCGGACATCCCTGAGACTATTGTCATGGCCAGTGTCTGTGCCAAGTTCAGTGAGGATCGGGCCTCACAAGTCCGTTATGTTATGTTTGTGACGTCCATTAAATAATTATGTAATATAGGATTATTACAATAATAATAATAATAATATTGTTTTATACTTTATGCTTTTATGCTTGAGGAGACTTTTACTCCAGGCTTTATACTTGTAACTGAGTATTCTTTACGTTGTGATGTTGCTGCTTTTGAAATGGAAGCCTGTCCAAATCAATCGGGCTGTGATGATGGCTCATATGCTAGTGCTTTACAATGAGCATGAGTCATCCTCCTGTGATGTCTCTCTCGCCCTGTCTCTCTCTCTCTCGCACACACGTACGCACACACAAACACACACGCACGCACACACACACACACACGCACATGCACACACACACGCACACGCACGCACACACACATACACAAGCCTGATCTCACCCAAACACAGTGAAATAGCACAGATTGGCAATTCCATACATACACGCGTAGAAAACCCCAAAATTGTATGTACGGAATTGCCAATCCGTGATATTTCACCATGTTTGGGTGAGTTCGGGTTTGACATTATTTACGATTCGGGTTTCAACTCGGGCGGGGCTGAGTCGGCTAAGTGAACTTCGCAACACACATGCACGCACGCATGCATGCACACACACACACACACACACACACACACACACACACACACACACACACACACACACGTTAGTCATTCTATGGTTGTCTGTATATGTTGAGTATGAACCAAGACAAATTGAACACACACACACACACACTGCCGCTGTGCAGTGGTGTTAATTAGGTAAAGTAATTAAGTAGCAAAACAAAAGCAACATTGTGGTAAATGGAGTGCAGGGTTAGGGTTAGGAAAGCAGACGTCCTTCAATCAGAGATATGAGGCAATCAACCTCTCTTCAACTGATGCCAGGTGGATAAATAAGTCATTGATGGTTTTGTTCTACAGCGACTTCATAGTTATTTCCTTTGCTGCCATTTGTCGGTATGGAAACCGTGGCATTATTGATTGATTGATTGAAATATGTATTAACAGTTTGCAGAATTACAGTACATTTCAAGCACAAACTCAATACAAAGACTGTCAACTGTGAGTGGACGACCCAATTAAGCATTACACTTGTTTACAAGAGGGTGCACCATGTTCAATTCATCAAAACATTTAGAGACGTACAAATAGACACTTATAGTCAAAGAACAGAACAGGAATTCATCTGTTCTCTCACTGATGTGCTATCAAAACCCAATAGCTTTTAGCTTGTTTACCAGTATGGAGTACGTGGTTCACGGTGTCGAAGACAAAAACAAAAAGCCCTGTTACTTGATAGGGGGCTGTGCCGTGTCGGTGCCGTGTCATTAGTCAGAAGGTTCATTGTTCCGAAATTACTATCCCTATCTCTAACCCTAACCTAAACGCAAGCACGGGAGCAAACCTAAACCTAACCGCAAGCACGGGAGCATGTTCGGACTAAAGGGACTTCGGATCTATGGGCAGTTCCCGTCTGAGTCATACTGTATTATTATGACAATCAAAATGGAAGAGAAAATCAAGCACTCTCAGCCTGTATTATATTCAGCTTGCAGTGAACGGCTCACGAAGATTCAAAGTCAGGAAAGGTATAATATCCAGCAATCCGAGGTCCTTCGGATAAACAAAGCAAATCGACACAGACGCGTTTCGGCGTCAAGCCTTCTTCATACATGCCCTCCCTTGGCTCCTTCTAAACCGCTCTCAAAGGGCACCTACGGACGGCTGCAATTCGAAACTGGCCCCCGTAAAATCTGAATCCCCCCCCATCGCCCACCCCTTTTCCCCTCACTGTATATATTTATTTTCCCTTGTTACCTCCTCTATAGACGTATATTCGTACGTCTCTAAATGTTTTGATGAATTGAACATGGTGGACCTATATTGTAAACAAGTAATGCTTTATGGTGTCGTCCACTCACAGTTAACAGTTTTTGAGTGGTGCAACCACACTCCTACAACCAGCAATGTCCGTCCGTACCTATACCTAGAGAGAGAGAGAGAGAGAGAGAGAGAGAGGTGTGATTTTTTTGTATTGAGTTGTACTTGAAAAACTTGCAAACTGTTAATCAATCAATCAATCAATCCATACACGACGTCCTCCTATTTGGCTACCCCAGAATCCACCCTCACCATCCAGGCACAGCTATAGGCAGATGTAAAGACCTCGGCTCTAAATTTATAGGTGTGTGCAGTTCGACCCTGACTTTGTCCTTTGACGGGCAAATTGTACTTTCAGTCCGGCTTCGTCCAGTTGAGAAACATGTGGAGAATTAAACCATTCCTCACATTCACACAGACCTTGATCGTCACCTACATCGTCACGCCTACACAACCATAACACCCTGTACTCTCTGGGCAATTTAATACAATGTGGAGTGCATGATGATGGGTCTCTCTCTTTCTCTCTCTCGTCCTTGGCCTGAAACACTTTGGAGACCCCTGCATTATTTGTTTATTTATTGATTAGATGGTGTCTTTTTGGACCTATTCCTTCAGCGCTGTTCAGAGGGTCTGCTTGCCTTTTATAGTTAACCCATTTACGTTTTACCCGATTTACCCATTTTCTAAATCATGACAATTTTGTGAAAAACCTCCTGTTTTAGTGATTCTCAATATTTCATGTCAAGGACCCCAAACATTATATGTAATTGAAAATGAAAATGTGTTGTTCCAGGGACCCCTCCAGAAGCAAATATTTGAGTTAAAAACGTTCACTCTTATATATTCAAAGATTTGCACCACATTTTCACGAATTAAAAAAATAGCAGACATACAAGCTCGTAGCGCGCTAAGAGCTTGTAGATCTGCTATTTGTCAATGGCTAAAGTATAACATAATGCTTACAACACCAAAAGCACCAAATTCCTCCCCGTTACATTCTGTGATCCATTTTTTTTCTAATTGCCTTGGTTTCCACAACCCAAGCGGTCAGACCACTTGAGTGCTCAGACAGATGGGTGGGCCGTGTGCTTTTTCAGAACATGTTCACAACACAATTTAACTACAAACCCGTAACTGGCAACCTTGCGGTTGCCAGTTCGATCCCGGGCTCCCCCAGAGTTAGAGTCTAAGTAAAACCTCTGGGTTTCCGAGGTTTTGCAAGATTAGAACGATAGCGCTCCAGATTTTATGAAAATGCTTCAATCTGGTGCACTTTGAGATAAAAAATTATAATGATATTATAATCTTTACTGTGCTATTATTGCCATTTGCCAACATCAGCAGTAGGCTACAAAACAAAACATTGGATAGGGATTTTTGCTATTTTTAAATTGGAATCCTGAATTATTTTCACCTATTTTTGATTATTTTTAATTTACAAATACATTAACTTCATGATTATGAACTGAGATGCAAATATTGGACATAAAAAAAGACTAGTATTAGTCATTAAGCTCACATAAAAACACATTAGACTGAAGTAATTAAAGCGGGGTCATGTTCGCATGTTTGGAATTGCAATTGGAACAGCTGAAATACCACATTAAGTGCGTCTGTGCATCAATAGCAGCCCTCCCCCCCAATAGCAGACAATAATGTCAGACACATACATTCAGTTGATCCGAATTAACATGTGTTAAATTTAAATCCCTGTGCCTCAGGAATGTCATACTTCCTGTTCTTTCCAGATGGGAGATGGCCATGACGCATGTTAGATGTTCCTTACATGCCTGTACAATACTTTCTTTTTGTTTGTAGCAGCATGTTTTGAGTTGTTATAACCAGTGCTGCTAGTGAATATCACTAGCAGCTTTTTTTGAGGGGTCAAGGAGGTCGGGTTGAGGGGTCAAGTACCCCCTTTGACCCGTCGTGGCGCCGGGCCTGATAATGCTTAACACCAAAGTTACTCTCTATACTGCTGCATGTACAGAAAGATATTTCACCAGGACATGTTAAACTACATTAAACAAAACAATACCCTTGTGCCGAGCAGATACAGTGTGTGGGTGTACCTTATTGCTTTCATTGATGTCCTACGCACCAGATGGCCTACGCACCTGTGTGAAAGTTTTCTCCTACAATCTTCTAATCTACAACATACTATAAAAAAGGTCTAGAGAGGTTCAATGAGTGCATTTAACATTTGCTTAATGTTTGATATAAAACTCATTGAATTGCCTTGTTGTTGGGAGCAGTGATTGGCCAGTTTTGTTTCCCGCCCCCTCACTCTGATTGGATGAACAGGGCCCTCTGTTAGTATTTAATAAGAGCTTGGTCTGATTTGTGTCACTTTAATCTCTGCTAGTTGTTAAGAGCTGAACTTCTCCTTATACACTAGCTGAAGCATTTAGTTTTTGTTTTGGTTCTACTTTTAACTTTAGATTTTCGCTCTTTAAAAATAGATCTAGTATCAGTTTGTTTGGGCAGGTTTTGAGTCTACTACAAACATTGAAGTCCCTGGTCAACCAGAGACTATCTGCTGCTGCTGAAGAGATATTTGGGGTCGTTGGAAGAATTCTAACAGAGTACGAGGATGAAGCTTTCTACATCAAGCAAGAAACTGACCGCCAACGCAGACTACTGGATATGGTTTTACAACCATTCGTCAAACTACACAGATCCGGTTGGTAAAACCTTTACTATGTTTAATCTAACCGAAAATTTGCATCGATCCATTCATGTTGGGTTAAACTTGCATTCAAAAACATTCTCTGTGGATATATCTGATAGCAATAGGTTGTAGCTAATGATAAATTATATTTGAGGAACAAGGTGTTGCTTTAGAAATGATTAAATTAAGCGTTATTGAGGTAAGAAACAATCATTTTGTGACACTTCACACTGGAATCAAAACAACATTAGGACAGATACGGAACTAACAGCAGAAGTTTCATGTAATAATGTGTTTCTATTCTGTATATTCTGTCTAGACTCCATACACCTCCTGGTGTGTAAAGAGGAGGTATTTACTGAGCAGCAGCAGGAGAGAACCTCCAGTCTGGTCAAAGAGGAACCAGAGTCTCGACAGATTGAAGAGGAGCAAGAGGAGAGGATCTCCAGTCTGGTCAAAGAGGAACCAGAGTCTCCACAGATGAAAGAGGAACACGATGAATTACTTCAAAGATCAGAGGAAGATGGTGGATCAACAGAGACATTACTGTCAGTGAAACATGAAGATGATGAAAACATACCAGCAGAACCTGTAGCCAGCACCTTATCTAAACACATGGAAACACAAGCTGGTGTAGAGGACTGTGGAACATCACAACCAACTAGTGATGATCAGCTCTTGTCTTCACACTGTTCTGAATCTGACATCACTGAAGACAGTGATGAGTGGGATGAAACCAGGCATGACCAGTCAGGTTTTTCTCTTAACTTTGTTTATTGGTTTTTTCACAGAAGCATTATTGAGATACAGAGTTTGAGACCAGTCAGGTTTAAACCGGATGAAATCACACAATACACAACACATGGGAGGAAATAGTTTGTCTTTGAGCAACACGCTGCTCCATGACCTCAAATCACCAAAACAAAGTCACTCCACAAGGAGTCACACAGGTACGGAATATTTTAGTTGCGCAGATTGTGGCAAAATGTTTAATCGTAAGGACAATCTGAAGACACACACAATGATTCATACAGGGGAAAAACCATTTACGTGTACAGTTTGTGAAAAAAGCTTTAGTTTGAATCGCAATCTAAAAATACAAATGTTTACTCACACAGGGGAAATGCCCTTTACGTGTACAGTTTGTGGCAAGGGCTGTAGTCGTAATGGCCACTTAGAAACACACATGATGACTCATACAGGGGAAAAACCCTTTATGTGTACAGTTTGTGGCAAGGGCTGTAATTTAAAGAATAATCTAAAAAGACACATGATGACTCATACAGGGGAAAAGCCCTTTACGTGTACCGTTTGTGGCAAGGGCTGTATTCATAATGGCCACTTAAAAATACACATGATGACTCATACAGGGGAAAAAACATTTACGTGTACAGTTTGTGAAAAAGGCTTTAGTCAAACGTGTGCTCTAACAAGACACATGATGACTCATACAGGGGAAAAGCCCTTTACATGTACAGTTTGTGGCAAGGGCTTAGTTCGGAAGGCAGATCTAAAAATACACATGATGACTCATACAGGGGAAAAACCCTTTACGTGTACAGTTTGTGGCAAGGGCTGTAATTTAAAGACTGATCTAAAAAGACACATGATGACTCATACAGGGGAAAAGCCCTTTACGTGTACCGTTTGTGGCAAGGGCTGTTCTCATAATGGCCACTTAAAAATACACATGATGACTCATACAGGGGAAAAACCATTTACGTGTACAGTTTGTGAAAAAAGCTTTAGTTTGAATTGCAATCTAAAAAAACACATGAAGACCTGTCATAAAGAGGAAAAAGCTGTTAAATGATTAAGTGTTTTTTCATCATCATAGTGTATTCCATTGACTTAGTTTAATTATATGTTTAGATTATCTTTATTATGTTGTCTTCATAAAATTGTAACAGAAAATATTTACTGTAAAAACACAGTCCGTATTTTCTTCTTTTTCAAATAAAGGGTTGACAGCTACACATCCTTTGTTTGTTCATTACAGAAAGCTCAACACAACACATGTGCTTCACCTCCTTTAAATATGGACATCTTCTACTGTGAACAATACAGTGACACAAACTTCTTCATTTTACATCCTGCATGCCAAACTATTACTAGAGCATGATAGGAGTATTGATTAAATTAAACAGTCTACACATATTTTACTTGAACTTTCTACTGGACATGACAGGAGTAAAGTAATAATGTTACAGTGTACATACTGTCCATTGTACTTAACCTGTAACTACATGTAGATATAGCGTATAATAAGAAATGCTCCATGTTCTAACAATTGTGTATAAGGATGGTGACACATCCCTTAGTCATACTGTGATGATGGTAAAACTATGACAAAACTAGAACTGCACTCTGTCGAGTGCATACTTGCTTGTTGCACACTAGTAGGCCATAAATGGCCAACTAGTGCGCAAGCAGAGCGAGCAAGTACTTTCGACCGCTGTAGGTGTAACTATTTGTTACCTTTATGCATATAAACACCTAGTATTATTAAGTATGGTTCAAGTTTCTATCTATATAAGAAATACAGTTTTATCGATGTAGATATATTCTGGATCCCTTTTTAGTTTTTTAAAGAAAAATAAATCATTGATGAAAAAAAAAAGGTATATAAATTGAATTAAAATATGTTATACAGTATAATTATTCTGTAAACGGTGGAATCTCAATATCTCTGTGAAGGAACGTTTGAAATGTCTAATTATTAGGTGTAACTATTTGCTACCTATCTACTTTATGCATGTAAACACCTAGAATTATGAAGTATGGTTCAAGTTTCTATCTTTATTTTCAAAGAAAAATAAATCATTGATATGTGATGAAAAAAAAGTATATAAACTGAATTAAAATATATTATACAGTATAATTAATAATAATAATAATAATAATAATAGCTCAGATTTATATAGCGCTTTTCTAAATACCCAAAGCGTTTTACATGAGAACACCAGGAACAGACTTTATTAAGAAAAAAGATCAAAGCTAAAACATAACAGATACAGGGTTAAAAAGATAAAAAGATAAACAAGGCCTCAACTGGGGAAGGCTATTCTGAAGAGGTGGGTTTTAAGTGAGGTTTTGAAAGAGAGGAGAGAGGGAGCAGCTCTGAGATGGTTGGGGAGTTCATTCCAGAGTTTGGGGGCCGAAACATAAAAGGCCCTGTCCCCCCAGGTACGGTACTTGGCCTTGCGGACCTTCAGGAGGTTAGCTTCACTGGACCTGAGGGAGCGGGGGGGGGGGGACATTATGGTTCAAGAAGATCTGAGAGGTAGGGGGGAGCCAGGTTATTGAGAGCTTTGTAGGTGGTGAGCAGGATTTTGTAGTGAATTCTTTGTTTGACGGGAAGCCAGTGTAGGTCGTGGAGGACTGATGTGATGTGGTCTCTGGAGCGTGTACTGGTGAGCAAGCGGGCAGCGGAGTTTTGAACGTGTTGTAGTTTGTTGAGGACTTTGGAGGTGGTGCCATTGAGTATGCTGTTGCAGTAGTCAATCCGGGATGTGATGAATGCGTGGATGATGGTTTCGGCGGCAGTGAAAGACGGAGAGGGCCAGAGGCGGGCGATATTCCTGAGGTGGAAGAAGGCGGTTCTGGTGATCTGGTTTATGTGGGGGAGGAATGAGAGGGTGGAGTCAAATATGACACCAAGGTTACGGATGTGGGGGGAGGTAGTAACAGTGGAGCCATCGATATTGAGGGTGAAGTTCTGGGTGGAGCTAGTGAGAGAGTTAGGGCCAATGAGAAGGATTTCTGATTTGTTGCAGTTTAGTTTTAAAAAGTTATTTTGACATCTGTGAGGCAGGTGGTGAGGGTGGAGTGGGTGGCAGCAGTGATGGTCTTGGTGGAGAGGTAGAGTTGTGTGTTGTCGGCATAGCAGTGGAACTGGAGGTTGTGGTGACGGAGGATTTGCCCAAGAGGTAGGATGTAGAATCTACATCCTACCTACGTCCTCTCCTCTTCATCATCTACATTGTAGATGATGAAGTGCTCTTTCTAAGATTTTGGAGATGAAGGGGAGGTTGGAGATGGGGCGGTAGTTGTTGGGGGTGTCAGGGTCTAGTCCGGGTTTTTTGAGAATGGGGGTGACAGCGGCCAGTTTAAGGGCAGGTGGGATGAAACCAGAGGACAGGGAGGTGTTGATGATTTTGGTGATGGTTGGGGAGAGAGCTGGGAGGCAGGCCATAACTAGGAAGGAGGGCATGGGATCCAGGATGCAAGTGGATGCCTTCATGCCGGAGGTTATGGCGGAAAGGTCAGATGTGGTGATCTCGGTGAAGGTAGTGAGTGGTTTAGGTTCAGGATCCGGGGGAGTGGTGGAGGAGGGGATGGCCAGTTCAGAGTGAATGTTGTCTATTTTAGTTTGAAAAAATGTGAGAAACATTTACTGGTTGTGAAGGAGGAGGTGGTGGTGTCCATGGGTTTGAGGAGGTTGCTGACGGTGGAGAAGAGCGTTTTGGGGTTATTGCTGCCAGATTGGATAATTGAGGAGTAGTGGGAGGTGCGCGCACTGTTGAGGGCTTCCTTATATTGCTGCTGGTGTGAGTTGTAGGCCTCAGAGTGAACAGTTAGACCGGTTTTGTTGGCTAGCCGTTCAAGCTTGCGGCCCTCAGCCTTAAGGTGGCGGAGGTGGTCTGTGTACCAGGGGGCAGAGTGGGTGTAGCAGGAGCAAGCTGATTTAGGCAGGTGGAGAGGGCGTTGTTATAGTTATTGACTAGTTCAGTCGGGGAGGCATTCTGGGTGAGTGAGTGGTCGGAAATTGAGTCAGGAGGGAGGGAGGAGAGAGCGGGTGGCTGGATGGATTTGAGGTTGCGAAATGTGATGAGGCGTTTATGCTTGATGGCAGGGGTGGGGATGTCAATGTCAACGGTGAGGGCCAGGTGGTCAGAGAAGGTGGAGAGGGTGGAGCCGGAGTTGGATAGGTTGCTGATGGAGGTTCCGGTAGTGCATATCAGGTCTAGTGTGTGACCTTTTCTGTGTGTGGGAAATCTACATGCTGGGTTATATTAAAACAGTTTAGAATGTCCAGGAATTCAATGGCAGGTGGGGAGTTGAGTGAGTCCACGTGAAAGTTGAAATCGCCAAGTAATAAGACAGATGGAGAGATGGCACAGAGCTGGGTGAGGCATGTGGAAAAATCTGCGGTAGATGACTGCAATAACCAGGGGTTTGGGGCCAGATAGTTTAAAAACCAGTTGTTCAAATGAGGGGGAGGTTGGAATTGTGACTGGGCTGGTTTTTATGTGTTGTCGATGTATTATGGCTAAACCACCTCCGCGTTTGTCAAGCCGTGGTTTGTCCATGTAGATGTATCCTGGGGGTGTGGTCTGGTTGAGTGAGATGTATTCTAGGGGTTTTTGCCAGGTTTCAGTAATGCAGAAAATATCTATTTTATTGTCCGTTATAAAGTCGCTGAGTATGAGTCCTTTGTCTGTTAATGAACGGGTGTTGAACAGAGACAATTTGAGACATGGATTGAGTTGGACGGATAGTGGCGCTTTGATCAGCTGCTGTAGACAGGCGGGGGCGGGGCGCACGTGTGGTGTGTTGTTGTGATGACGTCGTTCATTTGACCAGAGTGAGGGAATAGTGGAGTGATCTGACCGGGAGTAAACAAACTTTCTACGGGAGCTTCGGTGGATGTATTTGGATCGGCGTAACAGTCCGTGTGTTTTGATAGCTGAGATAAGGGATGGAATGACGATGTGGTTGTTGAGTTTGAGCAGTTGTGAAGTGGAGTAAAACAAAGAGCCCATGGTGCCATATTTGTTGATCCTGTTCTTCTGCCTCCATGGAAAATGATAGCTTCATGTCTGTAGATTGGAACTGCTTCTGGATAATTTTTATAGTTACTATTAGACTTTGCATTAAGACCAAAATCTTTGTCTTGGAATTTAACGAGTATTACTGTAACATAGGTGCCGTTTTTCCCAAAGTCAATATACTCAACAAATCCTCTGATACCGTTGACTAATCCATCAGATACCATTACATTAGTAGTCAACATCACTTGTGCACCAATTGCTATACTGAGTGTAGTTGGTAAACCTCCTGTTTGTGATAGTTTCCTTTTTGTGCAATCCAGATCAAATAGTCGTGTGTCTTTATCTTTTCTACTATCTTCTGCCTTTATATGATAAATAGTAATATTCAATTTATCAAGTTTGTACTTATTGTGTTCATTTCTCGGTAAAATAGCAAATTGTGCCTGATCTGCTGGGACCAGAGTACGTGTTGTGTGTATGTATGACTAGCTCTCAATGATGACGTAAGAAATATGGTCAATTGTGTAATCTGGTCCCAGCAAACCAGGCACAGATTTGCTATTTTATGTTATACTGATTATGTATATAGTATACGTATGACTAGCTGTAAATGATGACGTAGGACATACGTATACATATACATATACTATATAGAGTGTGTAGTTGTAAGTTGATTAGCGGTATACTGTGGTTACTTTGCGCCAAAAACCGTGACAGCTGTCCCGCCATTTGATGTTTATGCAAGAACACAGCAAATCTGTGCCTGGTTTGCTGGGACCAAACGACCACAAATGACCATATTTCTTACGTCATCATTAAGAGCTAGTCATACATATACACACCACATACTCTGGTCCCAGCAGATCAGGCACAATTTGCTATTTTATAATTTACTGATTATGTATATAGTATACGTATGACTAGCTCTAAATGATGACGTAAGAGATATGGTCATTTGTGGTCGTTTGGTCCCAGCAAAACAGGCACAGATTTGATGTTTTTCTGCATAAACATCGAATGGCGGGACAGCTGTCACGGCGGAAGAGACCGGGCGAAATTATTACTTGCGCGCTCTGCTTGCGCAAGTAATAATAGTCGTTGTGGGGCGTGAGTGACAATTGAATGAAACATGTCTTTCAGATTGAACATTTACTCTTGATGGACAATTGAGTCAGTTGTGTGTAGATGTGTGTCTTTACATGTACGGTAAGCATGACGCTACTGTACCAGTGCATTATTATTTCTAGTCGTAGGCTATGGGAATTCCACCTTTATCTACCTTGTTAGAAGAAATGGGTTGTGAATGTTGTGGAATGTTTAGGAGCATGTCTGTCCCATTGTAAACAGACAGGTGATAATGGGTTAGGGTGTGTAACCCTATTGCTGAATGGATCAACCAACCAATTTGCATGTGATCCTTTTAGTGGATATACTCAATAGGATTGGGAATCATTTGCATTTAAATGATTTAGACTGGAAAATACTTGTTTTTAGACATTTTTGTCTCTTTCTGAGACAACATGTAGTTCAGGAAGGAAGTGAGACCAGTGTCCATGACATCATTGGCACTTTGAAATACTAAAATATATAAAAACACATATTACACACACAAAGTGTGTCTTGTTTCATAAACATAATTAAAATAAGACATGGTTGCAAAAGGGGTGAAATGGCCCTTTTAAGGCAAGACAGGCTCGATTTTCATCCATCATAAAACTACATGTACAGAACATGTTGAAACTACATGTGCAGAATATGTCAAAACTACTACAGCTACTTTCTTCCCATTTTGATGACAGGTGGAACATTTACAATATGTTCTCAGCTTCTAGATCAGCTATTTTCATCATCTACAATACATTAAAATAGGGCTTGAGAGGATCAAGGATGAATTTATCCTATACAAAATAATTCACCGATAATTTTTAAGTATTTCCATGCAAGATATGTATCTTTTTATGTCACGCTGAAAAGGTTTGGGAAATCAGAAGTGGACAAACATGATGGGCCATTGAGTCAGTTAATGGACTCAGAACTTTAACAGTCACAATATCACCATCAAAGTCATATCAAATGTCTTATGTAACAGAGTCTGGTGATGACTGAAGTTCATTCAGAACGCTGAATGTCTTCAGTTCTTAAATCTTAAATCTTAACACTGGGTCGCTGTGTGTCAAATAATGCAATTTTAAAATACTATTTCTCTACAAAGCATGGTTTGGGGCATCTGATCGTGTGTTATATCATCTACTATCCATACCTCTATGGCCATGTGGCTTTATAATCCTAGAAACAAAAACATAGTAATCAGTTATATCTGGAACAAACTCCCTGAAAACTGCAGCTCTGCCTATTATTCTACACTGACAATGTATTTATCCAGGGTGGAATAGGAAAGTTACACATCGCAGCTGTAACTTTATATTTTTACTGAATCTGATTGCACCTTTATAATGTTTCATTTCTTAATGTTTTATATAAAACACATTGCATTGCCTTGTTGTTGTGAGCAGTGATTGGCCAGTTCTGTTCTTGGTGTGTCCCTCCCCACTCACTCTGATTGGCCCACTGTTAGTATTTAACAAGAGCTTGGTCTGCTTGGTGTCACATTCATATCTGCTAGTTAAGAGCTGAACTTCTCCTCTCTGCACTAGCTGAAGCATTTTGTTTTTGTTTTGGTTCTATTTTATACTTTTATAATATTTTCGCTCTATTTAAAAATCTATTTGGGCAAGTGTTGAGTTATGGCTTTACTACAAACATTGAAGTACCTGGTCAACCAGAGACTATCTGCTGCTGCTGAAGAGATATTTGGGGTCGTTGGAAGAATTCTAACAGAGTATGAGGATGAAGCTTTCCACATCAAGCAAGAAACTGCCTGCCAACGCAGACTACTGGATATGGTTTTACAACCAATCGTCAAACTACACAGAGCCGGTTGGTAAAACCTTTACTATGTTTAATCTAACCATTAATGTTTGAACACAGTTGGAAGATGAACTGGTTGAAACTTTGCATCGATCCATTCATGTTAGGGTTAAACTTGCATTCAAAAACATTCTTTGTGGATATATCTGATAGCAATAGGTTGTAGCTAATGATAAATTATATTTGAGGAACAAGGAGACGATTGTTTTAGAAATTAAGCATTGTTGAGGTAAGAACAGATACGGAAATAAGCAGAAGTTTCATGTAATAATGTGTTTCTATTCTGTATCTTCTGTTTAGACTCCATACACCTCCTGGTCTGTAAAGAGGAGGTATTTACTGAGCAGCAGCAGGAGAGAACCTCCAGTCTGGTCAAAGAGGAACCAGAGTCTCCTCAGATTAAATATGAACAGGAGGAGAGAACCTCTAGTCTGATCAAAGAGGAACCAGAGTCTCCACAGAATAAAGGGGAACAGGAGGAGAGAACCTCCAGTCTGATCAAAGAGGAACCAGAGTCTCCACAGATTAAAGATGAACAGGAGGAGAGAACCTCCAGTGTGATCAAAGAGGAACCAGAGTCTCTACAGATAAAAGAGGAACATGATGAGCAAAGATCAGAGGGGGGTGGTGGATCAACGGAGACATTGCCAACAGTGAAACATGAAGATGATGAAAACATACCAGCAGAACCTGTAGCCAGCACCTCATCTAAACACATGGAAACACAAGCTGGTGTAGAGGACTGTGGAACATCACAACCAACTAGTGATGACCAGCTCCTGTCTTCACGCTGTTTTAAACCCGCTGAAATCACACAATACACAACACATGGGAGGAAATAGTTTGTCTGTCAAACCACCAAAACAAAGTCACTCCACGAGGAGTCACACAGGAAGATCTGAGGAAAATCTGAAGATGCACACAATGATTCATTCAGGGGAAAAGTCATTTTATTGCACAGTCTGTGCAAAAGTCTGTCAAAGAAAGGGTACTCTAAAATGTCATATGAGGACTCATACAGGGGAAAAGCCCTTTACGTGTACAGTTTGTGGTAAGGGCTGTAGTTTAAAGAGTGATCTAAAAAGACACATGATGACTCATACAGGGGAAAAGCCCTTTACGTGTACCGTTTGTGGCAAGGGCTGTTGTTTAAAGAATGATCTAAAAAGACACATGATGACTCATACAGGTGAAAAGCCCTTTACGTGTACCGTTTGTGGCAAGGGCTGTATTCATAATGGCAACTTAAAAATACACATGATGACTCATACAGGGGAAAAACCTTTTACGTGTACAGTTTGTGGCAAGGGCTGTAATTTAAAGACTGATCTAAAAAGACACATGATGACTCATACAGGGGAAATGCCCTTTACATGTACAGTTTGTGGCAAGGGTTGTACTCATAATGGCCAATTAAAAAGACACATGATGACTCATACAGGGGAAAAGCCCTTTACATGTACCATTTGTGGCAAGGGCTGTATTCGTAATGGCCAATTAAAAATACACATGATGACTCATACAGGGGAAAAGCCCATTACATGTACAGTTTGTGGCATGGGCTGTACTCATAATGGAGAATTAAAAATACACATGATGACTCATACAGGGGAAAAGCCCTTTACATGTACAGTTTGTGGCAAGGGCTGTACTCATAATGGACAATTAAAAATACACATGATGACTCATACTGGGGAAAAGCCCATTACATGTACAGTTTGTGAAAAAGGCTTTAGTCAGAATTGCCATCTAAAAACACACATGAAAACCTGTCATAAAGAGGAAAAAGCTGATAAATGATGTGTTTATTTCATTGACTTAGTTTGATTACATGTTTCGATTCTCTGTATTATGTTGTCTTCATACAATTGTAACAGAAAATATTTACTGTAAAAACACTGTCTGTAATTTCTTCTTTTTCAAATAAAGGGTTGACAGCTATACACATCCTTTGTGTGTTCATTACAGAAAGCTCACCACAACACATGTGCTTCACATATTGTACTGTGAACAATAAAGTGACACAAACTTCTTCATTTTACATCCTGCATGCCAAACTATTACTAGAGCATGATAGGAGTATTAATTCAATGAAACACTCTACACATTTTACTCGAACTTTCTACATTGAACATGACAGGAGTAAAGTCCTAATGTACATACTAACAGTGTACAAACTGTACATACTGTCCATTGTACTTAACCTGTAACTACATGTAGATCTAGCGTATAATAAGAAGCAACTATTTGAGTTAAAAACGTTCACTCTTATATATTCAAAGATTTGCGCCACATTTTCACGATTTTTCAAAAATAGCAGACATACAAGCTCGTAGCGTGGCACTCGGTGCCGCGCTATGAGCTTGTAGATCTGCTATTTGTCAATATAGCTAAAGTATAACATAATGCTTACAACACCAAAAGCACCAAATTCCTCCCTGTTACATTCTGTGATCCTTTTTTTCTAATTGCCTTGGCTTCCTCAACACAAGCGGTCAGACCACTTGAGTGCTCAGACAGATGGGTGGGCAGCGTGCTTTTTCAGAACATGTTTATTTTCATGATTTGATTTGATTCGATTTCGGTCAAATAAATTGGAGTAAACACAATTTAACTACAAACCCGTAATAAGCGTAATGGCTTCGATCAATGGAATACTGATACTGGCAACCTTGCGGTTCGATCCAGTTCGTTGCCAGTTCGATCCCGGGCTCCCCCAGAGTTAGTCTAAGTAAAACGTCTGGGTTTCCAGATGTTTTGTTTTTTGCGATGAAAATGCTTTAATCTGGTGCACTTTGAGATAAAAATGAAGAGGCTAGATCTATAAAAAACTACACACATCATATTGGACTATTATCATCTTTACTGTGCTATTATTGCCATTTGCCATTTGCAAAACAAAACATTTGATAGGGATTTTTGCTATTTTTTAAATTGGAATCCTGAATTATTTTCACCTATTTTTTATTGGAATCCTGGGAAGTAATCTTTTTTATTTAATTTCAAATACATTAACTTTATGATTATGAACTGAAATGCAAATATTGGACATAAAAAAACACTAGTACTAGTCATTAAGCTATTAACACATTAGACAAAGTAGAATACAATACAATCTGAAGAGACACGCAATGATTCATTCAGGGGAAAAGCCATTTGTTTGTACAGTGTGTGACAGTGGCTTTAATCAAAGGGGTTTTCTAAAATTACACATGTTGACTCACACAGGGGAAAAGCCCTATATGTGTACAGTTTGTGGCAAGGGCTTTATTCGTAATGACAGCTTCAAAACACACATGATGACGCATACAGGGGAAAAACCCTTTACGTGTACAGTTTGTGGCAAGGGCTGTAGTCGTAATGGCCTCTTAAAATCACACATGATGACTCATACAGGGGGAAAACCCTTTACGTGTACAGTTTGTGGCACAGGCTTTATTCAAAGGGCTAATCTAAAAATACACATGTTGACTCATACTGGGGAAAAGCCCTTTACGTGTACCGTTTGTGGCATGGGCTGTACTCATAATAGCCAATTAAAAATACACATGATGACTCATACAGGGGAAAAGCCCTTTATGTGTACAGTTTGTGGCAAGGGCTGTAATTTAAAGACTGATCTAAAAAGACACATGATGACTCATACAGGCGAAAAGCCCTTTACGTGTACCGTTTGTGGCAAGGGCTGTATTCGTAATTTTCAATTAAAAATACACATGATGACTCATACTGGGGAAAAGCCCATTACATGTACAGTTTGTGAAAAAGGCTTTAGTCTGAATTACCATCTAAAAAGACACATGAAGACCTGTCATAAAGAGGAAAAAGCTGTTAAATGATGTTTTTTTTTCATCATCATAGTGTATTTCATTGACTTTAAAAACACTGTCTGTAATTTCTTCTGGGGCTGACAGCTCAGTACACATCCTTTGTGTGTTCATTACAGAAAGCTCACCACAACACATGTGCTTCACCTCCTTTAAATTAAATCTTGTACTGTGAACAATACAGTGACACAAACTTATTAATTTTACATCCTGCATGCCAAACTATTACTAGAGCATGATAGGAGTATTAATTAAATTAAACAGTAGGCCTACACATATTTTACTTGAACTTGACAGGAGTAAAGTAATAATGTTACAGTGTGCATACTGTCCATTGTACTCAACCTGCATCTACATGTAGATCTATAGCGTATAATAAGAAATGCTTCATGTTCTAACAATTGTGTGTAAGGATGGTGACACTCATACTGGGGAAAAGCCCATTACATGTACAGTTTGTGAAAAAGGCTTTAGTCAGAATTGCCATCTAAAAACACACATGAAGACCTGTCATAAAGAGGAAAAAGCTGTTAAATGATGTGTTTTTTCATCATCATAGTGTATTTCATTGACTTAGTTTGATTATATGTTTAGATTCTCTGTATTATGTTGTCTTCATAAAACTGTAACAGAAAATATTTACTGCAAATACACTGTCCGTAATTTCTTCTTTTTCAAATAAAGGGTTGACAGCTACACATCCTTTGTGTGTTCATTACAGAAAGCTCACCACAACACATGTGCTTCACCTCCTTTAAATATGGACATCTTGTATACTTTGAACAATACAGTGACACAAACTTCATTTCACATCCTGCATGCCAAACTATTACTAGAGCATGATTATTTTCCATGTACAGAACATGTTGAAACTACATGTGCAGAATATGTCAAAACTACTACAGCTATACTTTCTTCCCATTTTGATGACTTCTAGATAGGCTATTTTCATCATCTACATTAAAATAGGGCTTGAGAGGATCAAGGGTGAATTTATCCTATACAAAACAATACATCAATAAGGCCCACCCATAAGCTCAAAGCATGTCACAATTGTAAGTTTGTAACCTTTTAAATATTGTATTAAAAATGGTGCATTGATTTAAGCATATTTCCATGCAATATATGTATCTTTTGATGTCAAGCTGAAAAGGTTTGGGAAATCAGAAGTGGACAAACATGATGGGCCATTGATGGACTCAGAACTTTAACAGTCACAATATCACCATCAAAGTCATGTTAAATGTCTGATGACTGAAGTGATTTTACCATTCAGAGAGAAAGCTTGTAGGTTCATTTTTTTTAAACCGGGGTCTTCAACAGGGACTCCTAGAGTGTCATACCTCAGAGATACTGCAGGGATATACCAAATTGGATATACCAAGATTGTCCTCAGATAAACAAAGACAAAACTGAAGTACTTGTTTTGAAGTCAAGGACAATAGATTACAAGTTAGCGCTTAAACCTTAACATTAGCTTCATGTGTGTCAAATAATATATTTTCTAAATACTATGGCCTATAGAGCATGATAGTATTGGAGCATGGAGTATTAATTAAATGTAACAGTCTACACATATTTTACTCGAACTTTCTACATTGAACATGACAGGAGTAAAGTCTTAATGTTACAGTGTGCATACTATCCACTGTACATAACCTGTAAGTATAATAAGACATGCTTCATTGTCTAATAATTGTGTGTAAGGATGGTTACACATCTCTTAGTCATACTGTGATGATGGTAAAACTATGACAAAATAATAGTATTTGTGGACGTGAGTTAATATGTTATCTGGCAATTGGTATGAATGAAACATGTGAAACATGTCTTTCAGATTGACCACTTACTCTTGATGGACAATTGAGTCAGTTGTGTGTAGATGTGTGTCTTTACATGTACGGTAAGAAGCATGACGCTACTGTACAATACCAGTGCATTATTATTTCTAGTCGTAGGCTATGGGAATTCCACCTTTATCTACCTTGTTAGAAGAAATGGTTTGTGAATGTTGTGGAATGTTTATGTCTGTCCAATTGTTAATGGACAGGTGATAATGGGTTAGCTGGGTGTGTAACCCTATTGCTGATTGGATCGACCAACCAGTCCCGGGGACCAGGCAACGGCATTCGGAAACGGTTCGAATGTGTGAATCCCCTATTAGTGTCCTTGAGCAAGACTCTGAACCCCTAATTGCTCCTCATGTGCTGATTGGTGCCCTGCATGGTTTCCTCTGCCATCTGTGTTTGAATGTGTGTGTGAATGGGTGAATGTAATGCACAATCTATGTAAAGCATATTGGATAAAGGTGCTATATAAATGCACCATTTACCATTTAGAGAGAAAGCTTGTAGGTTTGTCTTTTCATTTTTTTTAAACCGGGGTCTTCAACAGGGACTCCTAGAGAGTCAGTCCTCAGAGATACTGCAGGGTTTCCTACATGGCCTATAATTGCAGCCCTCACCATCGTTTTTGAGCATTTTTTTTTTACTTGTACTTCAAGAGTCAAGACCCACAGAACATTTTGTTCTATGACTTTGTAAACACCACATTAGCATGAATTAGTGCACACAGCAATAGTCATTGAAGTTCACACGTGCATGTTTTAAGGGCCACTTCAGCCCTTTTGCAACCATTATCTTTCCTGGGGGGTTTATGTAGTAATTTGTGTTTTTAGACATTTTTGTCTCTTTCTGAGACAACATGTAGTACTTTAGCTATTTGTCAATAGCTAAAGTATAACATAATGCTTACAACACCAACATAACCAAATTAACCAAAATAACACAATTTAACTTTAAACCCGTAATAAGCGTAATGGCTTATGGGGGTGCTTGCAGATCTACAAGCTCGTAGCGCTGCACTCGGTGCCACGCTTGTAGATCTGCTATTTTTCAATAGCTAAAGTACAACATAATGCTCAGGCCCGGCCCCAGGATGAAATGACTGAGGGGTCAATTACATTTTTTTTGTTTTTTTGTAATGTCAATAATAAAATATAAAACGACGAAAAATCATATTGCGTTTAATCAAGCAGGGAGAGACAGCGAATTATTCAATAGGTCGCTGTTTAAATATTATTTCGTACCGACGGTTTAATAATTCGCCCAACGTTTTATTTTCGTCAGGGCTATTTATGAATCCATCGGCGTTCGCGACGTATTTTATTATAGGTTGCGGCGGTTTGATAATAATTCGCCTCGACGGTTTATTTTTCGTCTGCATATTACAACTCGTCGTGCCGTATTAATTAATACGTCGAAAGGGTGCATGCTGCCTTTCCCCGTGGAGAACCTGCAGGGCAGCAGGCCTTTTTACGCGCGCATCGTGCCCGGGGATCGGCGCACCACCGCGTGCGCCTCGCCGGTCCGGTTCCGTGGAGGGATGGCCCGACCCTCGTCCGTGAACCCCTGGGGGGGTGGGGGTGGGGGACCCTTGGGGGATCACGGAGGTCCGCATAGGAGCGACGAGAGTGAGTGAGTGAGTGAGTGTGTGTGTGTGTGTGTGTGTGTGTAGCCATGTCTGCAACTATATTCTCGCACCTATACAGTCTGAGCGCTTGTGCTCCTATCCGTGTGCCTCCCCCCCCCCCCACCCCATGTGGACCCTTGGGGGGGGGGGGGGTCCCTTCGCACTTTGTGTAGAAGCTGCGTATAGCCTCATACTGAAAAAAAGACTATTTTACACACAGCGCAAGGCAATGTGATTACGTCCTTTGCGGGGGGGGTCCCTGGCCAACACAATAGATAACCTACAAGGACATATGAATTTATATACAAGGCTATATTAATTTAGCCGATCATCAAAGCTCACCGCGCTCGTATAGCGCATTGACAGGTCTGTCTGTCTGTCTATCTGTCTGTCTGTCTGTCTGTGTCTCAATGACAACCTTTATTAAAGTAATCGCACTCAGACAGAGTATAGGCCTAAAAGAGTGAGTTCTCGCATTGCGTTCTGTGCGTCGTAGCGCATGCAGATAGACAGATAGGGGGGGGGGCAGTTTGACAACAGCGGCTGACACATGTTCATTGATGATGATTAATAGGCCTACTGTATGCTACTGTGCTGCTGGATCGTCGATAAATGGACTATAGGCCTACTGGACTTTGATGTTTTAATGCACGGATTTGTGGCATAATAGCGAACCAGTTTATCAATGTTGGATACCTGCGCTCTTTGCATGTGCACGGTAGATGGGGGGGAGAGAGAGAGAGAGAGAGCGCGCGCAGAGAGAGCGAGCATAGAGAGAGTGCGGGCGGGCTCACGCGCCGTTATATTAATTTTCCGATGTGAATTTCACCCAGACTGGACTTGCTTCAGCAGCGCGGCAGCATGCTCCATAGTGACGTGACAATAACCCCTCCGCAGTGTCCATACACACACAAGCCACAAGGCAAGCACACTACAATCTGGTCAAAACTATAAAGACTTTGAAACAACGTGTTTTACATTCTATCTCTCTCGCTCCGCGCCTATAAACTCTCGTCCTCTCTCTCTCCTAATTATTGTGCAGCGCAGCTGTACACACACACACACACACACACCGAGTACTATAAGTAGCCTATATAGGCTATACGGCTTTCCTCTGACAGAATTCATCTCAGGAGATCCGCAGTCTGCAATAAAAACATTAAATACTGCGGGAGCATTATTACCACACTAAACAAAGAATGAAATAGTAGGCTAGTATTTATGTTTTTCGTTAATAATAATACATGCTAATTATTATTGAACGGTAAGTACGCTGGTATGTACGCTATGGTACACTATAAGCTTGTATATCTGTTTATTTTAAGCATGCGCCGCTGCATTGTCAGAATCTCGTGTGTGTGTGTGTGTGTGTGTGTGTGTGTGTGCGCACATGTGTCACACATGATGTGTGCTATATATGTTATAGCTCTAGAGACGCAGAGACCTATAGACAACGGCGTCAACTCTGCGGGTGCGCAAGAGCCGAAGCACCCGCTGGCAAAATAATAAGCCAATAATAATAAGTTGCGGGGCGGGTGCCTTAAAATATATAGGCTACTCTAAGGTGGGCACCCACTGTCGTTATAGGAACCTTCTGCCCTTGCCTATAGAGCCAATGAACGGAGGGCATTTCTCTCTCTCTCTCTAAGCGCGCTCTCTCTCCCTGCGCGCGCTCTCTCTCTCTCTGCGCTCTCGCTATCTGCGCGCTCTCTCTCTCTCTCTCACAGGCTACTATAAAAAAGGTCTTGAGAGGTTCAATGAGTGAATTTAACATTTGCTTAATGTTTGATATAAAACTCATTGCATTGCCTTGTTGTTGGGAGCAGTGATTGGCCAGTTTTGTTTCCCGCCCCCTCACTCTGATTGGATGACCAGGGCCCTCTGTTAGTATTTAACAAGAGCTTGGTCTGCTTTGTGTCACTTTAATCTCTGCTAGTTGTTAAGAGCTGAACTTCTCCCTCTACACTAGCTTAAGCATTTTGTTTTAGTTTTGGTTCAACTTTAGCACTTAGATCTAGTATCAGTTTGTTTGGGCAGGTTTTGAGTTATGGCTTTACTACAAACATTGAAGTCCCTGGTCAACCAGAGACTATCTGCTGCTGCTGAAGAGATATTTGGGGTCGTTGGAAGAATTCTAACAGAGTACGAGGATGAAGCTTTCCACATCAAGCAAGAAACTGACAGACAACGCAGACTACTGGATATGGTTTTACAACCATTCGTCAAACTACACAGAGCCGGTTGGTAAAACCTTTACTATGTTTAATCTAACTGTTATGTTTGAACACAGTTGGAAGAGGAGCTGGTTGAAACTTTGCATCGATCCATTCATGTTAGCGTTAAACTTGCATTCAAAAACATTCTCTGTGGATATATCTGATAGCAATAGGTTGTAGCTAATGATAAATTATATTTGAGGAACAAGGAGACGCTTGTTTTAGAAATTAAGAGTTATTGAGGTAAGAAACAATCATTTTGTGACACTTCACACTGGAATAAAAAAACATTAGGACAGATACGGAAATAACAGCAGCCGTTTCATGTAATAATGTGTTTCTATTCTGCATCTTCTGTCTAGACTCCAGATACGGAACTAACCGCAGAAGTTTCATGTAATAATGTGTTTTATTCTGTATCCTCTGTCTAGACTCCATACACCTCCTGGTGTGTAAAGAGGAGGTATTTACTGAGCAGCAGCAGGAGAGAATCTCCAGTCTGGTCAAAGAGGAACCAGAGTCTCCACAGATTAAAGATGAACAGGAGGAGAGAACCTCAGGTCTGGTCAAAGAGGAACCAGAGTCTCCACAGATTAAAGAGGAGCAAGAGGAGAGAACCTCCAGTCTGGTCAAAGAGGAACCAGAGTCTCCACAGATTAAAGAGGAGCAAGAGGAGAGTTCCTCCAGTCTGTTCCAGGAGGAACCAGAGTCTCTACAGATGAAAGAGGAACATGAATTACTTCAAAGATCAGAGGAGGATGGTGGATCAACAGAGACATTACTGTCAGTGAAACATGAAGATGATGAAAACATACCAGCAGAACCTGTAGCCAGCACCTCATCTAAACACATGAGTAAGGGAAATCTGAAGATGCACACAATGATTCATTCAGGGGAAAAGTTATTTGCTTGCACAGTCTGTGGAAAAGTCTGTCAAAGAAAGGGTACTCTAAAATCTCATATGAGGACTCATACAGTGGACATTACCTGTACAGTTTGTGGTAAGGGCTGTAGTTTAAAGACTGATCTAAAAAGACACATGATGACTCATACAAGGGAAAGGCCCTTTACGTGTACAGTTTGTGGCAAGGGCTTTATTCGTAACGACCACTTAAAAACACACATGATGACTCATACAGGGGGAAAACCCTTTACGTGTACAGTTTGTGGCAAGGGCTGTAATTTAAAGACTGCTCTTAAAATACACATGATGACTCATACTGGGGAAAAGCCCTTTACATGTAATGTTTGTGGCAAGGGCTGTATTCATAATGGACACTTAAAAATACACATGATGACTCATACTGGGGAAAAACCCTTTACGTGTACAGTTTGTGGCAAAGGCTGTAATTTAAAGACTGATCTAAAAAGACACATGATGACTCATATAGGGGAAATGCCCATTACATGTTCAGTTTGTGGCAAGGGCTGTACTCATAATGGCCAATTAAAATTACACATGATGACTCATACTGGGGAAAAGCCCTTTACATGTACAGTTTGTGACAAGGGCTTAGTTCGAAAGGCAAAACTAAAAATACACATGAGGACTCATACAGGGGAAAAACCATTTATTTGTACAGTTTGTGATAAAGGCTTTAGTCAGAATTGCCATCTAAAAACACACATGAAGACCTGTCATAAAGAGGAAAAAGCTGTTAAATGATGTTTTTTTCATCATCATAGTGTATTTCATTGACTTAGTTTGATTATATGTTTAGATTATCTGTATTATGTTGTCTTCATAAAATTGTAACAGAAAATATTTACTGTAAATACACTTTCCGTAATTTCTTCTTTTTCAAATAAAGGGTTGACAGCTACACATCCTTTGTGTGTTCATTACAGAAAGCTCACCACAACACATGTGCTTCACCTCCTTTAAATATGGACATCTTGTACTTTGAACAATACAGTGACACAAACTTCTTCATTTTACATCCTGCATGCCAAACTATTACTAGAGCATGATAGGAGTATTAATTAAATTAAACAGTCCACACATATTTTACTCGAACTTTCTGCATTGGACATGACAGGAGTAAAGTCTTAATGTTACAGTGGGCATACTGTCCACTGTACTTACATGTAAGTCTAATAAGAAATGCTTCATGTTCTAATAATTGTGTAAGGATGGTTACACATACTGTCACACTGTGATGATTGTTAAACTATGACAAAATAATAGTAGTTGTGGACGTGTGTTAATGTGTTAACTGACAACTGGTATGAATGCAACATGTGAAACATGTCTTTCAGATTGACCATGTACTCTTGATTGACAATTGAGTCAGTTGTGTGTAGATGTGTACTGTACAATACCAGTGCATTATTATTTCTAGTCGTAGGCTATGGGAGTTCCACCTTTAGAAGAAATGGGTTGTGAATGTTGTGGAATGTTCAGGAGCATGTCTGTCCCATTGTTAATGGACAGGTGATAATGGGTTACCGTGTGTAACCCTATTGCTGAATGGATCGACCAACCAATTTGCATTTGATCCCTTTAGTGTGATAAGTAGAGTGGATATAGCCTACTCCTACTGTAGTATAGTGTGAATGGGGTGGAACATGTATAGGATTGGGAACCATTTGCATTTAAATGATTTAGACTGGAAAATACTTAGCATCCCTGTGACAACATCTGAAAGGTGACAAAGGCAATTTGAGCTATTTGTCACCCCATACATTTGGACTTTTGGACTACAAGGTTATGCATTCCTACTCCTAAATTCACAGCACCCACTGCACACAGCAATAGTCATTGTATGAAGTAATTCTCTCATGGTCAAATAGACATTTCACACATGCATGTTTTAAGGGCCTAAAACTACTACAGCTACTTTCTTCCCATTTTGATGACAGGTGGAATATTTACAATATGTTCTCAGCTTCTAGATCGGCTATTTTCATCATCTACAATACATTAAAATATGGCTTGATAGGATCAAGGATGAATTTATCCTATACAAAATAATTCACCAATAAGGCCCACCCATACGCTCAAAGCATGTCACAATTGTAACCTTTTAAATAAGTGTATCAAAAATGGTGCATTTTTAAGTATATGTCCATGCAAGATAAATAGGTGTATTGATAATTGTGCATTTTCTTAAGTATATTTCCATGCAAGATATGAATCTTTTGATGTCAAGCTGAAAAGGTTTTGGAAATCAGAAGTGGACAAACATGATGGGCCATTGAGTCAGTTAATGGACTCAGAACTTTAACAGTCACAATATCACCATCAAAGTCATATTAAATGTCTTATGAAATATAAAGAAAGATGCACATCAGTTCTTAAATCTTAACACTGGGTCGCTGTGTGTCAAATAATGCAATTTAAAAATACTACTGTTTGTCTACAAAGCATGGTTTGGGGCATCTGATCGTGTGTCTGATCATCTACTATTCATACCTCTATGGCCATGTGGCTTTATGATCCTAGAAAAAAACATAGTGTTCAGTTATATCTGGAACAAACTTTACAACAATACCAGTGCATTATTATGTCTAGTCGTAGGCTATGGGAATTCCACCGTTATCTACCTTGTTAGAAGAAATGGGTTGTGAATGTTGTGGAATGTTTAGGAGCATGTCTGTCCCATTGTAAACAGACAAGTGATAATGGGTTAGCGTGTGTAACCCTATTGCTGAATGGATCGACCAACCAGTTTGCATGTGATCCTTTTAGTGGATATACTCCTACTGTAGTAGGCTTTGGTGTGAATGGAGTGAAACATGCACAATCTATGTAAAGCGCCTTGGATAAAGGCGCTATATAAATGCACCATTTACCATTTTACCTTGCTTGTAGGTTGTAGGTTTGTCTTTTCATTTTTTTTAACCGGGGTCTTCAACAGGGACTCCTAGAGAGTCAGTCCTCAGAGATACTGCAGGGTTTCCTACATAGCCTATAATTGCAGCCCTCGCCATTGTTTTTGAGCATTTTATTTACTTATCCTTCATGTTCTATGACTTTGTAAACACCACATTAACATGAATTAGTGCACACAGCAATAGTAATTGTATGAAGTTGTTTTAAGGGCCACTTCAGCCCTTTTGCAACCATATCTTTCATGGGGATTTTATGTGGTAATTTGTGTTTTTAGATATTTTTGTTTCTTTCTGAGACAACATAGCTCATTATTATTTGTCAATAGCTAAAGTATAACATAATGCTTACAACACCAAAATAACCAAAATAACACAATTTAACTTAGATCTGCTATTTTTCAATAGCTAAAGTACAACATAATGCTCAGGCCCGTCGCCAGGATGAAATGACTGAGGGGTCAATTACAAGTTTTTTTGTAATGTCAATAATAATCAGTTGTATGACTCAGGCGGTCCTATGCAAGATTAGAACGATAGCGCTCCAGATTTTTTTGCGATGAAAATGCTTCAATCTGGTGCACTTTGAGATAAAAATGAAGAGGCTAGATCTATAAAGAACTACACACGTCATATTGGACTATTATCATCTTTGCTGTGCTATTATTGCCATTCGCCAACATCAGCAGTAGGCTACAAAACAAAACATTTGATAGGGATTTTTGCTATTTTTTTAATTGGAATCCTGAATTATTTTCACCTATTCTTTAATTGGAATCCGGGAAAGTAATCTTTTTTTTATGTAATTTCAAATACATTTACTTTATGATTATGAACTGAAATGCAAATATAGGACATAAAAAAGACTAGTACTAGTCATTAAGCTATCTACACATTGGAACAGCTGAAATACAGTCCACAGCCCACTTTAATAATAATAATATCTCAAACTTATATAGCGCTTTTCTGAGTACCCAAAGACGCTTTACATGGGGGGGCTTTACAGACGTAACACTCTGCCACTCTCTCTGATCCACTGCATCAATAGCACCCCTCCCCCCAATGGCAGACAATCATGTCAGACACATACCTTCAGTTGATCCGAATTAACATGTGTTAAATCCCTGTGCCTCAGGAATGTCGTACTTCCCGTTCTTTCCAGATGGGAGATGGCCATGACGCATGTTAGATGTTCCTTGCATGCCTGTACAATACATTTTTGTTTGTGTAGCAGCATATTTTGAGTTGAGTTGAGTTGAGTTGAGTTGAGTTGAGCTGAGTTGAGCTGTGCTGCTAGTGAATATCACTAGAAAACCAATCCAGCACAAAAGGTTGTTTTATATTTTATCATTGACTTTACAATATATTTTTTGAGGGGTCAAGGAGGTCGGGTTGAGGGGTCAAGTACCCCCTTTGACCCGTCGTGGCGCCGTGCCTGATAATGCTTAACACCAAAGTTACTCTCTATACTGCTGCATGTACAGAAATATATTTCACCAGGACATGTTAAACTACATGTAGAACAGCCACTTTCTAACTGTTTTACACATTTACGTGTTTTCAGCTTCTAGATTGGCTATTTTCATCTTCTAATCTACACCCGCACACTGTGTATCTGCTCGGCACAAGAGTATTGTCTTATGTAATGAAGCAACGTTTGGGTCCCTCCGGACCTTCCTCAGGCAGGGAGGGACCGAAACGTTGCTTCATTAAATAAGACAATACCCTTGTGCCGAGCAGATACACAGTGTGCGGGTGTACCTTAATGCTTTCATTGATGTCCACTGGCCTACGCACCTGTGCGGAAGTTTTCTCCTACAATCTTCTAATCTACAACATAATATAAAAAAGGTCTTGAGAGGTTCAATGAGTGAATTTAACATTTGCTTAATGTTTGATATAAAACTAATTGAATTGCCTTGTTGTTGGGAGCAGTGATTGGCCAGTTTTGTTTCCCGCCCCCTCACTCTGATTGGATGATCAGGGCCCTCTGTTAGTATTTAACAAGAGCTTGGTCTGCTTTGATTTACTTTAATCTCTGCTAGTTGTTAAGAGCTGAACTTCTCCTTCTACACTAGCTGAAGCATTTAGTTTTGGTTCTACTTTCAACTTTAGTACTTTTTTTCCCCCGTTATTTAAAAATAGATCTAGTATCAGTTTGTTTAGGCAGGTTTTGATTTATGGCTTTACTACAAACATTGAAGTCCCTGGTCAACCAGAGACTATCTGCTGCTGCTGAAGAGATATTTGGGGTCGTTGGAAGAATTCTAACAGAGTACGAGGATGAAGCTTTCCACATCAAGCAAGAAACTGACCGCCAACGCAAACTACTGGACATGGTTTTACAACCATTCATCAAACTACATAGAGCCGGTTAGTAAAATCTTTACAATGTTTAATCTAACCGTTAATGTTTGAACACAGTTGGAAGAGGAGCTGGTTGAAACGTTGCATCGATCCATTCATGTTAGGGTTAAACTTGCATTCAAAAACATCATCTGTGGATATATCTGATAGCAATAGGTTGTAGCTAATGATAAATTATATTTGAGGAACAAGGAGACGCTTAGAAATGAAGCGTTATTGAGGTAAGAAACAATCATTTTGTGACACTTCACACTGGAATCAAAACAACATTGGGACAGATACGGAACTAACAGCAGAAGTTTCATGTAATAATGTGTTTCTATTATGTATCTTCTGTCTAGACTCCATACACCTCCTGGTGTGTAAAGAGGAGGTATTTACTGAGCAGCAGCAGGAGAGGACCTCCAGTCTGGTCAAAGAGGAACCAGAGTCTCTACAGATTAAAGAGGAGCAAGAGGAGAGGATCTCCAGTCTGGTCAAAGAGGAACCAGAGTCTCTACAGATTAAAAATGAGCAAGAGGAGAGGATCTCCAGTCTGGTCAAAGAGGAACCAGAGTCTCCACATATTAAAGAGGAGCAAGAGGAGAGAACCTCCAGTCTGATCAAAGAGGAACCAGAGTTTCTACAGATTAAAGAGGAACATGATGAATTACTTCAAAGATCAGAGGAGGATGGTGGATCAACAGAGACATTACTGTCAGTGAAACATGAAGATGATGAAAACATACCAGCAGAACCTGTAGCCAGCACCTCATCTAAACACATGGAAACACAAGCTGGTGTAGAGGACTGTGGAACATCACAACCTAGTGATGACCAACTCCTGTCTTCACACTGTTCTGAATCTGACATCACTGAAGACAGTGATGAGTGGGATGAGACCACGGATGACCAGGCAGGTTTAAACCGGCTGAAATCACACGATACACAACACATGGGAGGAAATAGTTTGTCTTTGGGCAACAAGCTGCTCCATGACCTCAAATCACCAAAACAAAGTCACTCCACAAGGAGTCACACAGGTAAGGAATATTTCAGTTGTGCAGATTGTGGCAAAATGTTTAATCGTAAGGACAATCTGAAGACGCACACAATGATTCATTCAGGGGAAAGGCCATTTACGTGTACAGTCTGCGGAAAAGGCTGTCATACTAAAAGTAATCTAAAATCACATATGGTGACCCATACAGGGGGAAAGCCCTTTACATGTACAGTTTGTGGCAAGGGCGTCGTTCGAAAGGCAGATCTAAAAATACACATGATGACTCATACTGGGGAAAAGCCCTTTACGTGTACTGTTTGTGGCATGGGCTGTACTCATAATAGCCAATTAAAAATACACATGATGACTCATACAGGGGAAAAGCTCTTTACGTGTACAGTTTGTGGCAAGGGCTTTAATTTAAAGACTGATCTAAAAAGACACATGATGACTCATACAGGGGAACAGCCCTTTACGTGTACCGTTTGTGGCAAGGGCTTAGTTCGAACGGCTGATCTAAAAATGCACATGAGGACTCATACAGGGGAAAAACCATTTAGGTGTACAGTTTGTGAAAAAGGCTTTAGTCAAAATTCCAATCTAAAAACACATATGAAGACGTGTCATAAAGAGGAAAAAGCTGTTAATTAATGAGTGTTTTCTTTCTTCAAATAAGGCATTATATTGACATTTAATGTCAATTATCAGCAGTTTAGCTAAATACTTTAAACATGATGGACTATACTACTACTATTTTTAATCGTTTTTCAACTTGTATAATGCTGATAATATGAGAAGCAGTGTTTGCCCACATTTATCAGCAATTAAAACGTCATATTAATGAATATTCATGAATATTCATGCACTAGTGGTAGAATTGAAACTTGTCTCTGTGTGTTGACATGCTGTTTGGACTAGTGTATGTGGACTGGTGTATTTCAATCACTTAGTTTGATTGTGTTAAGATCTGTTTTTTTCATAGCCTAGAATGCATTGTAACAGAAGATATTTACTCTGTAAAAACACTGTCCGTAATTTCTTCTTTTGCAAATAAAGGTTTGACAGCTACAAATCCTCAATAATGTGTGTTCATTACAGAAAGCTCACCATAACACATGTGTTTCACCTCTTTTGAGTGTGGACATCTTGTACTGTGAATAGTACAGTGGCAACTGCTTCATTTTACATCCTTCATACCAAACTATTACTATAAAGAACACGAGTATAATTGTACAGTCACGTACACGTATTTTACTTGAACTTGCTATATTGAACATGACATGAGTATGTTTTAATGTGTGCATACTGTCCATTGTACTTAGCCTGTAACTACAAGTACATCTAGTAGAATAAGAACAGGGTGGTCCGTCCGTGAGCGGTGCATCCCCACACAGGCACAGGTGCTGGGAGCAACATGGGTTGTGAATGTTGTGGAACGATCTGCATACTAGTACTTCCTGTTTTTAATACAGTACATACAGTAGATATCAATACCATATAACCTTAAAAGTACATTACTCTTTATCTGTATAAATGCATCAATCTAAAGTTATACACCCAAAAACGTTGAACACAGTATTATCAATAAACATATACCTTCAGTTTAACATACATACATAAAACAGCTTCAGCAGCAATCTTAGTAAATAGCACTTCTTATGTTGGTTGACTGAGAACTACAAGCACAACATTAGCTCCCAGAACACACTCTTATAGAATAATGCAAATCTGCCATAAACAGACATTAGTATTTTCAACATCTCAAATAACCATACCATACTACAAAGCTATGTTGGTGATTGACTAGAAATATCACAGTCCAAACTCCACAGAGTGCTGAGAGCGGGCTTCTCCTCCCCTATCCTCGGGGAAAGTTTGGGGGGAACTCCGACACCGGTTGGAACTATATTGTTTAATTGTTTGTCTATCTATCTATATCTGCTAATTTATCAACCGTGTGTGTGTGTGTGCACTGTTTAGTCCACAATCAGCATCAGCGACGGATAGCGTTCTGGACTGGTCAGTAGTCCGCATCAATAGCTTCGATGAGAACCGGGGCGGGGTGAATGCAGGATCACTTCTGCCCCGAAACCGTGACAATCCACTGGGAACACGGAACACAACCTGTTTTCACCGCTTCGACAACTTGTTTCTCATATAAACTTTCATTTATATCGATAAATATGCTATGGTCTTGCCAAATATCCATTCATATTTCATATACAGCCCATATTTAAAAAGTTTATTTTTTAATTTGGAGAATCGCAGTGGACAGCTTTTTCAGAGCCTTTTCCTTTTGTGAAATTATCTCAACTCCGCCTCCTCAAACCACGCTGTGCTCTGATTGGCTACACGCACCTTTTAAAAGCTGCTTGAAAGTTATGGGGAGAAAAAAAAACGCAAAAAAAAAAAGCTGTTAATTCCAAGCTTCAAAACGCAAAAGCTGCTCTGCATAGAGATAACATGGGACCACGAAGCTAAAGCAGAAGCTAGCTTCTGCAATGTGAATGGGGCTTTAGAGAATAATGCAAATCTGCCATAAACAGACATTAGTATTTTCAACATCTCAAATAACCATACCATACTCCAAAGCTATGTTGGTGATTGACTAGAAATATCAGTCCAAACGTAATCAACATGGCTGCTGTGTTGCAGTGTTAGCATGCTAAGTGCCACTGCTAATGCTAACACCAGGATAATCACAACTCACTCATCATAAAACACTCATCTTATACTGAACTCATCTCTGCCCCATCTGATCCCTATTCATGCACATGTATAACACTTGGGGCTGTACTCTTTGGTCCTTATAGCAGCTCTTACCTGTTAAACAGATTTAGATCACACATCAGTTTACATTCAGTGTATCATTCAGTCTGTACTGCACTGATCTCATCTGCATACTAGTACTTCCTATTTAACGTGTGCCAGAGACCACATGTAACAAAGCCTCAAAGCGCCCTCTGCTGTCCTCTTACTGTTACTGTTGTTAGGCACAAAACAGTGGGATTGAATGTCTGTAAACTTTTAAATGGGGGGTGGTAGTCTTTCAGAGTTAGTGCAATTCCTAGGGGCTACAACAGCACCCACTTCACACAGCAATGGTCATTGTATGAAGTCATTCTCTCATGGTCAAATAGACATTTCACACATGCATGTTTTAAGGGCCACTTCAGCCCTTTTGCAACCATATCTTTCCTGGGGGTTTTATGTGGTAATTTGTGTTTTTAGACATTTTTGTCTCTTTCTGAGACAACAGGTAGTTCAGGAAGGAAGTGAGACCAGTGTCCATGACATCATTGGCACTTTGAAAATTTTCAAACGTTTTTGAGGGTCTGTGGGTAAGCTTATCACATATTTTGCTCTATTGTTCTATAAGTAGCCTAAGTTCCTTTTTCTCGACACACAGATCTACTATGCCATGTCCAATAGAAACACTGAGAACATGCATTGATCTAATCAATTTTTGGATTTTGGATATATCAAATTGGATATACCAAGAATGTCCTCCAATAAACAAAGACAAAACGGAAGTATACTTGTTTTGAAGTCAAGGACAATTGAATAAAAGTTAGCGCTTAAACTTTAACATTGGCTTCATGTGTGTCAAATAATATATTTTCTAAATACTATGGTCTATGAAGCATGATACTTGCGTGTCACCCATTCATACCTCTAAGGTCACCTGCCTTTCATTGAGATGGTGTAATTATTATTCTACACTGACATTTCATTTAATTCATTTAATTCATTTAATTCATTTAATTCATTTAATTCATTTAATTCATTTAATTCATTTAATTCATTTAATTCATTTAATTCATTTAATTCATTTAATTCATTTAATTCATTTAATTCATTTGCCTTGTTGTTGGGAGCAGTGATTGGCCAGTTTGGTTTCCCGCCCCCTCACTCTGATTGGATGATCAGGGCCCTCTGTTGGTATTTAACAAGAGCTTGGTCTGCTTTGTGTCACTTTAATCTCTGCTAGTTGTTAAGAGCTGAACTTCTCCTTCTACACTAGCTGAAGCATTTCGTTTTTGTTTTGGTTCTACTTTCAACTGCAGTACTTTAGATTTTCGCTCTTTAAAAATAGATCTAGTATCAGTTTGTTTGGGCAGGTTTTGAGTTATGGCTTTACTACAAACATTGAAGTCCCTGGTCAACCAGAGACTATCTGCTGCTGCTGAAGAGATATTTGGGGTCGTTGGAAGAATTCTAACAGAGTACGAGGATGAAGCTTTCCACATCAAGCAAGAAACTGACCGTCAACGCAGACTACTGGATATGGTTTTGCAAACAATCGTCAAACCACACAGAGCCGGTTGGTAAAACCTTTACTATGTATAATCTAACCGTTAATGTTTGAACACAGTTGGATGAGGAACTGGTTGAAACTTTGCATCGATCCATTCATGTTAGGGTTAAACTTGCATTCAAAAACATTCTCTGTGGATATATCTGATAGCAATAGGTTGTAGCTAATGATAAATTATATTTGAGGAACAAGAAGACGCTTGTTTTAGAAATCAAAACAACATTAGGACAGATACGGAACTAACAGCAGAAGTTTCATGTAATAATGTATCTTATATTCTGTATATTCTGTCTAGACTCCATACACCTGGTGTGTAAAGAGGAGGTATTTACTGAGCAGCAGCAGGAGAGAACCTCCAGTCTGGTCAAAGAGGAACCAGAGTCTCTACAGATTAAAGAGGAACATGATGAATTACTTCAAAGATCAGAGAAGGATGGTGGATCAACAGAGACATCTAAACACATGGAAACACAAGCTGGTGTAGAGGACTGTGGAACATCACAACCAACTAGTGATGACCAACTCCTGTCTTCACACTGTTCTGAATCTGACATCACTGAAGACAGTGATGAGTGGGATGAGACCACGGCTGACCAGTCAGGTTTAAACCGGCTGAAATCACACAATACACAATACATGGGAGGAAATAGTTTGTCTTTGAGCAACAAGCTGCCCCATGATCTCAAATCACCAAAACAAAGTCACTCCACGAGGAGTCACGCCGGTAAGAAATATTTTAGTTGTGCAGATTGTGGCAAAATGTTTAATCGTAAGGGAAATCTGAAGATGCACACAATGACTCACACACGGGAAAGGCCATTTGCTTGCACAGTCTGTGGAAAAGGCTGTACTCATAATGGCCAATTAAAAATACACATGATGACTCATACAGGGGAAAAACCCTTTACGTGTACAGTTTGTGGCAAGGGCTTTAATATAAAGACTGATCTAAAGAGACACATGATGACTCATACAGGGGAAATGCCATTTGTTTGTACTGTGTGTGACATTGGCTTTAATCAAAGGGGTAGTCTAAAATTACACATGATGACTCACACAGGGGAAAGGCCCTTTGCTTGCACAGTCTGTGGAAAAGGCTGTACTCATAATGGCCAATTCAAAATACACATGATGACTCATACAGGGGAAAAACCCTTTACGTGTACAGTTTGTGGCAAGGGCTTTAGTCAGAATTGCCACCTAAAAACACACATGAAGACATGTCATAAAGAGGAAAAAGCTGTCAGTTAAATGGTTTTTTTAATCGATTTTCAACTTGTATAATGCTGATACTAATATGAGAAGCAGTGTTTGCTCACATTTGTCATATTCATGAATATTCATGCGCTAGTGGTACAATTGAAACTTGTCTGTGTGTTGACATGTTGTTTGGACTAGTGTATGTTGACTGGTTTATTTCAATCACTTAGTTTGATTATGTGTTAAGATTTTCATAGCCTAGAATGCATTGTAACAGAAAATATTTACTCTGTAAAAAACACTGTCCCTAATTTCTTCTTTTTCAAATAAAGGTTTGACAGCTACAGATCCTTTGTGTTCATTACAGAAAGCTCACCACAACACACCTCTTAAGTATGAACATCTTGTACTGTGAACAATACAGTGACAACTGCTTCATTTTACATCCTTCATACCAAACTATTACTATAAGGAACATGAGTATAATTGTACAGTCTACATGTATTTTACTTGAACTTGCTATATTGAACATGACATGAGTATGTCTTAATGTGTGCATACTGTCCATTGTACTTAGCATGTAACTACAAGTACATCTAGTAGAATATGAACAGGTGCTGGGAGCAACAATGGCCAGGGCCAGCTGATGCTAATAACTGTTAGAAGACATGGGTCATGAATGTTGTGGAATGTTTAGGAGCATGCCTGTCCCATTGTAACAGGTGATAATGGGTTAGCGTGTCCAACCCTATTGCTAAATGGATCGTCCAACCAATTTGCATGTGATCCTTTTAGTGTGACACATAGAGTGCAATAGCCTAGGCCTACTCCTACACAGTGTTGTTTTTGGCAGATTTTAGATTTAGTCATAGGCTATAGTCTCTTGAATAGTTTTCATTTGTTTTAGTCAACCAATGGAATACTGATACTGGCAACCGCAAGGTTAGAGTCTAAGTAAAACGTCTGGGTTTCCGAGGCTCGAGTCTAAGTGTCCTTGAGCAAGACTCTGAACCCCTAATTGCTCCTGATGTGCTGGTTGGTGCGCTGCATGGTTTCCTCTGCCATCAGTGTTTGTGAATGGGTGAATGTAATGCACAATCTATGTAAAGCGCCTGGATAAAGGCGCTATATAAATGCACCATTTAACCATTTAGAGAGAAAGCTTGTAGGTTTGTCTTTTCATTTTTTTTAAACCGGGGTCTTCAACAGGGACTCCTTTTAACTTATCCTTCAAGACCCACAGAACATTTTGTTCGATGACTTTGTAAACACCACATTAACATGACTCTGGTATTGTTTTTTATAATCATGTCATTAAAGTGGCCCAGAGCGTCTGACAAAAGACTAATATATTCCCATTTAGGAGGGCAGATAAGATATTTTGCTCTATTGTTCTATGTAAGTTCCTTTTTCTCGACACAGATCTACTATGCCATGTCCAATAGAAACACTGAGAACATGCATTGAACGAATCAAAAAGGGGGAAAAGCCATTTGTTTGTACTCTGTGTGGCAGTGGCTTTAATCAAAGGGGTATTCTAAAAATGCACATGTTGACTCACACAGGGGGAATGCCCTTTACGTGTACAGTTTGTGGCAAGGGCTGTAGTCGTAATGGCCACTTAAAAACACACATGATGACTCATACAGGGGAAAAACCCTTTACGTGTACAGTTTGTGGCAAGGGCTGTAATCTAAAGAATAATCTAAAAAGACACATGATGACTCATACAGGGGAAAAGCCCTTTACGTGTACCGTTTGTGGCAAGGGCTGTATTCATAATGGCCACTTAAAAATACACATGATGACTCATACAGGGGAAAAAACATTTACGTGTACAGTTTGTGAAAAAAGCTTTAGTCAAACATGTGATCTAACAAGACACACAAGGACTCATACAGGGGAAAAACCCTTTACGTGTACAGTTTGTGGCAAGGGCTGTAATCTAAAGAATAATCTAAAAAGACACATGATGACTCATACAGGGGAAAAGCCCTTTACGTGTACCGTTTGTGGCAAGGGCTGTATTCATAATGGCCACTTAAAAATACACATGATGACTCATACAGGGGAAAAAACATTTACGTGTACAGTTTGTGAAAAAAGCTTTAGTCAAACATGTGATCTAACAAGACACACAAGGACTCATACAGGGGAAAAGCCCTTTACATGTACATTTTATGGCAAGTGCTTAGTTCGAAAGGCAGATCTAAAAATACACATGAGGACTCATACAGGGGAAAAACCATTTTCGTGTACAGTTTGTGAAAAAGGCTTTAGTCAGAGTTGCCATCTAAAAACACACATGAAGACCTGTCGTAAAGAGGAAAAAGCTGTTAAATAATTAGTGATTTTTCTTCAAATGAGGCATTATGTTGACACTTAATGTCAATTATCAGCAGTTTAGCTAAATACATTAAACATGATGGACTATACATTTTTGTAATCGATTTTCAACTTGTATAATGCTGATACTGATACTAATATGAGAAGCAGTGTTTGCTCACATTTGTCATATTAATGAATATTCATGCACTAGTGGTACAATTGAAACTTGTCTGTGTGTATTGACATGTTGTTTGGACTAGTGTATGTGGACTGGTGTATTTCAATCACTTAGTTTGATTATGTGTTAAGATCTGTTCATAGCCTAGAATGCATTGTAACAGCAAATATTTACTCTGTAAAAACGCTGTCCGTAATTTCTTCTTTTTCAAATATAGGTTTGACAGCTACAGATCCTTTGTGTGTTCATTACAGAAAGCTCAACACAACACATGTGTGTGTTTCACCTCTTTTGAGTGTGGACATCTTTTTTTTTAAGTTAATAATATAAATAACATCAGATGGTATACATTTCTCATGTGAAATTGCTGCAAAGGCCCCCAAAATGTCCCCCAAGGGCCCCCAAAATTCTGGTGCGCGCTACGCGCGCACAGTGTGGCCTGCCAGGGCGTATAACTCCAGGCCTGATTTGGAGTTCCACTCCGGGCCTGCACTCTGCACCCCATTATTAGTTGGGTGGAAGGGGATCTGATTTGTATAAGCTTGGCTTGACCATACTAAACGGGCATAGAGCCCCGCTCTCCGATGGACGCCGCGCATGGGACCGGACCTCAGTCTTATTCAAAAAAATATTTGTGGACCTTCATCATTTCTAGTTGAGGACCCCTGGTCTACACGTATTTTACTTGAACTTGCTATATTGAACATGACATGAGTATGTCTTAATGTGTGCATACTGTCCATTGTAGGCTACTTAGCCTGTAACTACAAGTACATCTAGTAGAATATGAACAGGCACAGGTGCTGGGAGCAACAATGGCCAGGGCCAGCTGATGCTAATACCTGTTAGAAGACATGGGTCATGAATGTTGTGGAATGTTTAGGAGCATGTCTGTCCCATTGTAACAGGTGATAATGGGTTAGCGTGTGCAACCCTATTGCTGAATGGATCGACCAACCAATTTGCATGTGATCCTTTTAGTGTGATACGTAGAGTGCATAATTGCCTACTCCTACACAGTGTTGTTTTTGGCAGATTTTAGATTTAGTCATAGGCTATAGTCTCTTGAATAGCTTTAATTTGTTTTAGTCAACCAATGGAATACTGATACTGGCAACCACAAGTTTAGAGTCTAAGTAAAACGTCTGGGTTTCCGAGGCTCGAGTCTAAGTGTCCTTGAGCAAGACTCTGAACCCCTAATTGCTCCTGATGTGCTGGTTGGTGCCCTGCATGTTTTCCTCTGCCATCAGTGTTTGTGAATGGGTGAATGTAATGCAGAATCTATGTAAAGCGCCTGGATAAAGGCGCTATATAAATGCACCATTTAACCATTTAGAGAGAAAGCTTGTAGGTTTGTCTATTCATTTTTTAATATTCTATTATCCGGTATTGTTTTTTATAATCATGTCATTAAAGTGGCCCAGAGCGTCTGACAAAAGACGAATATATTCCCATTTAGGAGGGCAGATAAGATATTTTGCTCTATTGTTCTATAAGTAAGTTCCTTTTACCAAATTGGATATATACCAAATTGGATATACCAAGATTGTCCTCAGATAAACAAAGACAAAACTGAAGTAGGCTACTTGTTTTGAAGTCAAGGATCATCAGAACATCAGCACCTTCAAAGTCAGATTATATATCAGATTAGATTTATATCCAACCGGAAGCTAGAAAAATGTCCAATAGTATCAGGTGACTGCAGCTGATTGGAACGCTGCTACTCAAGTCTTTAGTAATACAAAGAACGTTGAGAATATCAGGTCTTAAACCTTAACACTGGCTTCATGTGTGTCAAATAATATATTTTCAAAATACTACTGCTGGTCTATGAAGCATGCGACTTGCGTGTCACCCATTCATACCTCTAAGGTCACCGGAACAAACTCCCTGAAAACTGCAACAACTCCGTTATTTTAAATCACAGCTAAAAACATGCATGCATGTTTGCTGCTGCCTTTCATTGAGATGGTATAATTATTATTCTACTGGTATTTTCATTTCATTTCATTTCATTTCATTTCATTTCATTTCATTTCATTTCATTTCATTTCATTTCATTTCATTTCATGTTCAAATTCTGGGTAGAATAGGAAAGTTACATAATGCAGCTTTCACTTTATTTTTATTTGTTTTACTGAATCTGATTGTCCTTTTATAATGTTTAATTTGCTTAGTTTGATATAAAACTCATTGAATTGCCTTGTTGTTGGGAGTAGTGGATCATTTAATTCATTTAATTCATTTAATTCATTTAATTCATTTAATTCATTTAATTCATTTAATTCATTTAATTCATTTAATTCATTTAATTCATTTAATTCATTTAATTCATTTAATTCATTTGCCTTGTTGTTGGGAGCAGTGATTGGCCAGTTTGGTTTCCCGCCCCCTCACTCTGATTGGATGATCAGGGCCCTCTGTTAGTATTTAACAAGAGCTTGGTCTGCTTTGTGTCACTTTAATCTCTGCTAGTTGTTAAGAGCTGAACTTCTCCTTCTACACTAGCTGAAGCATTTCGTTTTTGTTTTGGTTCTACTTTCAACTGCAGTACTTTAGATTTTCACTCTTTAAAAATAGATCTAGTATCAGTTTGTTTGGGCAGGTTTTGAGTTATGGCTTTACTACAAACATTGAAGTCCCTGGTCAACCAGAGACTATCTGCTGCTGCTGAAGAGATATTTGGGGTCGTTGGAAGAATTCTAACAGAGTACGAGGATGAAGCTTTCCACATCAAGCAAGAAACTGACCGCCAACGCAAACTACTGGATATGGTTTTACAACCAATCGTCAAACTACACAGAGCCGGTTGGTAAAACCTTTACTATGTTTAATCTAACTGTTAATGTTTGAACACAGTTGGATGAGGAACTGGTTGAAACTTTGCATGGATCCATTCATGTTAGGGTTAAACTTGCATTCAAAAACATTATCTGTGGATATATCTGATAGCACTAGGTTGTAGCTAATGATAAATTATATTTGAGGAACAAGGAGACGCTTGTTTTAGAAATCAAAACAACATTAGGACAGATACGGAACTAACAGCAGAAGTTTCATGCACTAATGTGTTTCTATTCTGTATATTCTGTCTAGACTCCATACACCTCCTGGTGTGTAAAGATGAGGTATTTACTGAGCAGCAGCAGGAGATAACCTCCAGTCTGGTCAAAGAGGAACCAGAGTCTCTACAGATTAAAGAGGAGAGAACCTCCAGTCTGGTCCAGGAGGAACCAGATTCTCTACAGATTAAAATGGAGCAAGAGGAGAGAACCTCCAGTCTGGTCCAGGAGGAACCAGAGTATCTAAAGATTAAAGAGGAACATGATGAATTACTTCAAAGATCAGAGGAGGATGGTGGATCAACAGAGACATTACTGTCAGTGAAACATGAAGATGATGAAAACATACCAGCAGAACCTGTAGCCAGCACCTCATCTAAACACATGAGTAAGGAAAATCTGAAGATGCACACAATGATTCATTCAGGGGAAAAGTTATTTGCTTGCACGGTCTGTGGAAAAGTCTGTCAAAGAAAGGGTACTCTAAAATCTCATATGAGGACTCATACAGTGGACATTACCTGTACAGTTTGTGGCAAGGGCTGTTCTCGTAATGACCAATTAAAAATACACATGATGACTCATACAGGGGAAAAGCCCTTTACGTGTACTGTTTGTGGCAAGGGCTGTAATGTAAAGACTGCTCTAAAAAGACACATGATGACTCATACAGGGGAAAAGCCCTGTATGTGTACAGTTTGTGGCAAGGGCTGTACTCGTAATGACCAATTAAAAATACACATGATGACTCATACTGGGGAAAGGCCCATTACATGTACAGTTTGTGGCATGGGCTGTAATTTTAAGAGTGATCTAAAAAGACACATGATGACTCATACTGGGGAAAAGCCCTTTACATGTACACTTTGTGGCATGGGCTTAGTTCGAAAGGCAGATCTAAAATTACACATGATGACTCATACTGGGGAAAAGCCCATTACATGTACAGTTTGTGGCAAGGGCTTAGTTCGAAAGGTAGATCTAAAAATACACATGAGGACTCATACAGGGGAAAAACCATTTACGTGTACAGTTTGTGAAAAAAGCTTTATTCAGAATTGCCATCTAAAAACACACATGAAGACCTGTCGTAAAGAGGAAAAAGCTGTTAAATGATAAGTGGTTTTTTTCATCATCATTGTGTATTTCATTGACTTAGTTTGATTATATGTTTAGATTCTCTGTATTATGTCATCTTCATAAAATTGTAACAGAAAATATTTACTGTAAAAACACTGTCTGTAATTTCTTCTTTTTTCAAATAAAGGGTTGACAGCTACACATCCTTTGTGTGTTCATTACAGAAAGCTCACCACAACACACGTTTAGGTCGTCAGACCTTTATTAGGCATCAGATGCCTTCCATCAGGCATCAGATGCCTGATGGAAGGCGTTGCTCAATAAAATCTAAACTCAAGTGAAGACATTGTGCGGGATTCTTTTTATCCACTTTGAAATACTAAAATATCTAAAAACACGTATTACACACAAAAAGTGTGTCTTGTTTCACAAACATCACTAAAATAAGATATGGTTGCAAAAGAGGTGAAATGGCCATTTAAACGCAAGACATGTGCAGAATATGTCAAAACTACTACAGCTAATTTCTTCCCATTTTGATGACAGGTGGAACATTTACAATATGTTCTCAGCTTCTAGATCTTGAATAGTTTTATTTTGTTTTAGTCACATTTTAGTAGGAATGGAGCTCGTTAATTCTTATTGATAACGATCACCTTATCGATCAGGCTTACCGAGCCGGGTTCTTATCGAGACCACTATC
Organism: Protomyctophum parallelum; assembly: GCF_964188405.1. Classification (NCBI taxonomy): domain Eukaryota; kingdom Metazoa; phylum Chordata; class Actinopteri; order Myctophiformes; family Myctophidae; genus Protomyctophum; species Protomyctophum parallelum. The sequence goes on along the minus strand of NC_139703.1, from coordinate 39,679,333 downwards.
GAGCATTTTCTATTATTTTGTTGAAAGACGGGAGATGACAATACACTCTGAAGAGAACCACTATCTTTTACTAGGGCCTTCAAATACCGTACTTTTCTAACAGACAGAAGGCAATTGACCTTTTTACCAATAAAATAGTATTTAATAAACCGTTAACTGGTTAATATGTGTACCATCACTTTATAAGTGTAATTTTGTTTACCCGAGCAGCACTGTTTGGCAGGTATCAATACACTTTTAGAGCGACATGTTTGTGCCAGCATGGATGATTACACTTATTTTTTTGATCACCTCTTGTCTTGATTGTTTAAACATGACGTCATGGGTCATACTATGGTCGATAACAGGCTTGATAAGCCCAAAGCTTATTGATAACGGGTACTCAATAAGCTTGTTATGGGATTTTTTCGGGTATTGGTTATCGAGCTCCATCCCTACATTTTAGTCACCTGGAATGTTTTAGTGTTGGTCTAGTTGACTAATATCATAAGATTTTAGTTGACTAAATCTACAGTTGATTTAGTCAAACAAAATGTATTTTGGCGGGGCTTGATGCCGTCGTAATGACTGTCTTTATTTTCACTTGCTGAAAATAGCCGGTCTACAAGCTCACAACGCGTCACGCTGGTTCAGCATGCAACTAATTGTCAAATGACTTCTACTGGATCTTTTGTCCACTAGTCCGTTCCTAACATTTCAGTCTAGTTTTTATTTGTGGATGAAATTTATTTAGTTTTCGTCAGCGGGAAAAGGTAGTCGACGAACATTTTTAGTTTTAGTCGACGAAATCAACACTGCTCCAAAACGTCTGGGTTTCCGAGGCTACTCCTACAGTATTTGGTGAAGGGCTATAGTTGTCTCTTCACCACCCCATCCCCCCCCCCCCCCCCCATCCCTGAGCCTCCTCTACAGTATTAAAAGGGTACTGAAAATGGACTTGTTACTGTTACATTGCAGTAGCACTATTGCACTTTGGGTTATTGTACACAGTATGGTTGTTTATTTTAATGCCAGTGGTGAAGCTCTAAACTGAATATCTATCTTTCTATCTATCTATCTATCTATCTATCTATCTATCTATCTATCTATCTATCTATCTATCTATCTATCTATCTATCTATCTATCTATCTATCTAAAGAGATGGTTTAAAATGTCCATCCATAACCCTACTGTGCTGGGAGGAGAGGAGATGAGAGGAGATGGGCGGGCTGAGGCGGAGACAGCGAGAGAGAACAATGGAAGATGAATGAATGGTACAGTGGAGAGAGTTGAGACGTGATGAATGAATGGTACAGTGGAGAGAGTTGAGACGTGATGAATGAATGGTACAGTGGAGAGAGTTGAGACGTGATGAATGACGTCCGTCGTCTCACACAAAGACGTGACGGATCCGCTTCAGACCGGGGATAATACCCCCCAACACCCCCCCCCCCCCCCCTTCCCTGACACTCGAGATTGTGGTATGAGATTATCCAAATATTTAAAGAAAAATCAGACCTGTCTGAAGTGAGTTGTGCAACAGCGCCCCCTGCTGGTACCCTAAACATACAGGGACATATACAGACATAGGGATGGACATGAAAGTGAAAAAGATAGACTGGATGAGAGATTAGATTTAATTTAATTTGGTGTGGATAGATGGATGGTCTGGTGGTTCCAGCTTCCAACGCTGAGGATGGATTCATTTATCTCAGTAGTGTGTTTAAATAATGGGATTTTCTGAATGGAGAGCACTCTGTAACTAATGAAGACTAAGATGGATGTGTGTGTGTGTGTGTGTGTGTGTGTGTGTGTGTGTGTGTGTGTGTGTGTGTGTGTGTGTGTGTGTGTGTGTGTGTGTGTGTGTGTGTGTGTCTACGGCAGGGGTGGGCAACTAGAGTCCTGATACCATTTTCTTCAGACCGAGTACGAGTACAAGTATACTTGTTGTTGCATAACTACTTATTTTACCTATTTCTTTTCTCATAGATGCAGATCTATGTCAGTTGACACTTTTGTCACGATTCTACAAATGCCTTCTAAATCCTAACAGTTTTCTGAAAAAGCTATGTTTCCATGTTAGGCGTTCTTCGATTTTTCAACAATAAATGTAAAAAATAAAATGTATCGTTACACCCCTAATTTTGATGTATCCTTACCTTGTGTTTACCTTACTGTAAATCGCTCTGGATTAAGAGCGTCTGGTAAATTGTGTTTGTCCCCCCCTCCAGTGGTCACTGGTGGTGGCGACCATCACAGAGATCCCTCCCGTCGCGTTCCTGCCCAACTTCCTGGTCCAGAGGAAGGTGCTGAAGCCGCTGAGGACGCAGACAGGAGGGACCATCATGGTAGGGGGCAGAATTATTAATGACCATCATGGTAGGGGGCAGAATTATTAATGACCATCATGGTAGGAGGCAGAATTATTAATGACCATCATGGTAGGGGCAGAACTATTAATGACCATCATGGTAGGGGGCAGAATTATTAATGACCATCATGGTAGGGGGGCAGAATTATTAATGACCATCATGGTAGGAGGCAGAATTATTAATGACCATCATGGTAGGGGGCAGAATTATTAATGACCATCATGGTAGGAGGCAGAATTATTAATGACCATCATGGTAGGGGCAGAATTATTAATGACCATCATGGTAGGGGGCAGAATTATTAATGACCATCATGGTAGGGGGCAGAATTATTAATGACCATCATGGTAGGGGGCAGAATTATTAATGACCATCATGGTAGGAGGCAGAATTATTAATGACCATCATGGTAGGGGGCAGAATTATTAATGACCATCATGGTAGGAGGCAGAATTATTAATGACCATCATGGTAGGGGCAGAATTATTAATGACCATCATTGTAGGGGCAGAATTATTAATGACCATCATGGTAGGGGCAGAATTATTAATGACCATCATGGTAGGGGGGCAGAATTATTAATGACCATCATGGTAGGAGGCAGAATTATTAATGACCATCATGGTAGGGGCAGAATTATTAATGACCATCATGGTAGGGGGCAGAATTATTAATGACCATCATGGTAGGGGGCAGAATTATTAATGGCCATCATGGTAGGGGCAGAATTATTAATGACCATCATGGTAGGGGGCAGAATTATTAATGGCCATCATGGTAGGGGGCAGAATTATTAATGGCCATCATGGTAGGGGCAGAATTATTAATGACCATCATGGTAGGGGGCAGAATTATTAATGGCCATCATGGTAGGGGGCAGAATTATTAATGACCATCATGGTAGGGGGCAGAATTATTAATGACCATCATGGTAGGGGGCAGAATTATTAATGGCCATCATGGTAGGAGGCAGAATTATTAATGACCATCATGGTAGGGGGTCAGAATTATTAATGACCATCATGGTAGGGGGCAGAATTATTAATGGCCATCATGGTAGGAGGCAGAATTATTAATGACCATCATGGTAGGGGGCAGAATTATTAATGACCATCATGGTAGGGGGCAGAATTATTAATGGCCATCATGGTAGGGGCAGAATTATTAATGACCATCATGGTAGGGGGCAGAATTATTAATGACCATCATGGTAGGGGGCAGAATTATTAATGGCCATCATGGTAGGGGCAGAATTATTAATGACCATCATGGTAGGGGGCAGAATTATTAATGGCCATCATGGTAGGGGGCAGAATTATTAATGACCATCATGGTAGGGGGCAGAATTATTAATGACCATCATGGTAGGGGGCAGAAATATTAATGACCATAATGGTAGGGGCAGAATTATTAATGACCATCATGGTAGGGGGCAGAATTATTAATGACCAAACATGTTTCTGGAATACCTTTTTTCACTAACAAAAACTAAATTAACAACGTTTTTTGTTGTTTGTTTTGTTGTTAAAAAACTACGCAATAAAACTATGCAATAATGACTAAATCTGTTGTGTCAACAATTTCGTCACCATAATAAAACTAAAATGCTTGGCCGTGCTCGGGTGTATCACACCGGAAATATCTGATCTACAAGCTCACGACGTGCCACAGAGCGACGTGTTGTTAGCTTGTAGCTCGGATATTTCTGGCACTCTACTACACTACTAGGCACTCTACTACAGTAGACGAAATGCACCCCGAACGCCTGGGGTTATTTAATGCATTAAACTTAAATCATAGCGCCCAGTGATTTATAGCAGCGGAGCACATTTAGCAACGGACCGGATGCTATCCCGGATGTGGCTGAAGTAGCTAGATGTAGTCAAAACACTCTCGATGCGATCGACAACAACGGGAGGTATGATTTAATTATAACGCGACTATAGCAACGGGACCGCGGTGGGCCGTCTAACACGTAATCTTTTCTTAGAATTGGACGGAATGATTTAGATCAAGAGTTATTCACGTTTTAAGATTGTCGGTCTCGTCGGCTAAAATGGAGGGGGACATTTTCGATGACGTCCCACCGGAAAATAACATCGAATGTTGCGCAACATGACGCTCCCAGCCTGTATCGGTTTTGATATCACCGTCTCCGTCCTTTTGATCAATCTTTGTCCTGAGCGCTGGTCTGATTAAAACCCATTCTGACCTGAGATCAGATTCTAAAAATGTCAGACGTTCTTCGATTTTTCAAAAATAGCAGACCTACAAGCTCGAGTGGCGCGCTATGAGCTTGTAGATCTGCTATTTTTCAATAGCTAAAGCATAACATGATGCTAACACCAAAATGGGTTCCCATTCAGAATGGGCTAATTGATCGAACGGACTAACTCCGTCCTTGCCACTCAGGGTGGTAAATGAATATCCACCTGTGCTGTTGTTGCTGATGTATTGAAGTCTTCCTCCTCAGGCAGGGAAGCTGGCCGTTGAGCGAGGATGGGCGATCAATGTAGGTGAGTCATTAGAGTCTTTATTTTCCCCAAAGGGATGTCTGTTCAACAACAACAACAACAGAAAACAACACAGAAACACATAACCTTATAGCACAAAACAATATATCACACGACACAACACCACGACCATAGATTACATCCACGTTATACACAGAAAACCATCCTATCGGTGAGGCAGATAATCAGTATAATTTGTGTATATACTGTATATATATATATATATATATATATATATATATATGGAATATATATATGGAATCATGAACGAGCGCTCTGCGTTAAACCCCAGCTTTGTGCATGTATTTCACCTGCTTCCATTTCCAGCTTTGGCCACTAGGGCAGACCGTTTCCCAGCAGCACTTCTGTTGGGCCCGTGTCAATCTGATATGTCCGTTAAGCATCTTTGGCTGGTGTGCTTGGTCTTTATACACTCACAGATCCTTAAGATCTGAGGGGCCCTGCATGAGGGGCCCTGCATGAGGGGCCCTGCATGAGGGGCCCTGCATGCAAGGCCTGCATGGAGCCTATTATCTCAGTCTTTCCATATTATAATGCCACATGGACACGGGACTCGCTTTTGTGCTGAGCCTGGGAGTCGATGTGCGCTGATGGGGCGCTTCTTTATACAGTATATAACTGGACCGCGACGGAGGCCCGCCGTCTCAAGCGAACTCGAGCCAAGTTCGCTTAGCCCGGCTCAGGGCCGTTGGAGTTGCGACCCGATAGTAAAATAATGTCCTGGCGAGAGCGTTTTCCCAATAACCCCGCCCTACTGGTAGTAGGCGGCGCTGTAAAACAAGCGTCCCAGGCCCCGCAAATAAGGCAGTAGTCCCACGTGGACAGACACACGGGCAGTTCGACAGGTCTCCCAACGCCTCATCGACCGAGCCTCATTCCTGTATCGATGATCACATTGTTGCTGCCGCGGCGGGACTGGGGTGGGGGAACGAGGGGGAATGAGTGGCCATTCCTCGAACTAACAATGCACCCGATAATGGCCCTACTTAACCCATTTAGACCTTCAATTCTACAAATCATGACAGTTTTCTGAAAAACCCATGTTTCTACGTCAGTCGTTCTCAAACAGGACCCCCCAAAAAATATGTAATTGGCCGCCAACCCCCATCTGAATATGTTGTTCCAGGCACCCCCAGAAGATTTGAGTTAAAAACGTTCACTCTGAAAGAATATATATTGCGCCACATTTGAATGATTTTTCAAAAATAGCAGATCTACAAGCTCATAGCACCGAGTGCCGCGCTATGAGCTTGTATAGACCTGCTATTTTTCAATAGCTAAAGCTATAACATAATGCTTAAAACACCAAAAGGGGTTCCCGCCCAGAATGGTTTAAAGGGGCCAATTATGGTCATTTTGAGTAATAGAGCTGTCGGATGGCGAGCGCGCGCTGCAGCCTAATGGCTGTGACACTGAGCCACCATCGACTTGTCTCTTGTGTGCCTCTCAGGGGGCGGATTCCATCATTGCTCCGGTGACAAGGGAGGAGGATTCTGTGCATACGCCGACATTACTCTGGCCATCAAGGTAAGACTGAGCCTGTCCACCGTGTCAGCGTCTTGAAATGAGAACGCATTATGGCAAATTATATGCTTACATTTCTACAGACTCACAGAGCTCGCTGTAGAGATCATTAAAATTGAATTTGTCCTTGAAAGCATAGGCCTATCTCCATTTTTGTTCATTGTTTGACATTGTCACGCGAAAACCTCCGATGTACAAGCTCACAGCGCATGGCATCACGATGCGTTGTGAGTTTATAGATCTGCTATTGTTGCCTCTTCTTTTTTTCTTTTCTTTTTTACACGCTGTGAGTTTGTAGATTGTCTATTTGGTGTAGGTGGCAAAAGGAGTTATAACTTGTGTGCGTCCTTTTTCAACCTCCTTTTCTCCTCGATATAGTTGTTTATTTATGTGTGTTGTCATTACTGTTGTATCCTACTGAAGCCCGACACACACCGTCTGCGACCGCCGCGGCGCAGTATTGCCGCGCGTCATAGCCGCACGGCAACACCAACAGGACGCGGCGCGCTACCACACGGCTGGGGAGTTTTGTTGACTATTCCATATTCCACGCCCACAGATAGCCGGGTGGAGGCCGCGTGGCAACGCCTGGAAAATAGAACAGCGGTGCATCGGCGCGGCAGGCAAGGCGTGACCGCGCGCCAGCGCGCGTCGGACGCAGCTGGTGTGCGATAGGTTCATTGAAAATAATGGAGGCGGCTGTGTCCGCCGCGCGGCGACGCGCGGGGGACGCAGCCGGTGTGTGGTGGGCATTACTCACCTACCAGTGAGGACATACTGTTGTATCTTAGTGACTCACCTGCCAGTGAGGAGCCCCCACCGGGAGGACATACTGTTGTATCCTATACTGACTCACCTACCAGTAAGGAGCCCCCACCGGGAGGACGTAGTTCCTACTCCTCGAGTTCTCACACCCAACACTCCATGCTTGCAGGCAGCGCCCCCAGCCCGTAGGAGCTAGTGCACAGTGACGAATATCACGGTCTCCCAGACTCCCACCCGGTTTGAATGTAATAATTAAGTCTGATATCAGTTTAGGGGACTTGCGTGGCCGGTTAAGACTGATATGAGGTTAGGGGACTTACGTGGTCGGTTAAGACTGATATGAGGTTAGGGGACTTACGTGGCCGGTTAAGACTGAGGTTAGGGTTAGGCTCCTGGGTTTAAGGACTTCAGTGTTCTGTACCGTACAAATGTAGTACCTCATCACGAGATTCAGTTAAGTACAGAACAAAGAATTAGGATTAGATTCAGGTTTACGGTTAGTAATTGTCGGAACAACGCGACCAATGGACAATGGCTGACAAACAACGTCGATATGTAGGAAATGTTGTTGCATGGTGTTGATAAGGGCTGATGATGACGGAGATTAAATCATCTGATATCAAATCAAAGCCGCTATAATACCTTCCCCAATGGATTGGAATCTCCACTCCACGGTGCAGGTCCGTTTGGACTGAGAACAGAGGGTGGTAATAATGCTGTCGTCCGGAGGATGGAGGCGAATGAATGAATGGTTTCTCTCTCCTCTCTCTCTCTCGTCTTGTCTCAGTTTCTGTTCGAGCGGGTAGAAGGGGTCTCCAGGGCGGCCATCATCGACCTGGACGCTCATCAGGTGAGTCGCGGCCCACTCCCGGTCAGTGTGAGGAGGCGAGCTGACACACGGACGACACCACGCCGTCCGTCTTTTACCGTGCCAGTCGTCAATAAGGCTCAGGGAATCTGGAAGAAGTGCTCGCACGTTTTACTTAAAACCCATTTTGACCTGAGATCAGATTCTAAAAATGTCTTCTACATCCTCAGTTTTGAAAAATCTATGTTTCTATGTCAGTCGTAAATAGCAGACCTACAAGCTCTATGAGCTTGTAGATCTGCTATTTTTCAAAAGCTAAAGCATAACGTAATGCTCCACCAAAAGGGGTTCCCGCCCAAAATGGGTTCTATTAAAAGTATCAATACCGCAACGTAGAATTACTCTGTTACAAGTAGAAGTTGAAGTTCTGCATTCAAAATGTGACTTCAGTAAAAGTAAGAAAGTATATCATGAGATTTGTTTTTGCTCTTGCTTCCTTCCACTCTGAAACAACTTGTCGTGTTTTCAGCAAAAGTGGCACTTTTTTGTCATTTAAAAAGTTGTGTACTGTAAACTAAAGGGTCATGAAGATGGAGTCACCTCCACAGTGTTCCTATTTATAAACTAAAGGGTCATGAAGATGGAGTCACCTCCACAGTGTTCCTATTTATAAACTAAAGGGTCATGAAGATGGAGTCACCTCCACAGTGTTCCTATTTATAAACTAAAGGGCCATGAAGATGGAGTCACCTCCACAGTGTTCCTATTTATATTACTAAAGGGTCATGAAGATGGAGTCACCTCCACAGTGTTCCTATTTATAAACTAAAGGGTCATGAAGATGGAGTCACCTCCACAGTGTTCCTATTTATAAACTAAAGGGTCATGAAGATGGAGTCACCTCCACAGTGTTCCTATTTATATTACTAAAGAGTCATGAAGATGGAGTCACCTCCACAGTGTTCCTATTTATAAACTAAAGGGTCATGAAGATGGAGTCACCTCCACAGTGTTCTTATTTATAAACTAAAGGGTCATGAAGATGGAGTCACCTCCACAGTGTTCCTATTTATAAACTAAAGGGTCATGACTCATGAAGATGGAGTCACCTCCACAGTGTTCCTATTTATAAACTAAAGGGTCATGAAGATGGAGTCACCTCCACAGTGTTCCTATTTATAAACTAAAGGGTCATGAAGATGGAGTCACCTCCACAGTGTTCCTATTTATAAACTAAAGGGTCATGAAGATGGAGTCACCTCCACAGTGTTCCTATTTATAAACTAAAGGGTCATGACTCATGAAGATGGAGTCACCTCCACAGTGTTCCTATTTATAAACTAAAGGGTCATGACTCATGAAGATGGAGTCACCTCCACAGTGTTCCTATTTATAAACTAAAGGGTCATGAAGATGGAGTCACCTCCACAGTGTTCCTATTTATAAACTAAAGGGTCATGAAGATGGAGTCACCTCCACAGTGTTCCTATTTATAAACTAAAGGGTCATGAAGATGGAGTCACCTCCACAGTGTTCCTATTTATAAACTAAAGGGTCATGAAGATGGAGTCACCTCCACAGTGTTCCTATTTATAAACTAAAGGGTCATGAAGATGGAGTCACCTCCACAGTGTTCCTATTTATAAACTAAAGGGTCATGACTCATGAAGATGGAGTCACCTCCACAGTGTTCCTATTTATAAACTAAAGGGTCATGACTCATGAAGATGGAGTCACCTCCACAGTGTTCCTATTTATAAACTAAAGGGTCATGAAGATGGAGTCACCTCCACAGTGTTCCTATTTATAAACTAAAGGGTCATGAAGATGGAGTCACCTCCACAGTGTTCCTATTTATACCACATAAGAGTCATGAAGATGGAGTCACCTCCATCCAGAGTATTTCTCCATTGCAGCATCGATACTTTAACTTAAGTAATAAATAATGTGAGTACTTCTTCTACCGCTGAACATGGGCCAACAGAGGGTATTTTCCTTGGTGTTGTGTAACATAATGAGTCATATCCAGCAGCCATTAAAGCCGGAACGCCGGGAACTTTGTTAACATTGACGATGTGTCACGGACCCTCCGGACCCTCCGGGGCCAATATCTATCCCACACCTTTGTGCGATGCTCATGTAAGCCTTATCTTATTGATAGAGACAGCCAGCCGATCAATAGAGATGCTTTTTAAATAATTCATGAAGGCTGTTGTTTTGAAAACCCAAACAAAACATCACATCTGCATCGAGAGCGTCGAGGAGGAGGAGGAGGAGGAAGAGGAGGCACATTGTTTCTGTTAGGTGGGAAACCTTGTATATGTCAGGACATGGATTTACAAGCTTTTGTATAAATGGCAGAATGGTGCATTTATAGAGCGCTTTTTATCCAAAGCCTTTAACCCATTTTGACCTCTAGATCAGATTCTAAAAATGTCTTCTAAATCCTGACAGTTTTCTGAAAAAGCTATGCTTCTATGTCAGTCGTTCTTCGATTAAAAAAAAATAGCAGACCTACAAGCTCGTAGCCTTGTAGATCTGCTATTTTTCAATAGCTAAAGCATAACATAATGCTAACACCAAAAGGGGTTTCCTCCCAAAATGGGTTAAGATTAGATTAGATTAGATTAGATTAGATTAGATTGTGCATAACATTCACCCATTCATACACATTTCACAGCAATCAGGGGTTCAGAGTCTTGCTCAAGGACACTTTAATTGACACTGACTCAAACAATATTTGGCTCTCCAAGTACCACCATTATAACGGATGTTAAAATTCAGTATAGCGTACACCTACCCTATCCCATCCTATTCAGCTATGCACAGTTCACACAAGAGGCAAATTCATTCCTAATAATATAAGAATATATTTTTTACCACAGTTGTCTGCCAAAGTCATACTGTACAAAATGTAACAATAAAACTGGCACTTTAACTTGTGCAGTTCCCACACAACGAGACAGACAGACACACACACACACACATTCATTCTCATGTCAAGGACCCCCACATTGACACCAATTAGCCCGTGGACCCCCATTAGAAACGATATGCCAGGGACCCCCATAAGAGAATTTTTTTTTACGGTTCTAGCAGTGATTCTCAACCCATTTAATTTCAAGGACCCCCATTTAATGGCATTTCTATCTCTTGTATAATAAAATCAGAGAGTATACAAATGGAACCAGCTTTAGGGTCCATTTGGTTCCATTTGTACACTCTCAGAGTTACAGACCCATAAGGGTCCATTTGGTTCCAAACTATAATTTAGCTGGGGGGACCCCCTGGAACTCCCTCGAGGACCCCTAGGGGTCCCCGCCGGGTCCCCACTTTGGGAACCACTGGTATGAATGCTTAGTGATAAAGTTCCCGCTGTGCTACAGGGAAACGGACACGAGAGAGACTTCCTGGACGACAAGCGGGTCTTCATCATGGACGTGTACAACCGCCACATCTACCCGGGAGACACGCACGCCAAGCGTGAGTTCTGACACCACACAACCACCACATCTATAGTTCTGACACCACACAACCACCACATCTATAGTTCTGACACCACACAACCACCACATCTATAGTTCTGACACCACACAACCACCACATCTATAGTTCTGACACCATACAACCACCACATCTATAGTTCTGACACCATACAACCACCACATCTATAGTTCTGACACCATACAACCACCACATCTATAGTTCTGACACCATACAACCACCACATCTATAGTTCTGACACCATACAACCACCACATCTATAGTTCTGACACCATACAACCACCACATCTATAGTTCTGACACCACACAACCACCACATCTATAGTTCTGACACCATACAACCACCACATCTATAGTTCTGACACCATACAACCACCACATCTATAGTTCTGACACCATACAACCACCACATCTACCCGGGAGACACGCACACCAAGCGTGAGTTCTGACGCCATTCTTTGCATTGCACGCACGCACGCACGCACGCACGCACGCACGCACGCACGCACGCACGCACGCACGCACGCACACACACACACACACACACACACACACACACACACACACACACACACACAGTGGGGTCACCGCAGTCTGGTCAGTTTGGTTTCAGGACACTCACTGTGTTCTCTGTCTGTGTCAGGTTATAGTGACCGGTTGGGATACCAGTTTTCTTCCAATCAGGAGAGGAGGACTTATACAGGACAGGATAAATAAGTATACCAGGGGGGGGCGGCTATAGGTTCCGGCACCCGAAACGGTCGAGACATGACAGAGTTACCGCGTTGCAGCTTTACGTGTTCGGACAGACACAGGGACATGTATAGGGACACACATAGCTCCATAATGGAGCGGAGGTAAAAAAAAAAACGTATCTGCGCCAGGTATGTGATTGGGCGTTGTCATGGCAGCAGTGTGATGGTATAGCACGTCGTCATGGTAACATGCATATAGGCACCTGAGCTCCAGATGACCGGAATCCTCCGTAATTTCCCTCGCTGAACACAGTAAATTAATCCTATGTACCGTCATTTCCCTTGCTAAACACTCAGAAAACGTATATGAAAACTGAAAAAATTTGATGTATTTTATTTTTTATATTTTTGCTTATTTTTGTTCTGTTTTAGTTTTTTACCAAATACTTGGTGTAGCTTCTGTGAGAGAAGTGAACGTGATATTGTTTATTTATGTTGTTGGTGTCTTATAATCCCGTAAGGGATGGGTCTTCACGACAAGACACGAAAATAAAGATTCATTCATTCGTTCATTCATTCTTAGCAAATGCTTTCATTAAATTCTACCTCTTGTTTCTGTGACTTAATTGGACCTTTTGCCTGAACTGGCGTTGATCTAAAAGGTCATGATGAGCTCGTAGATTGGTTACTTATTTCAGCGACACTGTTGTGTGACAAAGTAGGGCATTAGTATACGATAAAAAAGGGAAACAAAAAAACACATAAATAAGTTGAAACATTGCACTCAGGTGGAGCCGACAGATGGGACAAAATGTTCCCACCGAAAAATCCAACCAGAAAATGTCAGAAAGTCAAAGAGCAAAAAAACAACTTCACGCCCTTAAAAACAAACTTGTGCTTCATGTCAGTATAAAGAACAACGAACACACTGTACTGTATCTCACACTTTGACCTGCTCCTCCACTCTGCTGCTACTGTAAGTCACACTAACGTACTGGGCGTTGTCCAAAACCATTACTTTATTTTTTTTACTTAAAGGACCACTTCACCACTTTTCAACCTATCTTAATATAATAGGTCCTCACTAATAATCATGATAAAATGGCACGATTTTTTTCTACTCAGTCTGTGTCTCATAGGAGGGCTGTGGGCAGTTTAGAAACCGTCTTCCAGTGACATCATCATTAGGTTTTTAAACAAGATTTTCATTATCGTGAGAACGATGGCTTCCATTTTCACATTGCAACTTTTCAGGACTAGAAAGCCTGCAGTTTCTATTAGCTTGGATTCCCCATCGATGATGTCACTGGAAAACAGTTTCTGAACAGCCCACAGCCCTCCTATGAGACACAGAACGAGTAGAAAACAATTGCGCCATTTTTTTCATGATTATTAGTGAGGACCTATTATATGAAGATAGGTTGAAAAGTGGTGAAGTGGTCCTTTACAGGTATGTCCACTATAGTATATACGTTACTCTAGTAAACGTACTCTGTTACTGCATGCGCTGTGTCCACTATAGGGGCCATCCGGAGGAAAGTGGAGCTGGACTGGGGCACCGAAGACGCAGAGTACCTCCACAAGGTGGCGCTGCACACAGAGGGCGTGCTGAACGAGATGCGACCCGACGTCATCGTCTACAACGCCGGGACGGACATCCTGGACGGAGACCCTCTGGGAGGACTGTCCATCTCACCTCAGGTATTATATTATTATCAGCTGAGGTGGTTCGGGCATCTGGTTAGGATGCCTCTCGGGCGCCTCCCTAGGGAGGTCCTCGACGCACGTCCCACTGGGAGGAGACCCCGGGGCAGACCAAGGACCACGTCCCACTGGGAGGAGACCCCGGGGCAGACCAAGGACCACGTCCCACTGGGAGGAGACCCCCGGGCCAGACCAAGGACCACGTCCCACTGGGAGGAGACCCCGGGGCAGACCAAGGCGCAGTTGGAGGAAACACGTCGACTCACTGGCCTTGGAACCTCTCGGAATCGATTATACGCCAAGGACCGCCATTTGTACGGCTCTAGCAGTGATTCTCAACCAGTTTAATTTAAAGGACCCACAGTTTGACATGAATTAGGCTACCGTCCCCCATTTAATGGCATTTCTCCTGTCCTCTCCCCCTCCCCTCCCCTCCCCTCCCCTCCCCTCCCCTCCCCTCTCCTCACAGGGCATAGTGAAGAGAGACGAGGTGGTGTTCCGCGCGGCCAGGAGCCGGGCCATCCCCATCCTGATGGTGACGTCGGGGGGCTACCAGAAGAAGACCGCCCGCATCATCGCCGACTCCATCCTCAACCTGCATCGGCAGCGTCTGATTGGACCAGAGGCCCTGGAGGAGGGGGAGGGGTCCTCCACCCTCGTCAGCAGCATGATGAGGGGCCCGGTGTCGGCGGGCTCCGCACACTCCGCTGTGTGATGACCAGGAGGAGGACATTATGGACCCAGAACCCCAGCCGGCTCCGTTCTCCGTTCACCTCTCGTCGTCCGGCAGACCCGCGCTCCCCTCTAACACGTACGGGCCAATTGTCTTTTAACCTTCGGTTTGAAAATGAGACATAATGAGTTGTAATCCGATCCGGAAATCCATATTGTCGCATAATTCTGTGTCAATGATGAGATTTCTCATCATCTATCACTTTGTCCACATTGCCAAAGATGAGAATCTCGGCATTCTTTTTTAAATTTTCTATTGATTAAGTTACATTGCGCTCGTCTCTTCCGTCTGAATGACCCTTGGTTGCTATGCGATGCACTGCAACTCCTGTCTCCACAGAGCTCTGCGACTGAGACCATAGAGTTGTTCCCATACCGATACCAGCATCAGTAAAGCTGTCCATACTGTCTAAAGTGCTGGTACCGATACCAGCATCAGTAAAGCTGTCCTTACTGTCTAAAGTGCTGGTACCGATACCAGCATCATTAAAGCTGTCCTTACTGTCTAAAGTGCTGGTACCAATACCAGCATCAGTAAAGCTGTCCATACTGTCTCTAAAGTGCTGGTACCGATACCAGCATCAGTAAAGCTGTCCATACTGTCTAAAGTGCTGGTACCGATACCAGTATCAGTAAAGCTGTCCATACTGTCTAAAGTGCTGGTACCGATACCAGCATCATTAAAGCTGTCCATACTGTCTAAAGTGCTGGTACCGATACCAGTATCAGTAAAGCTGTCCATACTGTCTAAAGTGCTGGTATCGGTATAGCCGAGAAGGCCAGTCTATGCCATGTAATTGTAACTTATCACATGTTGAGATTTAATTTACACCCATATATGTTGAATTGACGTTGCACTACTGTTTTATATTCTTACTGTGAAATTTACATTATTATTTCACTAACCTGGAGCTGCACTTTAAATAATGCATTTTCAAGGACCCCCGTAACTCTGAGAGTCTACAAAATGTAACCAAATGGATGCATGCGTAAGGGTCAGTGGTGCTTAGAGTGTTCCACGGGCCCTGAGATTGACAGCCCGGGCCCCCCCCTCCCCTTGGTGCTACCCCAACACATCCACCCACCGCAAATAGATGCCTCATTGGCCTGCATCGCTGCCCAAGTGACGTCACTCATGCGACTCCTCCATGTCTCTCTCGCTGCCACTCAAGTGACTACTGGCCAATCACAGCACGTCTTTTTTTCCGGGATGCTTCCGCTATGCTTTGCAAGAAATCTCTGGAAAGCTCCGCCCCCTCTCTCTCTCGACAACACACGCCCCAGTGCCGGAAGAGGCATAGTCTACATTTTATATGTCTATGCCGAGGACGACCAGAGTGAGCTCGCCACCATTGGTGTGGGAAGTGAGGACGCTGCAGGCGTCGACCGCTTCACCTCCCAATGTATGAATGAATGAACGCGCTATAAAAATGCAATTCATTATTATTATTATTAAAGGAGCATTCAGTGATTTGAGTGATTTGGAAATAAACGCGGTCCGCCCCGGTAACAAGATGTGCACATGCACGCACTACAGTAGAGGGGGGACACGCAACAGGCCAACAGCCCGCCCTCGCTCGATCATGATTTGCCATTAGCAGACGCTCTGAGGACGATAAGATGCATAGAAATAGTAGGATCTAGGAGTCTAAACAGTATGATATGCAAATATTAATAATCCGTACATTGAAACTATAAATAACATATGGATGCCAGTTCTACACATGAACCTGGCATCTGTCTATACATAACATCTACAACAACAGCTATCTAAATGACATTTTATTTATTTTAGCCTTTGCATTATAAAGCCTGCAAGGCTGTCAAGGCTAGGACACGTGCTACGGGCTAAGGTGGAAGTCTTGTTAACTCTTCATAGTGGGGAAAAATAGCCATGAGAAAACGAAGCCTTAAAATGTCTTAATGAATCACTATTTTAAATGTGATGTTATGTCGGAAAACATTTTAATGAGGGGCGCTTCTCTTCCATCTCAGGAAATGTCACAATTTGATGTGAGGAAAGGCACTATAAGGACATTTAATACATTTATTGTATGGAATTTTGCATTAAGGACATAATGTACAAATGTGCAAACATGTGTTTGTGGTCATAAGGGTTGTGTGCATCTTCAGAGCATGTCTATTTTAATGATCACTAAAAAGATGTTCCGGTTTTCATTAACTGACCTCATCGGTATCGATACAAAATGTTCAATGTTTAACAAAACAATGACATTGTATATGTTATGATTGATTGCTTGATTGATTGATTGGTTGATTGAATGCTTTATTAACACGTGTGTTAACAGTGCATGTAGTACAGTCAAAAGCTATGCTAACGAGGAATAGCACAAAAACTCCCAGGCGACTTGTTTCCATTGTGGTCCCACTGACTCATTAAAAATAATAACGACGACATCTTAGTGTTTTGTCAGTTATTTGGGGTCCCACTTGTAATACCCTCGCACGACCCCCAGGTGGAGAACAGCTGGTCTAAATCAGTGGGTTTGCAAACACATTTCGTTCGGGTCGTGATCCCTGTAAATACCTTTATCCCATCCTCGGCACCTCTGAATTACATGATTTATTACAGCGCCTTACATTCATGTCATATTGGTATGTATGAACTTGAAAAGAGAAAGAGAGGTCGCACAGCTCAAACTTTCATTGTACCAAAATGCCTTCTTCAGGGTAAGGTTCTTAACCAATTATGGGTGGGAACCCCTTTTGGTGTTATAGCATTACGTTATGCTTTAGCTATTTAAAAAATAGCAGATCTACAAGCTCGAGCTACGAGCTTGTAGGTCTGCTATTTTTTGAAAAATCGAAGAGCGACTGACATTTTTTAGAATCTGATCTCAGGTCAGAATGGGTTAAAGGTTTCATGGCAGCAATTTTCATTTTCTTGTATTTTCTTTTTCTTTTTAAATGACCTCAATTACACCTTTTATTACACACCCACCCACCCTGAACTTTGAACGTTGAGGAAAAACAGGTAAAATTCCTGTGTCATATATAGATTCGTGGACAGCACTCGTTTGAGCCAGAAAACCCCCCAGACCACAGAAAATCTATATTGAATGTTAAATGTTCAGGTCTTTTTTGGGTGCAATTGAGCTCAGAAACCCTAAAAAAAAAGAAAAAAGGACAATTACCGGTATGTCACAATCCCTTTAATACCCCGAAGAAGGCATTTTGTTGCCAAAACGTTGGTTTAAAGGTATATTTAGTGATTTCACTTAATTCAAATATCACTTATTTGTTTTGTTTTGTTGTGATAATCCTCTCTACTATAGAGTGTGCTGACCATATAAGGAGTTCCTCCCTGTCCCCAGTTAACCCCTGGGGGGGGTCAAAAAAACCTTAGGTTTCGTTTTTGGCTCTCTATCCTGATTGGATGAAAGGCTTTGCCACCTAGCCAAAAACGAAACCTACGGTTTTTTGAGTGAAATCCTTTAATCAGAGTTTCTTGCATCGTGACTATGAGCTGTGCCTCTCTTTCTTTTCTCAAGTTCTATCTCCCGCGGTCTGCACCTCGGTCCCACTATTGGTGTGCATGCACTCCTACCTCTTGGCATGTAAATATTACCGCCTAAAATAAATTATATATATATATATATATATATATATATATTTTTTTTTTAAATTTTATCCCATTATATGCCAACCTGGGGAGAGCAACGGACTGACCTCATGCTTCCTTCTATGCATGAGTCCAAGCTGCTTCTTTTCACCTGACAGGGTGGAGTTTCCCTGGTTGGACGTATAGCGCGTGGAAGGAACACGTTATTCCAACCAGTTCCTTTTTCTCCTTTCACGACAGGAATTTAAGAGAGTATCCCGATTTGCATTAAGACCGATTGAAAATAAATAACTATACTTGAACCCCAGCATCGCTATTCAGGGGGGGACATTCTATTCTGGGGGGAACGTTCTATTCTGGGGGGAAAGTTCTGGGGGGAACATTCTATTCTGGGGGAACATTCGACGCCTACAAACCTGTGAGCTTGTAGCCATAGTGATGATCTCATAATAATGATGTCATGGTGTATTCAATTTGCTAAAAAACAAATGGACAGCCTGCTCAAACCTGCATTTATAGCCTTGCACTGCGACAGTTTATGGTGTGTTTGTGTGATGTCAGACCTCAGCTTCTGGTCAGCCTACATAAGATGCAACTTGTCTTTAGCCTTTCACTTCATCTCAGTGTGATGTATGGAAGTATCACTGTCCCAACCCCACAGAGATACCTAGAAGTCTCATCCCCCACCACAGTCCATTCATATACGTAGCTGCATTTGATGATGAAAGGAAGTGAGCCCCAGTATTTCCAGACGCGGGTCTCATGTTCTGAGTGTCCATATCCCTGTGCCTCCACCTCCCTCCATGGACCTCTGAAGAGGAGCCACAACGACCTTCACGGCCAAACACTGAGGAATGAACAGATCACCTCAACGGCATGTCAGAAAATGTACTGCTCCGTAACCAGCCAGACACAAAGAGACACAGATGAACCCAATCAACCGAGTTACACTGGAAAAACCTTCACCTCTCAACAGTGTGACAGGAGATTCAACACATCAAGTTATCTGCACATACACCAGCGTATCCACACAGGAGGAAAACCGTTCCACTGTCAACAGTGTGACAAGAGTTTCAATGCGATAAGTGACTTGAAGAGACACCAGCGTATCCACACAGGAGAAAAACCTTACTACTGTAAACAGTGTGACAAGAGTTTCAGTAAGTTAAGTCATCTGCAGTCACACCAGCGTATCCACACAGGAGAAAAACCGTTCCGCTGTCAACAGTGTGACAAGAGTTTCAGTACATCAGGTAATCTGAAGAAACACCAGCGTATCCACACAGGGGAAAAACCATACCACTGTAAACAGTGTGACAAGAGTTTCAGTAAGTTAAGTAATCTGACAAGGCACCAGCGTATCCACACTGGAGAAAAACCTTACTACTGGAAGCAATGTGACAAGAGTTTCAATGACTCAGGTAATCTGCAGTCACACCAGCGTATCCACACTGGAGAAAAACCTTTCCTCTGTAAACAATGTGACAAGAGTTTCAGTGTGTTGGGTACTCTGACAAGGCACCAGCGTATCCACACTGGAGAAAAACCTTACTACTGTAAGCAATGTGACAAAGAGTTTCAATGACTCAGGTAATCTGCAGTCACACCAGCGTATCCACACTGGAGAAAAACCTTTCCTCTGTAAACAATGTGACAAGAGTTTCAGTGTGTTGGGTACTCTGACAAGGCACCTGCGTCTCCACACTGGAGAAAAACCATACCGCTGTAAGCAGTGTGACAAGAGTTTTAATGTGTCAGGTAGCTTGAAGAGACACCATTGTACCGGACCCACGGCTGGACAGAACCGCCCCAAAAAGGCCTCTGCCCGTGCTCTCTACAGGGCCCCTACCCAGGGTCCATATATGGAGCTGGCCTGTTCTGACATCAATCTGACGTCTGCATAGACTCCATATTTGGGCATGCCTGACAAAGAACTCCATATGGGCATAAAAGGTGTAGTCAATAAAAGGGACACAGACATAATATCTGGGCGGGGCATCCATTTCCAACTTGCATCGTTCCAAGTAGGCCAGTGCCCAACGTGCACCGCTGTAGAGACCCCACGGGCACTGCTCTAAAAATGCACCAAGTCTCTGTACGTCTGTACACATGCCTTCCACACACGTTGCACACCCACATGGAAGTGCAGTGCCCGGAGTTGAGTCGGAGCCTGTTCTGACATCACAACACTCCATATTTGAGCACATAACTGGAGAACTGTTCGCCCCACGGACCACCAAAGGGAGTGCAGTGCCTGGTGTCGAGTCGGTTGGACCCACGGCCACGGTTGTCCCGAACCAACCCAAAAAGGCCTCTGCCTGGGCTCTGGACTGGGCCCCTGCAGCCCAGGGTCCATATATATGGAGCTGGCCTGTTCCGACATCACAACACTCCATTTCTGGGCACGCCTGACACAGAACTCCAATAGGAATAAAGGGACACAGAGAGAAATCTCCATATGGGCATAAAAGGGACACGGACAGATGGGCATTTCCGGTTGTCTGGCCTGTCCTGTAGGCTACAACATGGGCACCGCTCTAGTTTATTAATTATTTTACTGTGATGTACGAATATATTCGTACCCCCCCCCCCCCCCCCCCCCCCAGCTATGGGACGTTATCAGCGGTCTCGACGTTATCACCTACATATTCGTACCCCCACGTATATATTCTGTGTATTTGGTTGAGCCCCAGAGCAGCTTTTAACACAAAGCTTGCTAACGATTCTGATTAACTTATTACCAGCTACCCTTATGCTACGATGATAGAATTGGACGACCAGCCTTTTCCTAGGCCAACAGCAAATGGTCTCTTATAGCGAGAAGCACACCGCATACCTCAAAAGAAAGCTTAATTCGTCCACTCCAAAATTTTCTTAAATAAGTTGATTTTACCATCTTCCATTCTGGAGATATTTAATTTAGCTTTATGTAACACCTGCTTTTGTAGTAACAGGCTCTTCTTGAACAGAAAGCTTGAGTTAGGAGCTGTTTTATGTCAGACTTTGACAGGCAGTTATAAAAAAATAAACACAAAAGAATCCTATACATTCTACACACCGAATGAAAGCCCTGAATGTCTACTTTTACGAAGGAAAAGTACACATTGATCCCATGTACCTTTCGTCAGTAATTGGCTTTTGTGTGAGCTAAAGAATGAGCATAGGGACTGAGGGAACATATCAGGGCTACGTTACTACTGTTTTGTTTATTTTTGATGAAGATTATGATGATTGCGGATAGGGTATAGGCGCCAGGCGGCCAGATGGAACGATGCAAAGACGCGTTGTCATTATTTATCCATCTATGTACGTGTCAGGATACCAGGAAGTCTGAACCCAAATGCAGAGTCTCAAGACAGTATGTTCAAATATAAACTTATTTATTCAAGCATGAGGCAGTTGACAAACAAAGAACAGCTTCAAGCTCAACCGATTCCCGCACTGGGTGTGTTAACGTTGATCCGGTTGCTATGCAACGCCTCCGCCACCACCAGCTATGGGACGTTACACCTATCCTCTCCATTTTCCTCGGTTCAAAGCAGGATTGTCAAAGCTCCATAACTCGGAAGGAGGAAAGAAACGGCATGACCTTTTTTGAGTGGAAACTGGAAACACAAAATGGCCACCACTGTTATTTCAGTGTTGATTTTCTCGACTAAAACTATGACAAAAAATGTTGGACTACCTTTTTTCACTGATGAAAACTGAATAAAAAATAAATAAGAACTAAGCTATGATGACTAAAACTGTGACTAAATATATTGACAATTCCGTCAACAAGTCATTTTCTGCTTGGTTGCATGCTGAAAATAGCCGATCAAGCTCACAGCGCGTCGTGAGCTTGTATAGATCGTCTATTTTCACCATGCAACCACGTATAAATCAGTCATTACGACGGCATCGAGGCTCGCCAAAATACATTTTAGTCCACTAAATCAACTGTAGGCCTATACATTTAGTCGACTAAAATCTTATATATTTAGTCTACTAAAACTAAACTAACACAACAACATTTCAGATGACTTATACTAACTAAATTACATTTTATTAAAAAAAGACTAAATGACTAAACTAAAATCAAAATGTGCTGTCTACAGTTGCTTCTTTTGGGCTTGTTTGCGACCTGGCCGCTTGTTTCTCTCGCAACAAATCTATGTATGGCAACCCAGGAGGCTGGGATGATTGAAGGATACACGATTCAACATCATCAAAGACACTCTTCCTTTTCTGTTCCAGGAAAGTGCTTTGTTTGGACTCATTAACAGTGGTCCACCAATTAACGGTATCGGGGCTAATTATGCACTGCCCTTTGATGTGTGTGTGTGTGTGTGTGTGTGTGTGTGTGTGTGTGTGTGTGTGTGTGTGTGTGTGTGTGTGTGTGTGTGTGTGTGTGTGTGTGTGTGTGTGTGTGTGTGTGTGTGTGTGTGTGTGTGCGTGCGTGCGTGCGTGCGTGTGCTAACGTGTGTGTGTGGGTGTGCATGTTGCTATATCTATACTTGTGAGGGCCAGTTTAGAAGACATTGTGAGGACCATTTATCTCACAAGAACAGCTGTTTAATGATTAAAACATATTTTAATGTTTAAAATGTGAGAAGGATGGGGTTTGTAGATAAGAGGTTAGGTTACATGCTATAGACTTAGACTTTCTTCCTGTATTATACTTAGTTGTGTCGCGATGTCACAACACAGAAACTATGTTCTCACAAGTAGTAGTAATATGCGTGCGTGCATGCTATAACTGTT
This sequence comes from Protomyctophum parallelum, assembly GCF_964188405.1. Classification (NCBI taxonomy): domain Eukaryota; kingdom Metazoa; phylum Chordata; class Actinopteri; order Myctophiformes; family Myctophidae; genus Protomyctophum; species Protomyctophum parallelum. The sequence continues at coordinate 39,656,389 of NC_139703.1, read as the reverse complement.
TGCTCTCAATTACATGAATGGCCCAATAATGAAACATGCTATAGGTGCTCCTCTGGTTCCTTAGCAAGTTTCAGAGCATTTGACACATTCTTACTTAGAGCAAGCAAACTTTTCAGGCCACGAGGAATTCATCCCTCCCGTGGCTGGACCTGGCTGACACGCTGTTCTAATGCCATACGGGTTGTGTGTGTCAGCCGCAAATTGCGATAACATAAACTCACAGGCAGCTCTTCTTGCTTTTGACAGATTTATTTCCCTTGATGGTGAGTACGGCTGGGAGCTGACCAGTACAACCACAGTCTGATACTGTTGTACTGGGAGCTGCCTGCCTGCCTGCCTGCCTGCCTGCCTGCCTGCCTGCCAGACAGACAGACAGACAGAGCTGCATTGTTCTGTATTGAGTGCGTGTGTGTTATACTGTAGTTGTCATTATTGAATCCTGTCCAGACATCTTACATCTTACCAGATCTCTCATTGTGATCATTGGCACTGCTATAGCAGAGAGAAGCAGTGCGTTCCTGAGTGCCTGCAGAAGAAACACATAATACATGCAGTACAGCACAGCTAGAAAACAATCTGTATTCTAACATCTCACTCTCCACAAGATGTTTCCAGTTTGTTTTGGAAGCTATAGGCACATCTGTTTGGCACACTATATTAGCATTATTGTTATTCATATTTAATCTCTTGTATGTCTAAGTCATGCATTCCAGGCTCCACCCTTAAGCCCTATAACCACACCAAAGGGTCGAGATTGTTTTAGCTCTGTCCCAGCGGTGTGATATGTCCTGTTGCATGTTGAGTTAATATAACTCAGACATACAAATGTGTGTGTGTGTGTGTGTGTGTGTGTGTGTGTGTGTGTGTGTGTGTGTGTGTGTGTGTGTGTGTGTGTGTGTGTGTGTGTGTGTGTGTGTGTGTGTGTGTGTGTGTGTGTGTGTGTGTGTGCGTGCATGCGTGCGTGCGTTTTCTTAAAAAAATAAAAAAAACTCAACAAAAAATGAAATATTTTGAAACGCATCTTGTATGTGGTTCCCTGTACTTCCTGCACGGCACAGAATATATTTCCAGACGGGCGTCCACGGCGGCCAGACCGCCCAGACACATGACTAGTTTGGGGTCCTTGACTCACGCTTGACATGAATCCGCTTGAGAAGCAACTGGCGTCGACAACAAAGCAGTCGATCACGTTCTGGCCTTGGTTTGATGGAGCTCTGCTGTTCTGAGCCCAGTGGACAGGAGCCAGAGGGAGCCAGGACCCACACACCCAGACCGGCGGTGAACCCACTCCCACGCACGCACACGCACGCATGCACACACGCATGCATGCATGCACGCACACAAGCAGACAGAGCAGACAGCATCCAAGGTCCAGCATGCCACAGTCCATTAGTCCTGGGCTAGCACATTCTCAACACAACAGGGCTTTATTCAGAACAGCAGCCAGCTAAATTATTACCGGGATCGAGTTTCCGCAACTTTGAAGAACTTTTTGAGGTTGTGTTGTGTGTTGTATGCCAAGCAATAGCTCCATGTTATGATGTTAGCAGTGGTCTAAAGTATGCTATAGGTGCATGTATATACTGTACTTTTGTACTGTGTTGTAGCCTACTTTACTTGTGTGGTGTATTTCAGCGTGCAGTAGTGCAGGAAAAGAGGCCAGAATACCGATGTGGTGAGGTTACAAAGCAGGCAGCTTTATTTGTAGTAAAAAACAGTCCAGCAGTCGAGACAAAGCACAGACAAAGGAAACGTCCTTTGTGGTTCTCCGGATTAAACAACACACAGTAAACTCGGTAGCCGAAAATGAGTTGACCGGATCCAGGAACCTCGATCAACCCTCCACCCTGTCCTTATATTGTAACTATAGGTCCCTCCTCTCCCGGACATACGGCAGGCGTTTCCTGACTTTCGACCAATGAAATATCTGCTACTAGCTCATACAGGTTCACAGAGTTACAGAGGCGGGCCTCTCTGGCAGAGACAATGGGATTAGTTCTAACTTTGCACTAAGCAACAGATGACTACTTTAAAGATATAATGACAAATTGTAGTTAAAACATAACCGGTCCTAGATGAAACTGAACACTCTAATGAACATAGTTAAATATAACAGTACAGGTAAAATACTCACTATTAATAGTTATAGAGTCTCATCATTCTCTTATATCAACAGATTGTTAAAAGTAATTAAGATAAATGTGGCACAGTTACTTTAGTGAAAATCATTGACAGAGCGTACCAAATGGTCACCGGGGGGGGAAATTCCAACCTCTCACTGTCCAGGGGACCGAGCTTCAAACAGTTGGAACAATAGCTTCGGATTTCAGGTGTGAAGTGTAAACTAGTATTTCTCATTTTTACTTCTATTCTATGCTTTATTGCTTCGATCTTCCCAGAGGCAAATATTGTAGTTTTCACTCTCCTAAAATAATTTGGAATATATTTTCGTATTGAACACGTAACATCATGTGCACAATGCACTGCACATACACATGATGTGAATGCGTGCATGTTTATCCACAGTGGATTGTGTGTGTGTGTGTGTGTGTGTGTGCGTGTGCGTACGTACGTGCGTGTGTGCGTGCGTGCGTGTATAAAGCGGTTGTGGAGTCACAGTACATTTACTCCAGGTCAAATATTAGTGAAGTTCAAAGTGAGACACTGGATTCTGCAGCCGCTTCATGTGACAGACGAAAGGTCAGAGGTCAGACCGTCAGACGGTTCAAAGGTCAAAGGTGACTGATCTAGGTCTAGTCTGGTTGGATAATCCATGTTTTCTGACACACCGGGACATTCTCTTCCATTTAGACCTGAGGACGATTCTCTACAAAATAATGTCTTCTAAATCCTTTTTGAAGCAAAGATTTGAGTTAAAAACGTTGGCTCTGAAAGAATATATATTCAAAGAGTTGGGCCACATTTTCACGATTTTTCAAAAATAGCAGACCTACAAGCTCGTAGCGCGGCACTCGGTGCCACGTTATGAGCTTGTAGATCTGCTATTTTTCCATAGCTAAAGTATGCTTAAAGTTAGGAATAAGGTTAGGTTTAGGCATAGTTTTACTGATGTTAAGGTTAGGAATAGCCGGTTAGGTTAAGGGAGCGTTCTCTTTGCTCATCATCCTCGTCGTCTCCCTTCAGGCTGGATTTTTAATAATAACTACAGTGTTTCTCTTCAGTTTTCACCCAAAAATAACTTCAAACGGAACCACCAGGAGCCACAACATCGTCAGGCAGCAGGCCAGCTGGAGTCCTGCACTGCGCTGGCGTTTGGTGTGCGGAGGTGGTACCGTGGCACCGTGGCAGGTACATGAGGTAATACTTTGTTTGGAATTTCATTCTGTCCTCTTTGTGTCTGGTTTTCACTGTGCTCATTAACCCATTTAGACCTGAGGACGATTCTACAAAATGTCTTCTTGTTTCTATGTCAGTCGTTCTCAACCTTTGTCATGTCAAAGGACTCCAAAGATTATCTGTATTTCGACCCCCATCTGAAAGTATGTAGTTCCAGGGACCCTCCCAGAAGCACAGATTTGAGTTAAAAACATTCGCTCTGAAAGAATATATATTCAAATATTTGCTCCACATTTTCACGCTCGTAGCTATGAGCTTGTAGATCGGCTATTTTTCAACAGCTAAAGCATAACACCAAAAGGGGTTCCCGCCCAGAATGGGTTAATGATGATGAGACAGTCCGACGCATGCTGCTAAATCCTTCAGTGACTAAAATCTTTTCAGATCATCTTTCTGATATTTTTCCTTTCTGCAGCTAGTCCTGTAGCACCAGTATGAAGCCAAGATCAAACACACACGCCACCGTGATCATTCCTGACCAGCTGACACCGGCCGCTTCTCTCTGCGAGCCTCGCCGTTCGGTCACGGAGAAAAGTCACATTTTTAATGGCCGACGGCATAAATGGACATTCAGGCGTTTCACTTTGTTTTTTGCGATGGTTATCAAAGTTCACTCTGATGTCTGAAAACCTGCTATAGTAGCATGATCGAAAGATCCAGGTGTCCTTTATTCAGAGGAAATTAATCTTATCACAGCTAGTTGCTCTGTCAGGCAGAAATCTTGTATCTAAATCTTTCATCAATAGGCCCACCACTATCCACTAACTAATGATCTATATTCTACAAGCTCACAAAATGCCACTATATGCAGCACATTTTCGTCAATAGAGGGTATGCGCATGCTTAAAGTGAATGGCACATCGAGTGGCAAAGCAACATGCAAAGTGAGTTTAACATTGTTTAACATTGTTTAATGCAATCAGATAGGACTTTTCTGTTTGGATGAATGGGCTGTCGAGGCCAGAAAGTAGTTTTTTGACACTCAGTAGGCATTCCTGCATAACTTCCTGGTTTGATGACGATGTTACGCGCATACCCTCTATAGAGGCCAATCAGAAGGGAATCTGAGAAAAAAAGCTGACATCATGGTCACATGATCACAGAGATGATGTGTACTAATTTACGTGGGTTTGTGCAATAGGCTATATGTAGCAAAAACAGTTTGACAAAAACAAAGACTCAGGTCCAAGTATAGGCCTAATCCAGGACGACCATATACGGTTCAAGAGTTATAGGCCTGTTATAGCGCCACCATGAGGCCTGTTATAGCGCCACCATGAGGCCTATTTGAAAGAAATGTGGCTAGTCGTCCTTCTTTGACCTACTGGGAGTGTCCGGGCAAAGTATTAATTACACCCAGCGGTCCAGCTGTGCCTGAAATTCACGGACAGACAGATGGACTAAACAGGAGTGAAATCATCCCTTCACTATACTGTAGCCTTTTACGGTTTGCATAAGAAAGTTTAGTTTCTATAGCCAGCTTGGGACACAGTCAGTGCACACAGTGTGTCTGGTGCGTGCGTGCGTACGCATCTGTGGAGAACATACAGTAATTGGCTGTACTGTACAGATGGTTGCTGTAGTTGGTCTCATGCATGGAGGAAGACAAGGACACACCTGTGGTTTTGCTTCCAGTAACATCCACGATGCTGCCCACCTCCCCAGTCAGTCCCCACTGCTCTGCATGCTGCTGTAGCTACAGCCAGGCTTTATACAGACAGCCACACAGTGGATACTCTTTACAATGACCTTGAGAGAACGCTTTGAGTTTGAGTGAGACATTACATTTGGTTATTAGTCTTATTTTAGCCATCTGAAATGTTTTAGTCTAGTTTTATTTGACTAAATAATTATCATACGATCTTAGTCAGCTAAATCTACAGATGAATACGTCGGCAAAAAAGCCTATCATCAAGCTTCTAGATCGATCTGCCACATTTAAGTTTACCACCTCCTAAGTTCATAATAATGTTCAACCATATTTCTGTTATATAATGTCTATTCCAACTGTCTGCTAGGCAGAGGCTTTTCTTTCTTCCAGGAAATAAAAGGTCTGTGTTTCCGAGGCTAGGCAAAGGCTGTCTAGAGAAACTGAGACAGTGTCACCTTCAATGCTCTCGGAGGAGCACCATATGTCGTGCATTTTACACAGCATGCAGTTTAGTTTAAGGAGTTCTTCTTCCTTAAACTAAAACAAAAACAGAGAAGAGTTGAGAGACGCTGCAGGCAACGAGATGTTCTCGGAGTGGTGGTGCATCTTTATTTCAACGAGATGTTCTGGGAGTGGTGGTGCATCTTTATTTCAACGAGATGTTCTGGGAGTGGTGGTGCACCTTTATTTCAACAAGATGTTCTGGGAGTGGTGGTGCACCTTTATTTCAACAAGATGTTCTGGGAGTGGTGGTGCATCTTTATTTCAACGAGATGTTCTGGGAGTGGTGGTGCACCTTTATTTCAACAAGATGTTCTGGGAGTGCTGGTGCACCTTTATTTCAACAAGATGTTCTGGGAGTGGTGGTGCACCTTTATTTCAACAAGATGTTCTGGGAGTGCTGGTGCATCTTTATTTCAACAAGATGTTCTGGGAGTGGTGGTGCACCTTTATTTCAACAAGATGTTCTGGGAGTGGTGGTGCACCTTTATTTCAACAAGATGTTCTGGGAGTGGTGGTGCATCTTTATTTCAACGAGATGTTCTGGGAGTGGTGGTGCACCTTCATTTCAACAAGATGTTCTGGGAGTGGTGGTGCATCTTTATTTCAACAAGATGTTCTGGGAGTGCTGGTGCACCTTTATTTCAACAAGATGTTCTGGGAGTGGTGGTGCACCTTTATTTCAACAAGATGTTCTGGGAGTGCTGGTGCATCTTTATTTCAACAAGATGTTCTGGGAGTGCTGGTGCATCTTTATTTCAACAAGATGTTCTGGGAGTGGTGGTGCACCTTTATTTCAACAAGATGTTCTGGGAGTGGTGGTGCACCTTTATTTCAACAAGATGTTCTGGGAGTGGTGGTGCATCTTTATTTCAACGAGATGTTCTGGGAGTGGTGGTGCACCTTTATTTCAACAAGATGTTCTGGGAGTGGTGGTGCACCTTTATTTCAACAAGATGTTCTGGTAGTGGTGGTGCATCTTTATTTCAACAAGATGTTCTGGGAGTGTTGGTGCACCTTTATTTCAACAAGATGTTCTGGGAGTGGTGGTGCATCTTTATTTCAACAAGATGTTCTGGTAGTGGTGGTGTATCTTTATTTCAACAAGATGTTCTGGGAGTGGTGGTGCATCTTTATTTCAACAAGATGTTCTGGGAGTGGTGGTGCATCTTTATTTCAACAAGATGTTCTGGGAGTGGTGGTGCATCTTTATTTCAACGGGATGTTCTCGGAGTGGCGGTGTATCTTTATTTCAACAAGATGTTCTTGGAGTGGTGGTGCATCTTTATTTCAAAGTATAGCAGCCCTGAGGCCCACAGGAGCACATGCAGGACTGACCGATACACACAAACACATGCATGAAATAACTTTCCTCAGTTCTACGGGATCTCTTCTCCATTAGTTCCTCCCTAACATTTCAGTTTAGTTTTTAAAAAAATTGATCAAAATGTCAATATATTTAGTTATAGTTTTTGTCATCATAGCTTAGATTGTGTTTATAGTTTTCGTCAGCAAAAAAGTATATTTTATTTATTTATTTATTTAACAGGGACAATGCACATTAAATGGAGGTCCGTAGACTAATGCATGTTCAAACTGGTGGTCTTTGAAATTAAACGGGTTGAGAATCACTGCTAGCGCCGTAAAAATCTTCTCTTATGGGGGTCCCTGCATGGCATATCGCTAAAAAAATGGGGGTCCGCGGGCTAATTAGTGTCAATTTGGATGTCCTTGACATGAAAAAGTTTGGGAACCACAGCTGACATAATTAACACAGCTCTTCAACCAGCGAAGACAACAAGCCTCAGTGGACCTGGCAGCCCCTTAAGTGTCCAGCAGTCAGTCAGTCAGTCAGTCGGTCAGTCTATTGGCCCAGTGCATGCAATGCATCATTAAACCCACACAGAGCTCACAGCATCCAGACAGACTCGCTCCACTGAACTGACCTGCATTTCCTCAGCGATGAGACATGCACTCGGCATGCTAAATAAATACCTGCTAGTTCTCTGAGGCAGTGGTTCCCAAAGTGGGGTCCGGGGACCCCCAGGGGTCCCTGATGGAGTTCCATGAGGGGGGGTACCCAGCTAAATGATAGTTAGGGATCCAAATGGACCCTTATGGGTTTGTAACTCTGAGAGTGTATACAAATGGAACGGGTCCATTTGGGTCCATTTGTACACTCAGAGTTTAAATTAACATTGATTTTAGAATATAAATTGGGGGTCCCAGAGATAGAAATGCCATTAAATGGGGGTCCGTATAGACTAATGCATGTCAAACTGAGGTCCTTGAAATGAAAATGGTAGAGCTATACAAATCTTCTCCTATGTGGGCCCTTGGCATATATTTTCTAATGGGGGTCCGCGGGTAATTAGTGTCAATTTGGGGGTCCTTGACATGACAACATTTGGGAACCACTGCTCTGAGGCACATCAGGCCAGGGATCCAATGTGGGGGCCGATATTATATTCTTACATTTTTGTGAGAATTGCGAATAATATATGATGGAGCCATTATTGTATATGGGCATAAAAGGGACTGACAGATAGATCTCCATAATGTCACAGCAGAGAAAACTAAAAACAAACAATTGAGTGCACAGAATATCAATATCAATAAGAAGCAACTGAAAAACATGTTATTGTGGATGGTAGTGGATGGAGAGAGAGAGAGAGGGTTTTTGTCCAACCATGAAACGGCAACCAATGGGTGCGAAGAGAGGCAGAACCACGGGCGGGACTTGACAAATTGGGTGAATTCCACCTCTTATGTTGAGAAATCACACCAGTGTGAAGCGAGGGGCGCTCTTATCAAACATACTTATTATACATCATCTCATTCCAGCCAATCACAGTTTGCGTCCTCATCACTTTTGTCTTCAATGTTTGTGCGTTTTACACAATGTTTGTGTTTACACAAACACCCAATCAAAACTGGCCATTCATTGTCAATGGCATTCAATGTCTGTGTTTGGTTACAAACAAAACAAAACAAACCAGTGGATATCTGCATGACTGACTGTTGACTTTGGACTTTACATTTATACCGAATGAAAGCATCTTTTCACTTGAAAGCATTTGCAGACAAATAAACGTTTTATGTCGATATATATTGGACTGACATTTATACTGAATAAAAGCATCTTTTCACTTGAAAACATACAGACAAATAAACGTTTTATGTCGATATGTATTTAGTACAAAGACCTTTGTGAGATGAACAGTCGTGGATTCATGCAATGGTTATTTGTTTATTTCAACACAATGCAGTAAACGGTGAAACGGCGGTGGCATTATAGAATGCCAGACGGAGGCATTCTCCAGAGGACCAGGATACTGACATTTAAAGAGCTTGTCCAACAGCGTTGACATTCTCCCAGACTTATCTACCTTTTAGTCCAGGGCTGGCCCACCGTCCCACCACAACCAGCGCGCAGATAGCAGAAACTCTACCGCCCGCTCCGTCACGGCACACACAAACAAACAAGCCCTAATACCACCACTTTTACAGAACAACATAAATGATACAAACCAACAGACAACTACACAACCCTTTGTAGAGGGTTTATTTGTCACTCACTGATACAGGTATACCTGATACAGGTACAGTGAAAAAAAAGTTATTTTTTAATCATGGCGGCCCCCTACGGTCACGGTATGCCCTGTGGCCAGTCCAGCCCTGTTTTAGTCCCACGGTACGAGTCAGAGTCACGCTATAGAGCTGCTTCTGTGCGGCCAGACTCCCTTGTTATTAACACTATTTCACTTCACAGTGTCATTATTTAGAATTGATCTTTCATTTAATTGTATTTAATTGTATTTTCTTAGAGACCTTTCCACACACTATATAGTTGCACGCGGCTACATTTGAACAAAAGATGATGCATTGGACTAAACATAATATTATTATTTTGTATTGATTTTTTTCTCAGCACAGATGCGTGGCTTACACTGCCAAAGAGACTATTGATATTGTAGCTACTGTAGTTAAATATAATTGTTACAATGTGATGCATTTGTATGTGACTTTGTTATGGTCTAAACCAGTGGTGCCACTTGAATTAAGGTTGACTTGATTGATTGACATCAAAATAAGAGCCTGTCAGCTCAAACCCACAATGACATATTTAGTTTTGAAGAGTGTTGCTGTGCACAAAGATGTTTGTAGCAAATTAAATTCCATTTTCTTATTTCCCATTCCAGATGCGTTTGTCTTATGCCAGCTCCGCTACACCAAAGCCCCCTCAGGTACATATTTAAACTATTTTCAGCAATTGTATCATTTCCGGTGGGTAGGTCTTGTTGAGCTGGACATTTTCTTTCAGTGGTTTTAACTCCTTTTTTTTTTTTTTTTTTTTACGTCTTGTCGGGATTGGCACCCATTGCAAAGACGTCTAGAAGATGGGATTACGATTTTGGCACTTAAACAGTCCTTGAGGGGGTTCCAGGTGGTCCGGCCAGCTAAATGATGGAGAGTTGGTAACCAAATGGACCCTTATAGATTTTTCCCTCTTGAGAGATCTCAAGAGTTGCATTATTGTTAAACATCTGCATTACTTCATTTAGAAGTCTTACACAATTAGAGAATGTATAGAATAATTGTTATTTTGATGAATGTTTGATAAAAGCATGGAATGGTATAGACACAATCTTATCCAAAGACAACAAAAATATTCATTAGTTTTGGCCTGAGAGGTGGTCCGTGGCTCAAAAGCAGAAACAAAGGATGGTCCTTGAAATGAAACGGGTATAGAAAACCACTGCTATCGATAAGCTAAGAAGCTTGAAGAGTCTTCCACTCTGCTATGTTTGAATCGGTGTTTTCAGCACCCTCAGGTGGACAGAGTGATATCACATGCATTATGATATGGCATAGTAATAATGTCACACATAATGCTTGTAGGCTGCACAGCATTTTCAAACTGACACTTTTTCAAACTTATTTTTCATTTGAAACACGGCATTAATAAATAAATAAAATAAAAAGAAGAAGAAGAAAAATACATGGAAATAGTAAAGGAGTGGACCCCTTATAGCTTAGAGAGAGATGAAGCAGGGAGGGACCCCCAAGCACTATCATCAGTGTCGCATGAATCAATGTTTTTTGTTTGTTCATGTTTTTTACACATCTATTCTATTCATGTGTTGGAATCGAATGTCCAGATATTTAAACACTAAACCCAAAGGCAAACCTTTGTCTCTGTCCTTGCCTCTCAATTGATCTGCTCTTTTTTTTCGTCACCGAAAATAGCCTATAGATAAACTATTTTGCGTGAATGCCCCACCCACCTCTGAATAGCTATAGGATCCGAGTGTAAAACACACGCACGCACGCACAGAGTGACACACAGAGTGACTCACTGAGCCATGTGACACAAGGACTGACCAAATAGTTGTTGAATCAACAGTGTCTGTCTGTCTGTCTGCCTGCCTGCCTGCCTGCCTGCCTGCCTGCCTGCCTGCCTGCCTACGATATGTACGTTGCACATTATTATTATTATTATTATTATTATTATACATACGGTATATATTTTTGTCCTTTCTTTTTGTCCTGTCCTTATACTGATAGTGTTGCTTTGACCGTGATGTCTTTCCTGCATCCTTTTTTTTCTCCTTGCCCTGTAATCTATTTTTAACTGACCTAACTGTCCCTGCAATTCCCCCACGGCTGGCGGGATCAATGAAGGTCTCATCGTATCTTATCTCATCCGCGGGGGCCCCCCCACCCTGCTCCACAGCTGTATCCGTGCTCCCTGGGGGCCCTGTGGGGCCCCGTTTCAAAGGCCTGCGTGTGTGTGTGTGTGTGTGTGTGTGTGTGTGTGTGTGTGTGTACCTGGCTGGTGCACCCCCCCCTGCCCCCCCACACACACACATCACACTGAGACTCCATAAATCGCACCCATGCGTGGATAGGAGTGGTCGATGGGCTGCGCTCCACCTTTTATAGCTGCTCTGAAAGGCCTGCACTGTCACTTTGATGCAGACGCAATAGTATGCATTAAAATGGCCAGTCTACAAGCTCACAACGTGGTCAATATAGATTGGCTAGTTGAACTATTCAAAAATGTTTTTCCAAATAGTAACAAAAAGGCAAAGAAGTTTAGGGATAAGGGGTTTAGCGGTAACGAAAATGGAGCCCTTAGTGTGAATAGTGTAGTAAAGCCAGACCTCTAGAATTGCAGGGGCACACATACTGTAAAGGGCTGGTCGGTTTGAAGAACAGACGCTGAAACAAACGATGAAGGAAATTGAGTACAGATGCATCTTATAACTATAAGGCTATTATCTGATAGTAAATGAGAGTGATCTAATCTCCTCTTTGTTCCTCTGCCCGCTGTCTTATCTATATGATAATGATCACACGCATGCACGCACACGCGCGTGTACATTCACACACACACACACACACACACACACACACACACACACACACACACACACACACACACACACACACACACACACACACACACGATTAACAGAATGTTGATTAGGCTACTGTGAGACACGCTGACAGTCATGAGGAAAGTGTGTGTGTGTGTGTGTGTGTGTGTGTGTGTGTGTGTGTGTGATTCTTTCATTCTCCCTGCATTATCGTGAACCAGGCCAAGCAGACTTTTTAATGCAGCTTTGCATTATATTCATATCATTTTAATGTACATTTTGTGCGGGTCGCATGAGTGTGTGTGTGTGGTGTGTGGTGTGTGTGTGTGTGTGTGTGTGTGTGTGAGGGTGTGTGTGTGTGTGTGTGTGTGTATATCATTTGGGATAGATAATGTTTTTCTTTTATGTTGGATGTTGAAAAAAGCATCTATTTCTGTGCTACAGTAAGTACAGTAAGTACACCATTGCACGGCAAAGTGTAAAGTGTGGCTTAAGTGCTTAATCACATGAAGAACCACAACACAGTGCTTCTCAAACGGTCAAGGACCCCAACATTGACATGCATTTGGCTGCGGACCCTCCATCTGAAAAGGTTTTGTGGCAGGGAGGTAACACCCCCAGAAGAGAAGATCTAAACTGATCAAGTTCAAGATATCTTCGTTATTTTTTCAACTAGTTTAAAAAATAATTGCAGATCTACAAGCTCGCAGGACTGCACAAAGTGTGAGCTGTGTGAGCTTGTATATCTGCTATATTTGAATAGCAAAAATATACAGGGATTACGCATAGTTTTACTGAGAATACGTACGGTTAGGGTTACGCATAGTTTTACTGGGGTTAGCTTTAGGAATAGGGTTAGGTTTTGGCACCGTTTTACTGAGGTTAAGAGCATGATTTACTTAAAGGTTTACGTTTAAGGAATACCGTTGGCTGTACGCCCGGGATGACTCTGTTTTGGGGCGAGCATTCTGATTAGAGTTCTCAACGGGCCTGAAAATTAAGGACCCGGCCCTAACTGGGCCAAGACTGATCTGGCCCGAGGCCAAGGATTTTAAATGAGGACAGGAAGCGAAGACCGTATACGGTGGACTCCATGTTGCTCCCTGGAAGGAGAGAAACATGCGCAATGGGCTACATGCAGCCAACACCTCCACGTTCAGCTTCCTTGGTCTCAGTTGTGCATGTTTCTTTCCTTCCAGGGAGCAACATGGAGTCCACAGTACGGTCTTTGCTTCCTAACCTTATTTAATTAACCTTGCCAGAGGCGGCTGGCCCTATACTGATTAGTCAGGTCGGGTTCAGGGCAGAATGTGAGAACTCTCTCTAGTTCTGGTGTCCTGCAGTGAAGTGTACATGGGGTTTAAGTGTTTTAAGTAGGCAGCCAGCACTCTCTAGTTCTGGTGTCCAGTGAAGTGTACATGGGGTTAAAGTGTTTTAAGTAGGCAGCCAGAACTCTCTAGTTCTGGTGTCCAGTGAAGTGTACATGGGGTTTAAGTGTTTTAACTCTCTAGTTCTGGTGTCCAGTGAAGTGTACATGGGGTTTAAGTGTTTTAACTCTCTAGTTCTGGTGTCCAGTGAAGTGTACATGGGGTTTAAGTGTTTTAACTCTCTAGTTCTGGTGTCCAGTGAAGTGTACATGGGGTTTAAGTGTTCTGGTGTCCAATGAAGTGTACATGGGATTTAAGTGTTTTAAGTAGACAGCCAGAACTCTCTAGTTCTGGTGTCCAGTGAAGTGTACATGGGGTTTAAGTGTTTTAGTATAAAAGGTAGGTGGCTAGCGCACATCCAGTTCCTGTCTGGTGCTGGACTAAGGTAAGTACAGTGAAGAGAGGAGAGTCCGCACACAGGTTTGCTCCAAGGTGTTTGCTTTTTATTCAATACACCATAAATAAGACAACGTTTCGGCCGTGAACGGCGTTCATCAGGTGATAATCGGCAGTATATGTGTATTAAAGTGTTTTAACTCTCTAGTTCTGGTGTTCAGTGAAGTGTACATGGGGTTTAAGTGTTTTAACTCTCTAGTTCTGGTGTCCAGTGAAGTGTACATGGGGTTTAAGTGTTCTGGTGTCCAATGAAGTGTACATGGGATTTAAGTGTTTTAAGTAGACAGCCAGAACTCTCTAGTTCTGGTGTCCAGTGAAGTGTACATGGGGTTTAAGTGTTTTAGTATAAAAGGTAGGTGGCTAGCGCACATCCAGTTCCTGTCTGGTGCTGGACTAAGGTAAGTACAGTGAAGAGAGGAGAGTCCGCACACAGGTTTGCTCCAAGGTGTTTGCTTTTTATTCAATACACCATAAATAAGACAACGTTTCGGCCGTGAACGGCGTTCATCAGGTGATAATCGGCAGTATATGTGTATTAAAGTGTTTTAACTCTCTAGTTCTGGTGTTCAGTGAAGTGTACATGGGGTTTAAGTGTTTTAACTCTCTAGTTCTGGTGTCCAGTGAAGTGTACATGGGGTTTAAGTGTTCTGGTGTCCAATGAAGTGTACATGGGATTTAAGTGTTTTAAGTAGACAGCCAGAACTCTCTAGTTCTGGTGTCCAGTGAAGTGTACATGGGGTTTAAGTGTTTTAGTATAAAAGGTAGGTGGCTAGCGCACATCCAGTTCCTGTCTGGTGCTGGACTAAGGTAAGTACAGTGAAGAGAGGAGAGTCCGCACACAGGTTTGCTCCAAGGTGTTTGCTTTTTATTCAATACACCATAAATAAGACACAACGTTTCGGCCGTGAACGGCCTTCATCAGGTGATAATCGGCAGTATATGTGTATTAAAGTGTTTTAACTCTCTAGTTCTGGTGTCCAGTGAAGTGTACATGGGGTTTAAGTGTATTAACTCTCTAGTTCTGGTGTCCAGTGAAGTGTGCATGGGGTTTAAGTGTTCTGGTGTCCAGTGAAGTGTACATGGGGTGTTTTAAGTAGACAGCCAGCGCAGGGTGAGTAATGCCGTTCGACACACACACCAGGCCTGTGTTTGTCCATGTCACGACCTTAACGTTTATGAGGTGCACGCAAAACGGCCTTAACAACACACTGTTGACACGCGTTTACACACACACACACGCACGCACGCACGCACGCACGCACGCACGCACGCACACACACACACACACACACACACACACACACACACACACACACACACACACACACACACACACACACACACACACACACACACACACACACACGTTTACAAGTGTGACAAGTTGATTCTACAGGAAGCACAACAGGGCAGCCCAACACAAAGTAATCAACCCCAGTATGAGTTAAAGTTTTTACGGTTGGGTCACGAGTAATTATCCCCCTTTTCTCCTGTTTTTACACAAAGCTACTCCTGGTCAAATATTGAACTACAAGAGGAAGTCGCTCTGTCAAACTGAAGGATACAAGAACAGTGGGCCCTACAAAACATGTAAAAGAAAGAAGAAGTAAAAAAGGTCTTAACCCAGTTTTCAGTCAGTGTCAGTGGTCGATTAAAAAAAAAAATAGCAGACCTACAAGCTCGTAGCGCGCCACTTGGTGGCGCGCTATGAGCTTGTAGATCTGCTATTTTTCAATAGCTAAAGCATAACATAATGCTATAACACCAAAATGGGGTTCCCGCCCCAAAATGGGTTTTAAGTAATGTAAAGTACCCTACAAATGATTTGAACATGCACAGTACATCATTATGAAATCTAGACCTATATATCCTTTGGCTTCTTGTTTAAGCACAAAATAATTGGATACAGGTTTTGAAGCAATTCATAGACATTGGAGAAATATTAGACCATAATGGTCGAATAATATAGCCTATAATTGTTTGACATTTTGGGGAAAAATAGGCAACTTTACATCGAGTATAGGACTCCACTCTTCCGTAGTGCAAACTCTTCCCGTTAGTGAATACCTGACATGTATTCTAAAGTTTATATTATTTTCAATATCAATGCATTGCTTGCTGTATACTCTCTCACTCCCCTTGAGGGCCCCTGGGGGTCCTCAGACCCCACTTTGAGAGACTCTCTCACTCCCCTTGAGGGCCCCTGGGGGTCCTCAGACCCCACTTTGAGAGACTCTCTCACTCCCCTTGAGGGCCCCTGGGGGTCCTCAGACCCCACTTTGAGGGCCCCTGTGGGTCCTCAGACCCCACTTTGAGAGGTTCAAGTGGTTCATAAAAAGAAACCCCATCCTCCTAATTAGAGCTCTGAAATGTTGAGTGACAAGCTGCTGCTAGGCCAAACAAACCTCCATGTCTCTCTCACCATGGGACGGCCCAGCATCATGGGATAAGCCCTGCATGAGGCATGCCTTGCACAGCAGAGCAGAGCAGAGCAGAACCCAGGGGGAACTCTTTGTTACCTCCTCCTCCTCCCCCTAAAACAGAACTCTAGTCTACACCGACACACCGCTGTGCTGCAGCCTGCAGGTCCCTCTAGACGCGTCTGTCTCGCCGGGCAAAAAGTTCACAGATCTCCGCGGGGACCAGAGAGACCTTCACCTGACTGACTCACTGCTGAGATCATCTCCGCTCCAACGCTGCACGGCAACACCGCGGGGAGGAACTGAAGGTAACGACAAAACAAACAAACAAACAAAAACAAATGTTGGACTGTAGGCTACTGACATTGTTGTAGCAAGCAGATGTTTCACTGATGATCACAATGATCGATCAACTCTAGTCTTTCTTTGCACACTTTTGTTGCTGTTTTGTTCTGTAGGCTACTTCGCGTCGCCTGCAGGCTATATAGTTGCTGTGTCGGTTTGTTTGTGCTCAGCTGTGCCCAATTTAACTCAACTAAACTTTGTTATGTTAAAAATGTATAGGGTTCTTATTAGTAGCCTGCTAACACAAACAAACTGATGAACGTGACAACGTGAAGGTGTAGGCTGGGTGCACAAAACAAGCGTCATTTGCGTTATGCGGCGATTTTTGTAATGACGCGCAGCGTTGCTCGCCGAAAACAACTGAACTGACCAACGCGCGTCGGTCAGTCACGGTCAGCTTGAGGTGAGGATCGGTCCGTTTGAATGGCCGTGAACCCCAGTTAAGTTCACATTCTATGGATGCTGTTATTATGCACAACTTAAGATTTCTCGAGTTAAAACTGGCAGCAAATGAACTTTTTTGTGCTACAGTCAGTCTTTGCGGCTACTTTAACCTCGACATTTCGATGAGAAAGTAAATGTTGTGGGCTAAATAAATAGGTTTGGTTTGGTAGCAACACATAGTTTAATCATAGCGAACAGATGTGAGGCTATAATACATGCAGGAGTGTACAAGTGTGGCTTATACAAGTCGTTCCTGCCGGGTTCAATTAAGGCTCAACAACTCGTCTTAAAGACCACAGCTCGTCTTAAAGACCACAAACTGCAAAAGTGGTCTGACTGACACTTTTGACAAACTGTTTGTGTAGGGAAACAAAAATGCAAGTATTATTGTAGGTATCAGTGACATTCTGTGGTTACAACGAAATTGGTGACGCGTGGAATTCCGTGACTCCAGAGGGTCTATTATAATGCCTATATATGATATCTGCAGCTTTGGTTGCAGTTTGAGTTTTATTGCAGGGGTCTTCAATATTGTTCAGGCCTATACTAGGACTCCTATCCATAGCTTTCTGAGACAGAGATGGAGCAGGGACCCCCACACCCACTATATCACACCATTGTGTTGCACGATTACACTTTAGCATAGATTTGACAGCACTATCATTATAGTGCAGTGTAAATGTATGTTTTTTTGTTTACACATTTTCCTTTCTATTCTTTTTTTTAATGAATTTTCAAACATTTAACCACTTAAACTAAACTTGACCTTTGGCTGCTCTCTTTCCCCTTCACACATTAAAGAGAGGTGTGTGTGTGTGTGTGTGTGTGTGTGTGTGTGTGTGTGTGTGTGTGTGTGTGTGTGTGTGTGTGTGTGTGTGTGTGTGTGTGCACGTGTGCACCAGTGGTGGGAAGTAACTTAAGTAGGCTACATATACTCAAGTAGGCATATTGTACGTAAGGACCATGTTGTATTTTTTACTTTATAGCCCTATTGGAGTAGGATATATTTCCAAGTTTCAATAGCCTACCTTTAGGATACTTCTACTCCACTACATATTGGCAAATATTGCACTTTTGCTCTACTACAATTATTAAAAAAAATGTTAACTAAAGTAACTAGTTAACATTTTTTAAATAATTGTAGTAGAGCAAAAGTGCAATATTTGCCAATATGTAGTGGAGTAGAAGTATCCTAAAGATAAACATCGTGAGGTAAAGCTAACATTAGCCGTTTCTTTCTTCTCTGGGAGGCCGGGATGCAAACGAGTAGCATGTATCCTTGGGCTGGGGGGGGGGGATGGAATATAAAAAAAAAGAAAGCATGTTTCTGCAGCAGTGACATTGTTTTAGCATCTGTGGCACCATAGACATTTTGCATCGAAGACAAAATACCAAACTGGGGGGAAATCCAGTCGTGTGGAAAAATGTTGAGAATAAATTGTTATTGTATGACCTATGGTTAAAGAGTTATTAGCTCTGGTGCAACGCACAGGTCCTCGCTCTATTCCTGGTGATAGCAGGAGTGGACCTGGTGAGACGTAGGAGGGGCCCGGCCAGGAGACAACCCACAGAGCCTAGTCCCTCCATGTGCCAGAAGTGTACCTCCCTGCCCTGGCAGAGTAGTTCTGGAGTAGTTCCAACGGATTGTGTGCCCCTGGTTTTTTTCCCTAGTTGAGACTGATTGAGGGTAGCTACTGGGACGTAAGTCGGGACTTGATCACTCCGGCTGGGTCGCCTGAGTGAGGGGTATGATGTTGGGGAGACCCGAAACCCCGATGACCTCAGGATACATCACTGAGGATACGTCCAGGTGCATCCATGTGATGTTTCTTTAGTTACTGTATGCCAAAATGAGGCACATTTGAACAAGAAGATAAAGATGTGGGGTGGGTGTCTTGGAGATAATGGTAGGAGAGAGAGAGAGAGAGAGAGAGAGAGAGAGAGAGAGAGAGAGAGAGAGAGAGAGAGAGAGAGAGAGAGAGAGAGAGAGAGAGAGATGAGAGAGAGAGAGAGAGAGAGAGAGAGAGAGAGAGAGAGAGAGAGAGAGAGAGAGAGAGAGAGAGAGAGAGAGAGAGAGAGACCTGGGGACCTCCTGGACCTCCCCACTCAACGACCACTGAGTTTGTCTGCATTAGACTAAGGGCCACATACTGATCACCATAACTCAACCATACCAAAATGGACCCGTAGAGGTTACAGCC
Organism: Protomyctophum parallelum; assembly: GCF_964188405.1. Lineage (NCBI taxonomy): Eukaryota > Metazoa > Chordata > Actinopteri > Myctophiformes > Myctophidae > Protomyctophum > Protomyctophum parallelum. Next base: position 39,637,264 of record NC_139703.1, on the reverse strand, counting down.
CCATAAGGGTTCATTTGGTTCCTAACTATGGATTATTTTAGCTGGGGACCCCCCCTGGAACCCCCTCAAGGACCCCTGGAGTCTCCAGAACCCACTTTGAGAATCACCTGTTTAGGACAGGTGCTATTGGGTTCTTTGTTTACCATGTGATTTTAATGTCTCTCTGCATTCTATACATGTTTTATAGAGCGTCACAGTCCCGCCCCCTGCGAGGGCACCGGGAGAGAATTCCCCATTCATTTTTTCCATTTTTTGTTTCAAAACTTATTTACAAATAATTAGAAAAGAAGAAAAAAAATTGCAGTGTACAACACCTTTTTTTAAACAATTTTTCTACTTTCACATTTTTTGTTCGACCCAAAGGTTTTTGTTTATTGTCATGATTTGTCAACTCGGCTGTTGGCTTTGTCCGAGGTTTACAGGTCTTTAAATAAATACGTTTTGAAACGTCTATGGGGAAAATGAATGGGGAATTCTCCTCTGGTTCCCTCGTCATTCTAAAAGGCGGCGGGACTGCGACACTCTGTACTTGCTTATTGCAAGTCACTCTGGATAAGTGTGTGATAAATGCCTACATTGTAAAGAGAGAGAGAGAGAGAGATTTTAAGAGTTTAAAAGTGAAAAGGGAATTAACAAATGCTAGTATTGAGTTTGCCATGTAACTCATTTAGCTAAAAGCACACTTTGAGACACTTCAGTCCACTCGCCGCTCCACCAGATTATGTCATCTCCATAATCAACGAGCCCCACATTCCAAAAAAAAGAAAAGAAAATCACTCTCTCATTAGCAGGCAACTGCAGCACTCTCTCTCTGTTTCTGGCACAACAGCGCACAACAGCTCCCCCTACTGGTACTCATTCTCGTGCTCATTAACGTCACAGACACACATAGGCGGACACGTCACAGACACACATAGGCGGACACGGACATCGCTGGTTGTAGGAGTGGTTGCACCACTCAATAAAAATCTGCCGCAATTATTTTCAGCAAAGCAAAGCCCCTTCTAATGAGCCCCTGCTCAGGGCAGATTGTTAACTGTAAAAGATTCTAGTTGTGGCATAATTATTATATATTTGTTTTAGATCTTATACTGACAGTCATGGAACATGGCAGAAATATAATTAAAGTCTTGGACACTTTCCATCTGGACACATGTTCTTGGACTGACGAGCCGTGAAAGGATTTATGGAGGGGAAGAAAAGAAGCATTTGTGTGTTTGATGTTAATGAGATGGACGACGTTAGATGTCTGGATGGATGGTTCCCCGTGGTGGTTTGAAACAACTAGGACTCACAGCCAGGAGGAGAGAGTCATCTGAACCGTGGGACCAGATGTGGGCAGAGACTAGGACTCACAGCCAGGAGGAGAGAGTCATCTGAACCGTGGGACCAGATGTGGGCAGAGAGAGACCCGGCAATCCATGTGTTGTGTTGAGGATATGACAGGCCTCTCACTTCCATGCTGTCAGCTGGAAGGAAACCTTGGAGGCCTATGTCTGCTTTTTAATGTTTCTTTTTGGAGAGGTGCGCCGCTATAGCCCCATCTATATTGAGCTATTGGTGTAGATTTTCGTCTAACACAAACATTAACAAACATTAAACAAACATTGACAATGAATGGAGAATCTACGTCATATGTGGACCAGCAAATCGACATGTTATAGGTCATGACAATGTACGATGATAAGAGCGCTCCTCACTTTGCATGAGTGTGATTTTTTTTAAATTCTTGTAAATCAATGTACTTCGTCGTACAAGAGTTTGGTGCAAAAAGTTGCTAAAATAGCTGATCAACGCGCTCACAACGCATCACGCTGCATTGTGACAGGGGGGGCGGCAGTGGTTCAGGGGTAGATCAGACGGATATGGGAACTAAAGTTCTCAAACTCTGCCCGAACCCGACCAGGCCCGACCAAGCCCGGCCCAACACGACGTTTTAGGGCCTAAACTACCTAAAAAATATGCTAATTAGTCGGGCCGAGCCGGTTTCCCTCTGGTTTGCGCACCAAACAAGCTACTAACCACCAGTTAACTTGCCAAGTTGCCATATGCTTAAATATTTTATAAAATCAATCGGATTATCACAGCTGAAGAAGCGTCGGGTTTTCGTCATGTTGCACTGAGTCTCGTTAACCCAGCTGGCTGCGATGAATAAAACCTAATTATTAATCAACGTCACCAAACGATCCATGTTGGTGATATATAACTTATAACGCTACACGTAAAGCAACTTCACTTCAGAGGAAACTAAGGGAGGGAGCTGCAGCAGCTATTTGTGTTTACTCACCAGTCACCACTGTATGGAATCCATTAGAATGATTGGAAATGGAAGTTATGGAACATTGATAGCCTCTTCTAACGTGAGTTCTTCTAACGTGAGTTACATACATCCTTTATTTTGATAAATCCGTTGATCTCCGTTCTCACTTTCACACTGAAACACGACGCCGCTGAGCCACAATTTAGTGCTGCTTTTTTTTTCTGTCGGTCTTTTGTCGGGCTTCGGGCTTAACATTATGGTAATCTTTAGGGTCGGTCCGAGCCTCGGGCCGACCCAGTTAGGGTAGGGTCGGGCCGGGCCACAATTTTTGGGCCCGTTGAGAACTTTAATGGGAACCACCAATTCCCCAAAACATACAGTTTTTTGAGTGGTGCCAGCCACTCCATTGTCCAGCAATGTGTGTGTGTCCCTGCCTGCCTGCCTGCCTGGCTGGGTCCCTGGGTCCGTCCGAGCACGGAAATAGTACAGGTTTGTCTCAGATCTACAAGTTCACAACGTGTTGCTGTGCAAGTACAGTACAGTACAGTACAGTACAGTACAGTACAGTACAGTACAGTACAGTACAGTACAGTACAGTACAGTACAGTACAGTACAGTACAGTACAGTACGACTGGCTCAGGAGGTAGAGCAGGTCGTCCAATGGGGGCGGCGGTGGCGGTGGCTCAGGGGTAGAGTGCCTGGATGGTACCATAAGGTTGCCAGTTCGAACCCGGGCTCCCCCAGAGTTACTGTCGAGTGTCCTTGAGCCGATGTGCTAGTTGGTGCCTTGCATGGTTTCCGCTGCCATCGGTGTATGAATGTGTGTGTGAATGGGTGAATGTAATGCACAATCTCTGTAAAGCGCCTTGGATAAAGGCGCTATATAAATGCACCATTTACCATTTACCAATGATCCGTGGGTCGGCGGTTCGAATCCCGTCTCCTCCTCCTGTCTACATGTCGAAGTGTCCTTGGGCAAGACACTGAACCCCAAATTGCTCCCTATGTGCTGGTTGGTACCTTGCATGGCTTCTGCCGCTATCGGTGTATGAATGTGTGTGTGAATGGGTGAATGTAATGCACAATCTATGTAAAGCACCTTGGATAAAGGCGCTATATACTGTTTTTTTGTATAATTTTTATCCCACGATTTTGTAACCCATTTTTCACCCCTGTGTCAATTATCTAATGTGATCCTGGGCTCTACACACCCTCCGCCAACCTGGGGAGAGCAACGGACTTGAACTCATGCTTCCTTCATGCCTGAGTGTCCAAGTTGCTCCTTTACACCTGACAGGGGGGAGTTTCCCTGGTTGGACGTAGCGCGTGGAAGGAACACGTTATTCCAACCAGTTCCTTTCCCCTCCATCAGGCGCCCCGGCTGGCCAGGGGGAGGCAGTTTAGAGACCAGGATTGGCGCTATATACTGTAAATGCACCATTTACAGTACAGTACAGTACTATGAAGAACAGTTGTTTTTGTTTCGTTTCCACCCGACCGACAGCGTTGATATGTATAGGCCTCAGTTTCTCTCTCTCTCTCTCTCTCTCTCTCTTTCTCTCTCTCTCTCTCTCTCTCTGTGTCCCCCCTTCCCTTCCCCCTCTTAACATCGCCTCTGTCCATGTTCCAGGTTGTGGTGTGTGTGAGTGTGTGTGTGTGTGTGTGTGTGTGTGTGTGTGTGGGGGTGATTGATGACGACAGAGACTGTACTACTGGAGGGAAACCCTTGAGGACAAACCCAAACCCCGGCCAGCGGAACAGAACGGAACGGAGCGGAGCGGCGTCTGATCTTCTTCTCCCGTGACTTGCTTGTTTCCTGCGTCCCCCGGGGCGGGCGTCATCATGCCTCCTCTCCTACGGCCTGAAGTGACGTGGTTTCTGAGGTATGGGGCTGTGTGTGTGTGTGTCCTTGTGTACTTTTCATGATTAATGATGTAATTGCGTGCGTGCGTGCGTGCGTGCGCTTGTTTTTGCTTTCACAACAATCTGCACAGGGCCAATATGACAACTTGAACATAACAAAAATGTAAAAAAATTACACTTTCAAAAATATACATATATCGTTGCTGTCGGGAAGAAACCAGAAACCTCTTATCTCCATATTTTAACTTTGTATAAATTACCTGCCCTGCCATATATTATTATTCCAAAACGTAGATTAAACAGCCATTTTGGCGATCTGCAAGCTCAAAGTGGGACATTCGGCAAGTTCTTTGTATGCATTTTGATGCCAACGCCGTTGTACTTTTACTCAAGTACATTTTGAATTCCGGACTTTTACTTGCAAACCAAAAGTATTTCCATATTGCAATATTGATACATTAACCCATTCTAGGTGGGAACCCCTTTTTGGTGTTAGCATTATGTTATGCTTTAGCTATTGAAAAATAGCAGATCTACAAGCTCATAGCGCGCCACCGAGTGGCGCGCTATGAGCTTGTAGGTCTGCTATTTTTGAAAAACCGAAGAACGACTGACATAGAAACATAGCTTTTTCAGAAAACTGTCAGGATGTAGAAGACATGTTTAGAATCTGATCTCAGGTCAAAATGGTACTTCTTTGTCCCCCCCCTGTGCCCCAAGGTGCTGTGTGCCTGTGTTGCTGTGCCTCCTGGGGGTGGTGGGGGTGTGCCAGGCCCAGAGGGACTGCACCGGGGCAGACTGTCCCGAACTGGACCACTGCATCGAGGAGGTTCTGGAGAACGGGGAGTGCTGCGCCTCCTGCGTCCAGACGGGCTGCACGTGTGAGGGCTACCAGTACTACGACTGTGTCAACGCCGGCTTCAAGAACGGCAAGGTGAGACCCACACTGACACCGGGGATTAACCCGTTTAGACCTGAGCTCCATTTGACAAAATGTCTTCTAAATCCTACCAGTTTTTTAAAAAAACCTATGTTTCTAACTGTCAGTGGTTCTCAAACTTTTTTTTTGGACCCCATCTGACCCCCATCTGTTGTTCCAGGGACCCCCCCCCCCCCCCCCCCCCAGAAGCAAAGATTTGAGTTAAAAACGTTCGTTCTGAAAAAAATATATATTCAAAGATTTGCTACACATTAACACGATTTTTCTAAAATAGCAGACCTACAAGCTCATAGCGCGGCACCGAGTGCCGCACTATGAGGTTCCCTCCCAAAATGGGTTTAAAAAACGAAGTTTGGAAGCACTCGATCGTGTTCAGTAAAGCCTCCTGCATTATGTGCAGATTGAAAACAGGTGGTACGCTGTGTTGCGTGATGTCCAACGAGCACTTCCAAAACAAAAAATAATAATCATCTGCAAAGAATGTCTTGACAGAAAGTAGCTCATAACATGTCTATTGTCTACAGTGGATTTTTGAGTGGTGCAACCACTCCAAGGAACAGCAATGTCTGTGTGTCTGTGTTCACCTATCTATGTGACGTTAATAGAGAGGTGGGGGGGGGGGGGGGTTGCACCACTCAGTTCACACGGGTGTGATGTTATGAAACAAACACTGTGCAGATAGAAAGAGGATAATCAAGCGTTTCGTACAGCTGTAATGTTGGTGAGTTTGACGTAGTTTTAATACCATCAAATTGGACTTTTCTGTTTGGGCGTATGGGCGGTCAATGGGCGGTCAATGTGGAAATTGCACCTAGTCTCATATGGTCGATACCACAGACAAATAATGACACTCATTGTTCCCTATACCCATCTGGCCACACGCACGCACACAAACACACTAGTTTCATTAGTGTTTCAGTGACTCGTACATTAAAAAACGTTCAACTCCACAGTTCATTAAATTGGTTTTCTTCATTACCGTCGTCTGCCATTGTTACTCAAATACTATTTCATTAGTGATTTCCAATTTTGAAATAGGAAATTGAAATTTGGTTCTTTATGAGGATGAAACAATGTGTGCTCTGACACCTTTTAACCCTTTCAGGTGCCAGAGGGGGACTCGTACTTCGTATAGACTACGGCAGCACACAGTGACCTTTGACCTTTATTAACCCCTCTGGCACCTGGAGGGTTAACCCCTCAGGTGCCAGAGGGGGACTCGTACTTCGTAGACTACGGCAGCACACAGTGTTAACCCTTTATTAACCCCTCCAGGTGCCAGAGGGGGACTCGTACTTCGTAGACTACGGCAGCACACAGTGTTAACCCTTTATTAACCCCTCCAGGTGCCAGAGGGGGACTCGTACTTCGTAGACTACGGCAGCACACAGTGACCTTTGACCTTTATAATATGAACCCCTCAGGTGCCAGAGGGGGACTCGTACTTCGTAGACTACGGCAGCACACAGTGACCTTTGACCTTTATAATATTAACCCCTCAGGTGCCAGAGGGGGACTCGTACTTCGTAGACTACGGCAGCACACAGTGACCTTTGACCTTTATAATATTAACCCCTCAGGTGCCAGAGGGGGACTCGTACTTCGTAGACTACGGCAGCACAGAGTGTTCGTGTCCGGAGGGAGGAGGGAGGATCAGCTGTCACTTCATCAGCTGTCCCGACGTTCCTGCCAACTGCATCGAGGTGCTGCTTTATTATTATTATTATTATTATTATTATTACTTGCGCAAGCAGAGCACGCAAGTAATAGTTTTCGTCCATGTCGCTGTTTGATGTGTATGCACCGTCCCAGCGTATGACGTAATGACTACTTGTGCTTGATACGGCAGTCGTGCCAGATTACATACATGTATACACAGGAGCATTACCTTTAATCCTCCCGACACTAAAACATATCGTCATTACGTCACCATCGAAAACCAATTTCACCCTGGCATTGGGTCCTTTAATCCACATCTTTATTACGTCATCATTGAGAGCTAGTTGTACCAGTTATACCTGATGTCATATGCTGCTACGATACATGCGCATCAAACGGGGCGCAAAGTAACCACAGTATACCGCTAATCAACTTACAAATTACATATACATATACATAGAGGCATTTCCTTTAATCCACCCGACACTGATCGACATAAGTCACTATCTCTTAGTCTTATCATACTTAACAATACTACTTTTTTACCTCCAAAAACTAGGTACATAGCAACATTGTATAAATAAGTCAATATAGTAATGATACAAGTATACAAGATGATGAACATACACCGGAACAACAACAGGCCGAGCATCATGACAGATATTAACAACATTGTCATTACATCATGACCAAGTACAAACATGCACTTGAAAATAGTAAATAGTAAATAGTAAATAGTAAATAGTAAATAGTAAATAGTAAATAGTAAATAGTAGATAGTAAATAGTAGATAGTAAATAGTAAATAGTAAATTTGCCGCATGATGTAAGGAAAGGGAGAACATTCAGAACAATCGGAGGCAGTTAGAAACAGGAGCATGGTGTTTGGAGATGAATAATGATAGACACTTTAAAAATATTGAAGGAGTTACCATGAAAGGTTAACATTGTGGCTCAGGAGGTATAGAGAAGGTCGTCCAATGATCCCTGGGTCGGCGGTTCGAATCCCGGCTCCTCCTCCTTACCTGTCCACATGTGGAAGTGTCCTTGGGCAAGACACTGAATCCCACATTGCCTCCAGTGAGTCGGTCGGTGTGAGCTCGCCACCATCGGTGTGGGAATGTGGGAAGTGAGGACGCTGGCGTCGACTGTTCGCCACTTCACCTCCCAATGTATGAATAAACGAACCATATTGTAAAGCGCTTTGAGCACTTGGAAAAGCGCTGGAAATCCATTATTATTATTAATAAACTGTTTAGTAGCCATAAACGTCAATACGTCTAATTGCCTATTAAGTAATGGATGCCACGGGCGTCAAGACGTCTCTCCCTTGGGAATTAAAAAAAATATATATATATATTTTTTTTTTTCATCCATATTTTGATAATTCCTCTAATCTGGTGTACAGGTGATGACATGCACATTACATAATATAATTTAAAATTCTTTCTTTCTTTCTTTATAATGGGAGAATTGGCACTCAAAGACATTACTGGTGACCACCAGGTGGCGCTGAAGGATTGATATCAGTATATTTAACATGTTCCGTCCCACTAGGTGTCTGAGCCGGCGGACGGCTGCGCGCAGTGCGAGCGCGTCGGCTGCGCGGCCGACGACGGGCAGAAGTACGAGGCGGGCGACTCGTTCACCGTGGACCCGTGTCGGGTGTGCCACTGTCCCACCGAGGGCGGCCAGCTCATGTGCTACCCGGAGCCCGACTGCGACCCCACTGCGCCTGCGCAGTCGCAGCACAAACCCCCCGCCGTCCACACCAAGCCCGCCTCCTCCGCCGCTACGGAGGAGGGGGAGGGGAACGCGGCGCCCGTCGGCCCCCCGTACGCCTTCGACCGAGGAGGAGGAGGAGGAAGAGGAGGAGGAGGAGGAGGCCGCTCGCCGGCCGTCCCCCTCCCTGCCTTCTCCAAACCGCTCCGACCGGCGCCCCCACTAGCGCCGGCTCCCGTCCCGGTCCCGGTTCCGGTTCCGAACGGCGGCAACCTGCCGCTCTTCAAGCCGGCGTCGGCCATGGACAGCGGAGAGGAGGACATGGAGGAGGACGACTACGACTACGGTCCGATCACGGAGCATCCGGATCTGTACGACGACCACCGCCACCTGGAACCGCCCTTCTTCTACCCCAGCCAGGAGCCCTCCGCCGACAACAGGTGAGAGTCGGTCGGGACCGCACCGTAATCGTTAGTATCGTGTTAATCGACAGCAAAAATAATAATAAAGGGCTTATGGGCCTCATATGTGACCAGATCTGACTGAGAGACTGCCATAACGCAAAATCCAGTTTTTTTTCACCAGAGGAGAAAAACTTATTTTTTCCCAAAATGAGTCATTTTAGAGCATGTCTGAAATAAGTGTCAGAGCTGAAATCGACATGTAAATATGAAATAAATGCTTAAACATGTAGCTATAGGTGTATAATGTTAGAGACCACAGAAGACATGTAAATATGAAATAAATGCTTAAACATGTAGCTAGGTGTATAATGTTAGAGACCACAGAAGACATGTAAACATGACATAAATGCTTAAACATGTAGCTAGGTGTAATGTTAGAGACCACAGAAGTGAACCTTGCAAGCCTCTTTTCTCAACTCGCTGTCTTCTGCAAGACATTTCTCTAAATCTAAGCCATATCTCCAAAACTGGTGGGTCAAACTGAACAACCAATATATCAATATGAAGCTATGATTCCCTGCTTTCATATGACATGACAAAACAAAAATTAAAAAAAAAACAATGGCAGTCCCTCAGTCAAATTTGGTCACATATATTCTTATGATAATCATATTGTGGAGATTTAGATTCATCCTGTCAGTGCAGGCAGGCAGTGGTGGAAGAGTTAATCAAATGTTTTACTCGAGTAAATCAAATATCAACACCACAAGGTAGAAATATGTAGAAGTCTGTTATTCAAAATGTACTATAAAGTATTGGCATCACAATGTACTCATGTCCCATTTAAGCCTTTTGAAAATAGCCAATATACTCTAATCAAGTAACTAGTAACTCAAGTTTTCAAATAATCATAGTGGAACAAAAAGCACAACATTTACCTCTGAGATGTAGTGGGGTAGAAGTATTGGAAATTGGAAATACTCAAGTAATGTAAAATAGTAAAAACACCTAAAGAAATACAATGTAGTTAAGTTACTTTCTGCCAATGCCAACAGGGTTGTCTTCGCCAGTCGTCACAGCTCCGCAGGAACGTACATGACCGTTCCATTCCAGGACAGGACCGGTCCGTTCCAGGACAGGACCGGTCCTTTACAGGACAGGACCAGTCCGTTCCAGGACAGGACTGGTACGTTCCAGGACAGGACCGGTCAGTTCCAGGACAGGACCGGTCCGTTCCAGGACAGGACTGCTTCGTTCCAGGACAGGACTGCTTCGTTCCAGGGTTTGGGCAGAGGTGGAGGAGGAGGAGGAGGAGGAGGAGCCAAGCTGGAGTTACGAGAGCGACAAGGAGTCCATGAGCACGTGGGCGTGGCCACGGGCGGAGCAGGCGCTCCACCGGACCACCAGAGGACGGCGGCCTCGGGCAGTTCCATCGTGCATCAGAACAACAGCGCCGGTACCGCCACAGCTGGTCAGAGAAACACGCAGGTAACACAGGGGCATGCATCGGACCATTATGGACTTTGATGGTAGCCTGGCTAATAAGCCAGACTCAAATCTTTGTTTTGCCAACGGCTGATTCGGTCTGGCTTATTAGAAAGGCTACTTTGATGGTACGATTGTAGCGAGAGAAATAGTCACGGTTTCACCATTATCACGATCATTATACAGTAAGTGTAATTTTTTTAAGAGGTTTTATTATATATTTAAAAACACAATAATATATATACAGTAGCCATGTAATACAGTAAAATAATACAGACATAAATAAAAAGTATTATGTCTTTGGAAGTCAATTAAAGTTGAATGTTTAAACATCTTCAAGATCTTCAATTGAATTACAAAGCATTTTTCAGCTCTACATTTATTATGGCACACAAGCAGAGAATTATGTTTTGTGTCTGGACTCTGGAGTAGACTGAGTCCTCTGCGGTCAGAGAGAGTGTATTTATTATGGTCCTTCGAGCCGGATTAGCTGGCTACCCAGGGGTGACATTGAGGTCCCCCAAGTCCATCCAGGACTTGTCTAACATGGATTAAGGAGAAATAAACTACCACAATGTTGAAATATACCTTGGTGTCGCATATACTCTCTCTGACCGGGGATACTTGGGTGGTCAGCTCAGATCCAACAAACGCAACCAGCAGAATATTTAATATGGTCCTTCGAGCCGGATTTGAACCAGCGACCTAAGGATCTACAGTCCTTGTCACGCTATAGCTAAATGTTAATTTTAATTGACCCGGTCCATCTCTCTGCACGCAGGGCCGCCTACTGCACAACAACGCAAGGGCATCGGAGAGCCTCACTCGCCCTCTGCACCCGCTGCAGACGCCGGCGGGGAGCGACATCAGACCCCAGACGACGGCGAGTCAGACAGGCAGCGGCGGGGGGGTCCACCACAGCGCAGGTTTCCCCATCATACACCGAGGCGGCGGCACGTTGGCGGCGGCTCAGAAACACCCGCCACACAGAGACGGCTCAGAGACTGCAGCAGAACCTCCTCCTCCTCCCCAAAGACCCCACCAGGCTCCTCCTCCTCCTCCCCAAAGACCCCACCAGGCTGCGAGTAAAACGCCCGAACGGAAGGCGTCGTCGGACCGCGTCATAACACGCCCCGACACACACACACCGCTGAGCGCCGAGAGCAACGTCTACTCCAGCGTGTACCCGGCGCTCTACCCGGCGCTGACCCGCCGCCCGCAGGCCGGCGGCGGTCCGCTGTATTCCCACGGCGGGACGACGGCGGACGAGGAGCTGGATGTACAGTATACCAGCGAGGAGGAGGAGGAAGACATGGGCGAGGAAGAAGAAGAAGAAGAAGAAGAGAGAGTGGTCATGCTGAACCACGGCCAAGCAGGGGCCGGAGGCAGGGACGTTCCCTACGCTATCGACCCTGTGACGGACCGCCGGGAAGCAGCCGGAGGCAGCAGGGATGTTCCCTACGGCATAGACCCTGTGACGGACCGCCGGGAAGCGGTTGGACGTAGCAGGGACGTTCCCTACGGCATAGACCCTGTGACGGACCGCCGGGAAGCAGCCGGAGGCAGCAGGGATGTTCCCTACGTCATAGAACCTGTAGGTGACCCCCGGGAAGCGGCCGGAAGAAGCAGGGATGTTCCCTACGGCATAGACCCTGTAGGCGACCATCAGGAAGTAGCCGGAAGCAGCAGGGTCGTTCCTTACGCCATAGACCCTGTGGACGACCATCGGGAAACCGACACGGTGCTGCCTGAGCAAATCCCCGGGCGGACAGAGACCGCCGCCACCACCAAAGCCGCCAGCAGCACCGTCAGACCTGCCAGCACAACCAGACCAAAGATTACATCCACCACCGCCAAACCCACCAAACCCACCACAAAACCAACCACTACCGCAAGACCCAATTCAACCTCCAGGCCCACCACAACCACCAGGCCCACCACAACCACCAAGCCCACCACAACCACCAGGCCCACCTCAACCACCAGGCCTACCTCAACCACCAGGCCCACCTCGACCACCAGGCCCACCTCGACCACCAGGCCCACCTCAACGACCAGGCCCACCACTACCACCAAATCCACCACTACCGCAAAACCGGATACAACCACAACCACCACCACCACCAAACCCGCCACAAGCGCCAGGACTACCACCGCCAGCACCACCGTCCGACCGCCGCCGCTCAGGGTCAGCGTAGACCCCCAGGGTGAAGAGAAGGCCCAGGTTCAGCTCCACCTGAAACTCGGCGGAAACTCTGAGAAGGCCGCGGAAGAAGAGGAGAGGAAAGACGGCTCCGTCTCGCTGCTCGAGCCCGACCGAGGTGAGTGATAAAACATGTTCTCCACACCACCGACCATACAACGTTTCTTTGTTTAGTGTTCTTTGCCAAGCGGTTGCCTCCTGGTCTGCTGTGTTGGGACTAGTTCTCCTTTGAGTCTTTGGATAGGCTTTGGGTTGGGCTTCTACCCCGTTTGTGAATGCTGGCCAAGCAGGGGTTTCTAAAACGGGTAGTCCCAATACTTGATTCTGATTGGCTGGTTACCGTCACGTGACATCATGTGATAGCCCACACCTTCAATCACTTTATATCATTCGCAGCTGATTCTGCATCTCTGTAGCTGTACTGGGGATGGGGAGCGCTTGATTGCCTTGAAAACCCATGCCGTGCGGGCGTCTTAAGCACCGCCCGGCTCATATGACTGTGAATGTGTGGCTCCAGGCGGCCCCGTAAAGACATCAAGCGCTATTCTCCCGTCACATAGCCTACTTGGCTATGGAATAACATATTTTCAGATGGGGATCATGTTTGGGGTCCTTGACATGACATATTGAGCACCACTGATATAGAAACATTCAGAAAACTGTTAGGATTTATTTAGTTCCTGGAATAACATATTTTCAGATGGGGATCATGTTTAGGGTTCCTTGACATGAAATATTGAGCACCGCTGATATAGAAACATTCAGAAAACTGTTTTAGTGATTTAGAAGACATTCTTTTGAAATGTCGACGTCAGGCCTAATAGGTTAAAGATGTATTGGGCCCATAACTCTCCTGTGAGTGGATGAGGTAACTGGCCTGCATACTTGTGGAGGTATTACTGGAGAGCACGAGTGAAGCCATCACTCACGACTCTCACTGCTGTTACAAGAGAACATTCTTAATTCACTGGGATGTTTAAAGTTTGCATTTTACTTTTGAAAGTAAAATGCTTTGAAGTAAAATGACTCGGTCATAACCTCCAGTTGCAACAAGCTTTTGTAGCGCTCGTTTTCAACGTTCTTTTGTTGTTTCACTCACTGTGTTTTGTTGTGGTTTTCCTGTAGCTCCAGTTAGCTCATAGCATTAGCTGCTGCTGTTTGCCACTCGCTCCGCGTTGCAGTGCTTTTTTAGAGTATGGGTTTTTATGGCATTTAGACTCCCATTGGCTTAGGAGGCAGCCAATCATGACTACGTCGCTAGTAAGGTCGCTAGGAGGCAGCCAATCATGACTATAGGTTGTGTTTAGAGTTGTCTTTACGATCGTCAGTAGGGTAGCGTGCAAACGTAGGCCAGGCTGCTTCACACCTGGAAAAAAACTAATTGTACTTTCACTTTTATATTTTGGTACCAACACTTTTTGTGTTAAGGACGTCTATGGTTCACTGTTTTCCAAACACCAATTTGTTTTGGTCACAAGTATCCCTTAATGTTTTTTTAATTTTCATTATTATTATTTCAAAAGATTTTCAGAAGAAAAGAAAGAAATTCCTTGAAACATAAATATTACGGATTGACATAAATGGTGAATGGTAAATGGTGCATTTATATAGCGCCTTTATCCAAGGCGCTTTACATAGACTGTGCATTACATTCACCCATTCACACACACACACACATTCATACACCGATTGCGGCGGAAGCCATGCAAGGTACCAACCAGCACATCAGGAGCAATTTGGGGTTCAGTGACTTGCACATGGACGCTTTGACATGTAGACAGGAGGAGCCGGGATTCGAACCGCTGACCCATGGATCATTGGATGACCTGCTCTACCTCTTGATCCACAGTCGACATGGAGTGACATGTGTTGTGAGCTTGTAGATCGACTATTTTCACTACTTCGGGTCCCGGGGGAGGCAACCCAAACCTTAGCTTCTAGTGTTAATTTATTTTCTTCTAAAGTTGTTTTTATTGTGTTGCTATACTGTACTCAGAAAAGCGCTGAGTTTGAGTTTGAGATAGAATTAACATTACAACACATTTCTCTTTTTTTGGGGTCTGGACTGGGAAGCACTGCTCTAGCTTTGTGCCAAGTCTGTCCAGTCTCATTGCGTTCTCCATGAAGCTTCCCCTGGCTCCGTAAAACCCTGTAAATCACAAACACAGACACGCTCTCTCTCTCTCTCTCTCTCTGTCTCTCTCTGTCTCTCTCTCTCTCTCTCTCTCTCTCTCTCTCTCTCTGCGGTACACTCAGCATTGTTCTGACAGGACAATGTTCCACTTCTCTGGCTGAGTTATAAATAGCGGGAGGGGGAACCGCGCCGGCCGCCGTAATAATTTACTGGAGAGCGCCAGGGGGCTGGGGGGGGGGTCGTCGGGGGGCGCGGGGGGGGGGGGTGGGGGACTACCGGCCGTTGGCCCCCGGAACGGAACGGTGTGTACCTGAGCTGGGGCATAAATATTTTGGATCAAAGGGGGAAAGTGGGAACTGCATGCCAAGAGGCATGAAACACAATTACACTTCAATGCTACATCTGACATGTCGAATTACACAACAAGCCACATGTATAATAAAACATCCATGACACACCTCAAGGAAACCTAGACAAAGTGTACAACAAATCTCCAACAATGGTACACTAACGGTAAAGAAATATTGTGCACAGAGCACATACACAATGTACATTTTAAACAGGAAATAAATAGATATATTATGGGCCTATGCCAAGGCTAGTACACATCCCAACATGTGCAGGTGTTGGACTGTACATTCTAAGATGATCCTTTTGAAACTTCTCAAAGGAACTTTCAAGGCCAATATGTTTTAGTCGGAACTGCCATAAAACTGGTCAAACATATATATTGTCAAATTACTGTTAAGAAAGAGGCAAACCATATTTATCCCTGCCTGGTGTTGTAAACTCTAAGTACTGGTCCCTCGTCTGGTTTGACAGACAGGTAGTGTGTGCCGGCTGGGTGGTGTGTGACAATCCGGTTGAAGTATTCCTTTGGTATGGCGACAGCAGCTAAAGGTTCACAAAGTTTATTACACAAAAAGGAACATATATAGAGCTGGATCCCAATGACGTGCCCACAAGTTATCAGACATAATAACCGCTAACTGCAGCAAAGCTGACCTTGCTGTCTGAGATCAAGTACACTGTGATCTCAAGTACACAGCCATGGGCGATCAGATTATAACACCTGGAACTATGCAAGCAAGTCAAGCTAAATTGAATGCATCAATTCCAAAAATGCCTATCTGGGTGGGGGGTCCCGGCCTGTTCAAATATGATTGCTTTGGGGGTCGCGGCCCTGGAGAGGTTAAGAGCCACTGATTCTGGACCTCTGACCTAAAAGTCTGCTCCCCCCCCCCCCCCGACTCTACTCCGGGCACTCCATGAACTTGAGGAATAGTTTCCCCCCCACCACACAGACATCTGGATGTTGGACACTACGGAGTCTAGCAGTCGCATAGCACTGACTGACTGACTGACTGACTGACTGCACGCTCGCTGCAGAGGGAGAATGCATGTATTTACACCCACGGCGTATCCAATAACTCATGGGCTTTCTCTCCATGCATGCCGAGAGGCGAGAGCCCGCGTAAATTCATTCCACCACTCAGACCGTTTCCCCTCACCCTAAAACACTTTCTCCCAAACACTGGGTCGACTCAATTTACAATTTAGGCATTTAGCAGACGCTCTTAATCCAGAACGACTTACATTAAGCAAGAACAAAAAAGCATGGGAATACATCACATAAAAAGCATTTATCATGAAACATGCGTAAGCTAAGAAACTAACAGTGGAATATCTATATATTTAAACTATACTATATAGTGCTGTCTACATAACATGCTATAAGTCTGTATCAAATGCTATCTAAGTCTACAGAAATGCTATCTAAGGGGGACTCAGTCGCAGTAATCCCTTTATTCGTATCCTACCTACATTAAAATCACAACTTTTCGTCAAAAAACAAAACATTTTCCAATCTTCCATGAATAAATAAAAACAACGTTCAAGAGCTAGTGAAAGTAGCAGATCAAGCTCACAACGCGGAGCAACGTGATGCTGCCGTGTGAGCTTGTAGATCTGCTATACTTTCACTATAGTTTTTGGGCAAACGTCTTAATTTTCGCTTGGGCTTAAAACGTCCTGTGAACCACTGAACCAAAACCCTGTACTGTACCTCTAAAAAAAAAAGACATAAAAAGAGAAACCTTGAGGGAACTGGACCCTCAGGCACAATTTACGATCGCACCCTGACTCCCCGAGCTGGCCTGACGTATACACACTCTTCCTGCAGCTCCAGAGAGTGAGAGTGAGTGCTTCAGCTCGCCACTGAAGCCTCGGGGGTGACGGATGGTGTTGACAGGTTTTAAGTCAGGGTTTCTCCCCAACCAACCTGGGGTCCGAGGCCCGCGAGGAAAAAGTTCCCGAAAACCAGCTCTGTTTTGGAGGTGGTCCAACATTTAGAAACATGTTGCGTGTAGCGGTAGAGTATTATAGTTGTCGCCTTTTAGTATTAGTTGCGCCTCTGGGAGGGACTCGGGCACGTCCACGGTCCTCTGGGAGGGACTCGGGCACGTCCACGGTCCTCTGGGAGGGACTAGGGCACGTCCACGGTCCTCTGGGAGGGACTAGGGCACGTCCACGCTCCTCTGGGAGGGACTAGGGCACGTCCACGCTCCTCTGGGAGGGACTAGGGCACGGTCCTCCTGGTCAAACAAGCGCTCCTCCTCGTTCCGCGCTTCCCACATAGCAGTGGTTTCCTGTCATGTGGGGAACCCACTATGACGTTCTGCTGTGCTGACCAGATTTGACTGAGAGACTGCCATCGCACAAATTACAGCTTTTCACCAGAGGAAAAAAACCTTTTTTTTTATTTGGTCACATATGTGGAGAGGACAGCTTCTACTGCACACACGCATGCACGCACACATGCACGCACGCATGCACACACGCACTAGAAGACTATAATTAAGGTGTGAGGTGTGCTCTAAGAAGCTCTGCTTATCTTCAATAAGAGCTTCCTGCTGCTGGTCTGCTGCTGCTTGCGTAACATATCGTCTACATGCATGTGTGGGTACGGTACCTTTGATGTATAACAACTTAAAACCCCAGCATCCGTATTATTGCAGAGAAAGCTTTATCGCAGAAAACAGCCCATTCGACAAGCGAGTGTTGTATAAGAATGATGTCCTCCATTATTATTGAGTTATTGAGATTGCAATCAGCGATGCATTAACGTGCTCGTCGCTTTGACGTGTTGGTGGGGCAGGATTTAATGACTTTATATGTTGGCCGGGTAGATTAACCGCCATCGTTTATCAAAGAATGTATGTTTTAGTGTTAATAAAATAAAACATCACAGCAACCTCCCTGCATAGTAGACTATAAGGGATCCATCTTGCGCCACCCCTTATCCCTTATCCCTAAACGTATTTGCCTTTTTATTTTTACTATTTTGACGGAGAACCTGGAACAGAGCTCACATTCCAGCGGTAGATTCTTTGCCGCCTGCATCGTTCATTTAAGACAGAGGTGAGTCAGTCCATGATGTCTACCATGCATAGTGGACTATAGATGGTCTTTATTAGACTGCTACACCTCCTCCACCTCCTCCCTGCGTAGTAGACTATAGATGGTCTTTATTAGACTGCTACACCTCCTCCACCTCCTCCCTGCATAGTAGACTATAGACCGATTCCGTACCGGTTTCATGGTCGCAGCCTACGTATTTCCTGTAGGCGGACTCGACGTAGCTGCGGGGGTAAAACCCTCACCAGGCGCATCTCTTCCACTACAGTGAACGGCAGAGTGACTGATGTTAGTTTGCCTCAAACTTTACTCTTTTACCTGCTTTTTTACTAACACTAACATTACAAAGATGCCCAGAACATCGAGATGAACCTGTGTAGTTTATGGCTGCTCCAACAGTAGTGGCAACATAACAAATAAAATAAAACGGAATGTCTAATATCCACCGCGATGGCTGAGACCAGAGCCATTGAGTAATGGTTGAGACAAAGCAGTGAAGAATCCTGCAAGATACATAATTTCAGTCTTACCCAATACCCAATCTTTCTGTTTTATGAACACAAGGCTGCTGTATTTTATACCTCATACTAAGCATTTAAAGTATGAGGTATAAAGTACAGCAGCCTTGTGTTAATAAAACAGAAATATTTGGTATTGGGTAAGACTGGCGTTATGTATCTTTCACTGCTTTGTCTCAACCATTACTCAATGGCTCTGGTCTCCGCCATCGCGGTGGATATTAGACATTCCATTTTTATTTTATTTTTATGTTGCCACTACTGTTAGAGCAGCCATAAACTACAAAGGTTCATCTCGATGTTCTGGGCATCTTTGTAATGTTAGTGTTAGTAAAAAATCAGGTAAAGGAGTAAAGTTTGAGGCAAACTAACATCAGTCACTCTGCCGTTCACTGTAGTGGAAGAGGTGCGCCTGGTGAGGATTTTGCTCCCGCAGCTATGTCGAGTCCGCCTACAGGAAATACGTAGGCTGCGACCATGAAACCGGTACGGAATCGGTCTATAGATGGTCTTTATTAGACTGCTACACCTCATCTACCTCCTCCCTGCATAGTAGACTATAGATGGTCTTTATTAGACTGCTACACCTCCTCCACCTCCTCCCTGCATAGTAGACTATAGATGGTCTTTATTAGACTGCTACACCTCCTCCACCTCCTCCCTGCCAGAGTAATGTAGTAATAGAGTGGTGGCACTTCCGCATTCCATTGTTACAATGAGAGTCAACGGTGGAGTGTCATTACTCTTACTAGATTACTCTACTGCCTGGCTGCGTAGTAGACTAGCTGGTCCTTATTGGACTCGGCCAATGAATGGAGAAATAGACGGTGGATCAATCAAACAAACACCGTTGGCTCACATTCACAACACAACAGCCAGCTAATGATAATTACCTTAATCCCTCATGAAGGATTACACTCTGATCATGACTCGGCTCATAATGGACACAAGTGGATCACATCATCATTAACGTCATCATTATTGTAGCTTATTGCTCTGTTTAATGTCTGACTGAATAGGATAAACAACAAAATATGTGGCCACCGGCTGCTATTGAATAATAATCATTGTTTGTTTTCTCCAACATTAAATTCCATGGACTTTTGCTGGGACGGGAACTTTATAATTAGGCTCTCGACAAATATTAAAAGTCCATAGAATTGGCCTTGCCTATTAGGGATGCCAGAAAGTGACCATCAGCCAAATTGAATAATCGACAGCTCTGTCGATTAATACCGGTAATCGATTAAATGGAAAAAAAAGGAAAATACGTTTTTCTTTTTTTTTTATCAATATCAGATACAACTTTTAAGATTTGATATTATGCACATGTCTGTGGCCCGTGGGCCGCACAGACATGTTGCACAGGCCGCATGCGGCCCACGGGTCGCGGGTTGAGTAGCGCTGAGCTAAAGCATAACATAATGCTAACACCAAAATGGGTTAAAATAATTAGATGTCCCTTTTAGATTAGATTAAATGTCCCTTTCACAGGGTTCATTGATTGATTGATTGATTGAAGTATCAAGTACTCAATACAAAGACTGTTAACTGTGAGTGGACGACACCATAAAGCATTACACTTGTTTACAATAGGGTCCACCGTTTTCAATTCATTATAACATTTAGACACATACAAATATACACTTCTATATAGCCAAATCATCAGGAGGTAAAAAAGGGGAAAAAACATATACAAATGAGGTGGGTGGGGGATTCAGATTTTACGGGGACCAGTTTAGAATTGCAGCCGTCCGTAGGTGCCCTTTGAGAGCGGTTTTGAAGGAGTCGAGGGATTTGCATGTCTTAATGACAGTTGGCGTTCCACATGTTTGTGGCATAGAAGCGAAACTAATTCAGTCCCTTGTTGTTTGTGCCGAATCTGGTTTGTTGAACTCCCTCTGGTGTTGTGGATGTGGACTTCATTACCTCTGACATCATTACCTCTTCCTCAAGGTTGTTTTGGAGCCTTGCACCTACAAGTATATACTCTTCTAATTTGGAGGGTCGCAGGTTGTCTGCTTCTGCAGTCCTTTATCTTCTCTGTGACGGAGAACCTGGAACAGAGCTCGCATTCCAGCGGTAGATTCTTTGCCGCCTGCATCGTTCATTTAAGACAGAGGTGAGTCAGTCCATGATGTCAGCGATGAAGATCACAACAGCTGCGGTCTCATCTGGTACACCTTAGACCCAGGCAGCCACACACATAGCTCTCTATAGGAGTGGTTGCACCACTCAAAAACATGATGTGAGGACCCCCTCTGTCCCGACCCACAGGTTGAGAACCATTGCTTTAACGTGCCAAAAGCTTTTCTGTGCTGGAACTTCCTGTGTGGAGTATTATAGAACACAGAGACATAGAGCCGCTCTGCTTGTGGAAAATGTGACTTTGATTTCCATCCTTGGACGACGTCCAGCCGACGCTCCAACTATGTGACCTTGACGCTGCTGGGCCTACAGTATAATATACCAGAGGAAAGTGAAAACACTCCCTGTTCAAACACACGTCGTCTGGATTCTATGGGCAACCTTTGAACATGTTTCATTCATCAAGACTCTTGAAGGAGTCCAAACATGTTGGCTGTTTTTTTTAGTGACGTTCGCCTTATTTTACATATTCTTTTTTTTATAGAGGGACAGACAGTAGGCTGACAGGAAATGGGGAGAGAGATGGGGGGGGGGGGGGGGGGGCAGTCGAACCCGAGGCACACTGCCAGACTGCAGGGTGCCTGGACCGCTGAGCCACGGCCCAGGCCACATGTTGGCTTTTTAACTTTAATAAAGTACCCCCATTTTACATCCGCCATCTTCCCTCATTTTTACCTTTTTTGAGTGGTGCAACCACTCCAAAGAACAGCAATGTCTGTCCTAACCTATGTGACTATGTTTAGAGTACCAGTAGGGGCAAAAGTGGCGCTGTTGTGTCAGAAACAGAGAGAGAGAGAGAGAGATAGTGTTGCACTGTCCCCTGCTAATTAGAGAGAGAGAGAGAGAGAGAGATGCACTGTTCCCTGCTAATTACAGAGAGAGAGAAAGAGAGAGGGGGGGTGGTAGGGGGAAAGGGGAGTTGTACCACTCCGTTCACACGGGTGTGATTTATTTCTCTTGTTCTATAGTCCCATTAGATCCTTGAAGCACCAACTGTACGTTTCTTTTCTTTTTTTCTTTTCTTTTTTTACCTCTATCTCTTTTTTCCTAAATGTAGAGACTTTCCAGACTTTTACTTGTAACTTGGGGGAGTGGAGATCCTGAATGGTTTTTGGTAGGTCATTAATAGACATAGTAGAATGCATCTTATGTATTTACACTTGTTTGAGCCGAATTTTGGGGGAGAACGAGGACCTGAGGAGTTATGCCCTGTGGTCGTCATGTTGTCAGTTTGAGCCTGCAGCTCCGACGTGACCTTCACATCTGGAGAGGCTCCTCAAGGTTGTGACCTTCACATCGAGAGGCTCATCAAGGTCATGTAGAGATGATGGATCTGTCAGCTCTGCAGCAGGATGCTCGTCAGACCCAAACCGAAACCACTATACTTTGTCATCACGGGACAGTGTCACGCCTAAAGTTGTGGAAATAGCCGAATTAAGCTCTCGACTCTCGTGAGCTTGACACATTTGCTGTGACACCTTCAAAAGATTGTGAAAACGATTTACGAACATGACACGGCGAACATGGTAGAATGCGTCTGTGGGTTTTACAAACTAGAAGAAAAAAAAGCGCCCTTCGGGCATGCGAACACTGTCTGTGTGGTTTAACATTAACAGCAAAGTTATTTGGGCTAAAGTATAGTCATTGTTTAATGTGTGTTTTTGAGTATATTATGATGCGAGCAGAGAATGTGGTGTAAATGTAGTAAAGGGCAGTTGGAAAGGACGTTGTAAATTAATGCTTGGTATAAAGACAGCTATATTTAAAGTTGATAAAAAAAAAGCCAATACATTGTGAGAGTCATGGCGTTCATTTATCCTAGAATCTTACTGTCCTGCGTGCGTGCACTTCTGTTATCTGAGGTTGTGTGTGTGTGTGTGTGTGTGCGTGCGTGCGTGCGTGCATGTGTGTGTGCGTGACATAGACATATGGTTGTGTTTTTCCTGCTGTGTGTTGCTGTTGGCTGAGCAGCAGACACACTGATTGATGTACAGTACAGTACAGTACAGTATGTGTGTGTGTTCACACACTGATGGATGTACAGTATATACATGTACTGTGTGTGTGTGTGTGTGTGTGTGTGTGTGTGTGTGTGTGTGTGTGTGTGTGTGTGTGTACACACTGATGGATGTACAGTATGTGTGATGGATGTACTGTACAGTATACACATACTGCGTGTGTGTGTTCACACACTGATGGATGTACAGTGCACATACTGTATGTGGGGGAGACTCCATGACGGTGCTTCCTGTACAGTGTGTGAAGGACTGCAGACCTCGTCCACTGTATCGTCAACACCTTTGATATCCACTGTATCGTCAACACCTTTGATATCCACTGTATCATCAACACCTTTGATATCCACTGTATCATCAACACCTTTGATATCCACTGTATCATCAACACCTTTGATATATCGTCGCTGTTGGGCAGAAACCTCTTATCTCCATAAATGGCAAATGGTGCATTTATATAGGGCCTTTATCCAAGGCTCTTTAATGGTAAATGGTGCATTTATATAGTGCCTTTATCCAAGGCTCTTTAATGGTAAATGGTGCATTTATATAGTGCCTTTATCCAAGGCTCTTTAATGGTAAATGGTGCATTTATATAGTGCCTTTATCCAAGGCTCTTTAATGGTAAATGGTGCATTTATATAGGGCCTTTATCCAAGGCTCTTTAATGGTAAATGGTGCATTTATATAGTGCCTTTATCCAAGGCTCTTTAATGGTAAATGGTGCATTTAAATAGTGCCTTTATCCAAGGCTCTCTAATGGCAAATGGTGCATTTATATATTGCCTTTATTCAAGGCTCTTTAATGGCAAATGGTGCATTTATATAGTGCCTTTATCCAAGGCTCTTTAATGGTAAATGGTGCATTTATATAGTGCCTTTATCCAAGCGTTTGAACCCGCCCCCCGGGAAACAAGATCCATACACAGCATCTCCAGACTCAAATACCACACGACAGTGTGATTTGAGTCTGGCCTTTTAGCCAAGCTAACGGTTGCCATCCGGCCACTCTACCCCCTGAGTCACCGCCCTCCTGTCTGTCCATATATTCCAACTGTGTTCTAATAAAATAAAAAAAGCTTTGTTCACGGCGATAACTAAAGCGTCAGCGATCACGGTTACAAAATGTCGGGTGAATGAGGTTTCTATGTACCTGGCTGACAGACACGATGGTGGATCACTATATTTCAACCAGTTGGGAACGTTCATTGTCGTGCTTGTCGCTGCGAGCTTGTACATCTGCTATTTAAATCATTTTAATTGCATAAGACCTTCTCGGACTGGGGGGTCCGTGGCCAAATACATATCAATGTGGGTGTCCTTGACAGACACAAAAGTTGGAAAACCACTGCTGCCTGTAAGTGAAGGCAAAATATCACGGGCAAGCCTCCCAGATGGTGCTATAATCATGCTTCATTACCACTAAATGACTTCAACAGGACATTCACAGAGGTCTCCGACACACTCCCTGTGGCCTCTCGGAGCGCTGCTGTTTGTCTTGGCGCCGTCTGGTATAGTGTCTGGAGGGCACAAACTTCATCTCCATATTTCTACAGTTTCACCACAAATTATTACCACACTTTGTTGTATGACAGTGCATGTCGTGCAAAAGTATTGAAAATTCGGTGTGGAGTTGCATGTTGTCCCCGTGTCCCCTAGGGTAGGTACCATCACAAAAATCATGCAGTAATCCTGGTCTCTAAACTGCCTCCCCCTGGCCAGCCGGGGTGCCTGATGGAGGGGAAAGGAACCGGTTGGAATAACGTGTTCCTTCCACGCGCTACGTCCAACCAGGGAAACTCCACCCTGTCAGGTGTAAAGACGCGGCTTGGAGTGCATACAGTAGAAGGAAGCAGGTGGTCAGTCCGTTGCTCTCCCCAGGTTGGCAGAGGAAGTGTAGCGCCCAGGATTACATTAGATAATTGACACGTTCATGGGATAAAAATCTATCTAACAAAAATAAGAAGTACTTGATTTTCTGAAGATTTCTTTGAAGATTTACGTTTTAAAGTGAAATTAGAATTACGTTTATTGCTGCCTCGGTGAAAATTCGGCGAAATCATTTGAACCGACTTTCAGCGTGAAAGTGAAAGCGGTTATGTGTCTGTGGGTTTTATGAATATTGAATCAATTAAAAAATATCAACAAGAGCCTGTAACTAAATGACAACTAAAAATTGGATCCATCGGATTGTTTGTTTTGCATTTCCTGAAAAGTAACATGAGGTTTCCCCACCCGACGGAGGCAATACGCTCCACTCCTCGTGAAGACTCTGAACTCCTCATTCTCCTCTTCCTCCTCTTCTCTTCCTCATCATTCTCCTCTTCCTCTTCCTCCTCTTCTCCAAGGAAGCTCTTAGAAGGAAGTGAAGTGGTCACGTGACTGGGCTGCACCGTGACACTTTCATGGACACTTTCATGGGAGCCAAACTCACACCAGTAGTGCAATGAATACATGGCAGTGAATGGAGCCGGCTGGACCAGCTCATAACAAACATTATACATGAACGATTGCGAGCTTTGTCATATAAGTGGTTGTTTTTCGACTTAATAACTATTTATTTTTATTGAGGTATTTATAGAAGAGCACATAGTAAGTTTTCTGCCTGGGCTGCTCTTTGAAAAAATAAATCACATTAAGTAGTATGCACATCAAAAAATAAGACAGCCTAAAATAACGTGTTATATATATTATTTTATTTTCCAGAAGCGATCACTTTACAAAAGGTCTCAGTCATTCATAAATAATGTTTGTTCATGAGCTGGTCACTGAGCTCTCATTGGCTCCAGTGCATTCTGCCGAACTTCCGGGTGTAGTTTGGCTCCCGTGAAAGTGTCCATGAAAGTGTCATGGCGCAGCCCAGTCACGTGACCACTTCACTTCCTTCTAAGAGCTTCCTTGCTCTTCTCTTCCTCATCCTCCTCTTCACTTCCTCATCCTCCTCAAGAAAGCTCTTAGAAGGAAGTGAAGTGGTCACGTGACTGGGCTGCGCCATGACACTTTCATGGACACTTTCATGGGAGCCAAACTACACCCGGAAGTTTGGCAGAATGCATTGGAGTCAATGAGAGCTCAGTGACCAGCTCATGAACAAACATTATTTATGAATGGCTGAGACCTTTTGTAAAGTGATGCTTCTGGAAAATAAAATAATATAATATATAACACGTTATTTTAGGCTGTCTTATTTTTTGATGTGCATACTACTTAATGTGATTTATTTTTTCAAAGAGCAGAGAGCAGCCCAGGCAGAAAACGTACTATGTGCTCTTCTATAAATACCTCAATAAAAATAAATAGTTATTAAGTCGAAAAACAACCA
Organism: Protomyctophum parallelum; assembly: GCF_964188405.1. Lineage (NCBI taxonomy): Eukaryota > Metazoa > Chordata > Actinopteri > Myctophiformes > Myctophidae > Protomyctophum > Protomyctophum parallelum. The sequence continues at coordinate 39,611,174 of NC_139703.1, read as the reverse complement.
CTCAGAAAAAACGTGTGATATCACTTATGTCTTCTTTCATATTCCTGAACCAATTATATGACAAAGCTTGCAATCGTTCATGTATAATGTTTGTTATGAGCTGGTCCAGCCGGCTCCATTCACTGCCATGTATTCATTGCACTACTGGTGTGAGTTTGGCTCCCATGGAAGTGTCCATGAAAGTGTCATGGCGCAGCCCAGTCACGTGACCACTTCACTTCCTTCTAAGAGCTTCCTTGATCCTCCTCTTCACTTCCTCATCCTCCTCCTCCTCCTCTTCTCTTCCTCATCCTCAAGGAAGCTCTGAGAAGGAAGTGAAGTGGTCACGTGACTGGGCTGCGCCATGACACTTTCATGGACACTTTCATGGGAGCCAAACTCACACAGGAAGTGCAATGAATACATGGCAGTGAATGGAGCCGGCTGGACCAGCTCATAACAAACATTATTCATGAACAATTGAGACTTTTGTAAAGTAATCACTTCTGGAAAATAACAGAAGACATAATTATCACAGGTTGTTTTCTAATCACTTACTTTTCGATGTGCACAGAGTGCACAGTATATCATTTTATCTGAGGATCTAAACAGCAGCAGGTATCGTTTCTGGCCCCGAAGTATCGCGATATTTGGCTGCCAGACAGGAAACGGTGGGAAGTCTCGCGATACTTGGTGCGTTCAGAAATGTACTTTGTACTTTAAGGTATCTCTATTTTTATAGAGATACCATACCTCTATAAAAATTACACAGTGTACACATCGAATAACAACACAGCAGCCAATAATGTGTTGTCTTCTGTTATTTTCCAGAAGTGATTACTTTACAAAAGGTCTCAATTGTTCATAAATAATGTTTGTTCATGAGCTGGTCACTGAGCTCTCATTGACTCCAATGCATTTTGCCAAACTTCCGGGTAGTTTGGCTCCCATGAAAGTGTCCATGAAAGTGTCATGGCGCAGCCCAGTCACGTGACCACTTCACTTCCTTCTCAGAGCTTCCTTGATCCTCCTCTTCCTCCTCTTATCTTCCTCATCCTCCTCTTCACTTCCTCATCCTCCTCCTCCTCTTCTCTTCCTCATCCCCCTCTTCCTCCTCTTCTCTTCCTCATCCTCCTCTTCACTTCCTCTTCCTCATCATCCTCCTCCTCTTCCTCATCCTCTTCCTCCTCTTCTCTTCCTCATCCTCTTCCTCCTCTTCTCTTCCTCATCCTCCTCTTCACTTCCTCTTCCTCATCCTCCTCCTCTTCCTCATCCTCCTCCTCCTCTTCTCTTCTCTTCCTCCTCTTCCTCCTCTTCTCTTCCTCTGAACCTTCTCTTCCTGGTCGATTGACCTGCAGCTATTGAGGTTGCGGGGTCAGGAGCACACAGGGCCCACCAGACATCACAAATCAACACGCTGGCTTAAGTAGCTATCAGTAACACAGAGATGTGGCAGCCTGCCTCTCTGTAGTTTCCCCTCTTAGGGGTCCTGGACCCCTGCAGAGACCCATGGCCCAAAGGCTTTCCCCTCTTAGGGGTCCCGGACCCCTGCAGAGACCCATGACCCAAAGGCTTACCCCGGACATTTTAGCTCAAGACTAGAGGGCAGCACGGGTCCACCTGGACCCGAATACCCGAGATCCGACCCGAGAACCGAGCCGGGTCGGGTGCAAAATATTGACGTGCCGTCAGGGATCGGGTCGGTTCCATTTCAAAGCTGCGGATCTCGTTTCGGGTATCTGAAATGCAGAATACCCAAAATAACCGTGAGGATCCGAGATTTATAAATTAAACCCTTCAACTTTAAAAATAGGTTTCAAAAATAGACATGCGTGCGTTGTAATAATTACATTCTAAAGTCCATATTGTCTGTTGAACAGAGTCAACGAGGGCTGGGTCTCGTCATGCACCTCGACATGAGCGAGAGCGCTCTCTCTCTTTCGCTTGCACACACACACAGTCACACACATGGCTATATTAATGCAATCATGGCGGCCCCCTTCAGCGAGCGAGGTGAAACGCAAAGCAACAGGCAATGTGGGACTAACCTCGCATCACCAGGCTTTCCACCTCGGAGGAAAAATGTGGGACAGTTTTGTTATGATTGTCAACAGCTCTGGTAAGAATGTCGGTGCGCAAAAATGCACTATAGCCTATGCAAGTTTGCAACCCTCCTCCTCCGCTGTGCTGTCTGGAGAGGCGGAGGGGTGCACGTTGCTCATAGAGAGCAGTCTCATGTCATGTTAAAGCATATAATATTGCAGAGAACACACATGGGTCCGGATCTCTGATCGGATCAGCGCCGATTTGGTCAAAACTTCTCGGCTCCGTTTCGGCCGGATCCAAAACTTTCGGGTCCGGTTCCGGGCCGGGTGCGGCCAATTAGAATGTTCTCAGATCCGGATCGGTTCGGTTCTGATATCACCGGGTCCGTTTCGGACGAATTTTATGGACCCGTGCTGCCCTCTACTCAAGACCCTAAAGAGAGACCCAAACTATAGTTAAAATAGTAGATCTACAAGCTCACAACGTGGTACATCTGATGCTATGTTCGCTATACTTTACAAAGATGTATTCATGGACATTTAGATTTTTTTCCCCCATTTTATTTGTGAAATACATTTGAAAAATGTTGGAATTGCTTTTAATCAATTTGAAATCACACACACACACACACGCACGCACGCGCGCGCGCACACACACACACACACACACACACACACACACACACACACACACACACACACACACACACACACACACACACACACACACTGAGACTTGAGGCGATGCAGTGGAGTGGACCTTCGTATTAACAGCATTTATCTGGCCGATCCACAGGCAGTGGAGAGAGTTGTGGAGGCTCAGGGGAGACCCTGCGGTCCCCCTGAGGCAATAACATCCATCACACGTAATGAGCTCCCCCCCCCCCCCCCCCCCACACACTGCAGCATCTATACATAAACAACTTGCTAAAAGCTCTCCCCACAATCCCTTTTTATAAATCAACCTGCCCCTGCAATGTGCTCCATATGGCCCTGGCCTTGGCCTTGACCTTGGCTTTGGCCCCTGGGTTAGAGGTTCCTCCAAAGTACCCAGGAAGGGTCATCCGTCTCTGGGACCCATCGCACCACTAATCACCCTCAGAGCTTCCACACCGACATCCTAAATCAGGGGGTCTTCAACGTGTATGAGGCCGACAAGGAGCCCTTAATAGCTGAGAGAGAGAGAGAGAGAGAGAGACCATGAAACGCCTTCTCAAATCAACATGAGAAATGGCAGCTGAGCCTTGAGTCTTGCATCTCTTATTTTGGAGTGCCGCCTTTTTCCACTTAGTTAGTTATAGGCTTATTTATCTCCTACACACACACAGCTCCTCCTGCAGCTGTGTGTGTGTGTGTGTGTGTGTGTGTGTGTGTGTGTGTGTGTGTGTGTGTGTGTGTGTGTGTGTGTGTGTGTGTGTGTGTGTGTGTGTGTGTGTGTGTGTGTGCAGACTGCAGAGTGTCTTCTCTCTCTGCAGGTTTTGGATGAGTTCTCTCTCAGCTCGGGTATAGTGTTTCATATCTTACTTTTTGTAACTTAAGTGGATCGGTGAGGTTGTTTATTCCCTCTGAATCCTCCTGCCGAGTTCTAAGCCCTGGGAGACGCCATGCTATAGCCCAGGCTCAGTGTTGCCAGAATTTGTGACAGGTTTTACGAAAACAAGCCAACGGATTCATACGTTATCACTGCATTATTATCAAGACGTGCCAATATGACGTTGTTTTCAGCGACGGCGCTCGGCTGTGTTCACTTCGGAGCACACACAGGACGGTGCAGACATGTCGGACCGGCATGGACCGTAGAGGGCGCTAATATTCACTATTCTGTGCCTGTCGTCAGTACGCGACTCCAACGGCGCTTATAGTGGCCTCTGCTGGCCGTCGGCAGTGGGCTCAAGGGCACCGGAGACGGCGTGCCTCCGCCATGGACACGGTCACGGTCATGGTCACACAAAGTAAACCGCTCCCTAACGTGTCACTAGTTTCACTTCTGCGTTTCCTATATTATGTCTGATTATCAGAGATTAACCCATTTTGACCTGATATCAGATTCTAAAAATGTCTTCTACATCCTGACAGTTTTCTGAAAAAGCTATGTTTCTACGTCAGTGGTTCTTCGATTTTTCAAAAATAGCAGACCTACAAGCTCGTAGCGCGCCACTCGGTGGCGTGCTATGAGCTTGTAGATCTGCTATTTTTCAATAGCTAAAGCATGACATAATGCTAACACCAAAAGGGGTTCCCGCCCAAAATGAGTTAAAATAGGGTGCATTTTGCATCCCAAAAAGATTGCAAGATATGACTCCTAACGTCGTTGAAGTGGGACTCATAAAATATCCCTGGAACTCATCTAAAAGACCATCCCTGCATCCCGGGACTCATTACATTGAAAACCTATTTACATCACTGGATTATCACATCATTGGCTCTATTCCAAGCTTCTGATCACGGACATATTCTTGATTATAGGCCGATAACATTCGAAGCGGATGCAACAAGCCCAAAAGAAGAGACTACCGTAGGTCACACTCACACATGATCGCGCACGCACAGAGGCTCCCCAGCAAAATTACTTCATATAGAATCAATCTACATTGCGATATTGATACTTTTACTTAAAGGAGAATTACATACTAGAAGGCTTTCTTAACTTTATTTGTAGTCGTTACGTCCCCACCAAAGAGGTCCAGGTGTTATTTTGTGCAAAAGCGCATTATTGGCTATTTCCCCTACCATAAGCCCTCAATGAATTGCATGAAATTGAATGGGGCTATATGTATGGGGTGTTATGCTAATTTGCTTATTTCCATCGCTCAAAAATCTATATATTTTTGTGTATATCCTCTCTTCATAATGTAAATAGTATCCCGAGCGGCACATTTTACTAGTTATTTCGATGGAAATAAGCGAATTAGCACAAAAACCCAACCCCCATTGAGGGCTTATATTAATTAAATATCCAATAATGCACTTTTGCACAAAATTACACCTGGACCTCTTTGTTGGGGACGTAACAACTACAAATAAAGGTAAGAAAGCCTTCTAGCATGGAATTCTCCTTTAAGTATAAAACATGTGAGTACGTCTTCACTTCACTGGTCGCAGTGAAAGTGGCGGAAGAGCCGTTTGTCATCGGGACCCCCTTGGTCCTTATCTCTGACGGCAGAGAGGGGGCCCGCTCTCGAGGGGGGGCCCCAGAGAGGGGGCTAAGTGGCAAGCACTGGTCCCAGACATGCCCTTAGTTTCCTGTGCTTTTACCGGTGGCCAGAGAGAAAGAATGCTCGTTGCACACACACACAATACCAGATCTGCAAGCTCACAGCGCATTGCACCCCCACCCCGCCGCGAGCTTGTAGATCGTGCTATTTTCGGGGCCGCAGCATGCAGCCTGACGGGAATACAAATCAGGCTTCGATCTTCTAGACGTTAAGTGCGTTTAAGTGGCGGTGCCTCCTGGGAGCAACTAATCTTAAATAGTTGACGTTTGGTGTTGTGATCATCAAGTAAATAAAACAAACGGGCTTGGATCTCTCGGCACGGCGTCTTTGTGAGGGGTGGGAGAGAGAGAGAGAGAGAGAGAGGAGAGAGAGAGAGAGAGAGAGAGAGAGAGAGAGAGAGAGAGAGAGAGAGAGAGAGAGAGAGAGAGAGAGAGAGAGAGAGGGGATCCCGAGATGATTGCAGAAACAGAGTGCTGCTATTTTGGTATAACTAATGGAGACACCAGTGGTCTGTCTCTTCGGTGGAGTAGCGTTTTGTTTTTGTTTGGGAAGTCGTGGTGGAACAATGAGGCGTGCTGGCCGGCATTCTTTAAGCATTCTTTAGCAGTGAGCTTCACAGCCAGGGGAATGTTTAAAAAACAATGAGTGCAAATATGAGATCATACTGTGTAACCTTAACTATACACACAATCATTATCATAAGTATCATTGTTATACAACACAGTCAGTGTGCATCTGCAATTTTCTCTTCAACGTGTTTGAAAAGTTGTGCATGTTTTGCATGAGGTGGTAGGATGCTACTGGCAGGAACTTCTGTAAAGTGGTCTATGAAGTTATCTGTGAAATGTATGAAAAAATGGGGAGGGAAAAAATGGGAAAGTGAAGTGAGATTTTCAGCCAGAAGTGAGTGATGAGTCAGCAGTTGGACTTGACGTTTCCTTTGTGCAGTGTTCCTGCTGTGTCATGTTTACTTTCTGGAGAGACAGTATTTCTCACGATACGGCCAGACAGTGGTGGCCCGGGATGAACCTATTTTGGGGCGGGAACCCCTTTTGGTGTTTTAAGAATTATGTTGTACTTTAGCTATTGCAAAATAGCAGATCTAAAAGCTCATAGCGCGGCACCGAGTGCCGTGCTATGAGCTTGTAGTTCTGCTATTTTTGAAAATTTATTATTTCAGAGCAAATGTTTTTAACTAAAATCTTTGCTTCTGGGGTCGGTGGCCAATTACATATCATTTTGGGGGTCCTTGACATGAACTATTGAGCACCACTGATATAGAAACATGAGGTATTTCAGAAAACGGGATTTAGAATACTTTTTTTTTTAAATTTCGAAGTCAGGTCTAAATGGATTAAGTAACTAAGTTAACACTCACCCGGTGTACTCTGCTGTACTGTACTGTACTGTACTGTACTGTACTGTACTGTACTGTACACAAGTCTGAGGTATTCTTTTTTTTTCTTGTCACTCATGGGGTATTTCTACTGTTCAATACTTGTTTTTGCTCAATAAAGGCTATGCATGCTTCTATTACTACTTGTACTCGTACTCTGTCTGAAAAAGATGGTATCAGAGATGGTATTTTTTCTCCTCCTATATCCAGCTTTTGCTGTGTGTGTGCACAAACTTTGTCCTAAACACAAACAATAAAATGAATGGACAATTTTGAGTGTTTGTGTAAACACAGACATTGCGTAACACAAACATTGATACACGAAGGTGAGGACGCAAATTGTGATTGGCCGTAATGAGATGATGATGTATACGATGATAAGAGTGCCCCTCCCTTCACACGGTGTGTGATTTTCTTTTTTAAATATATAGGAATGTGTCTTGCCTGAAATATGCCTTTAATATGAAATATAATATCTAAATACTGAATCGAGGGACTTGACCCATTGACGCCTGGTGCAACGTATACGTTGTTCTACCCTTGATGCCGGCGCGTGTCTCATCAGCTATTGCTATACATGTAGCAACATAACTATTTAAAAGAAAATCATCAGAAATTGAAGGTTTTCAGAAACCTTAGGTCAGGCCCTAGAAGGCGTTCCCAGATTCGGCCTCAGGCATCAATGGGTTAAGGCCTATTCATAGTCTGGATTTTCGGTGGTGAGGTGACCATAACGCTGAAATAACGCTGAGCGGTGGTGAGTAAAAACGGAGAGAAGGGCTGGAGCGGTGGCGGTGGTTTGCTCTTCACCGCGGCTCAGTGACGTCATGTTGTAGTTTGGTGGTCACCTCAGTGACGTCATGTTGTAGTTCGGTGGTCACCTCACCACCGAAAATCCAGACTATAGTATGAGCCTTTAGAAAGAACTGTCTGGGGTTGTTCACAAAAGCCTGCCCTGAGTAGAAGATAAAATGACCCCAAACATTGAAAGTGAAATATTTCACTATAAGTGAAAGGCAGCCTGACGTCCATACATATTCCATCATTCAGTGAGGTTAGGAAGGAATTAAAGCATCCTCTAGCAGGGTGTGGGGTGGTGGGGTGGTCCTGTGGAAGGAAAGCATCCTCTAGCAGGGTGTGTGGTGGAGGTGGTGTGTGGTGGTGGTGGTGGTGGTGGTGGACGGTGGTGGGTGGTGGTGGTGGTGGTGGTGGTGGTGGGGTGGGGTGGTCCTGCCTGTGGTGACAGCTGTGTGGGAGTGATAGATGGGCAGACATGCTAGGCTCCGGTGGGCGGGCCGGGGGCAGCGCCAGGCCCAGATGGGCGCTGCAGGAGGACATTAGTACTGCGAACGTAAACAACACATTAAGGTCGAGGCAGGGACCTTCCTTGCTGTGCTCCTTCAGGAAGTGCAGACGGGGGAGATGGAGAGACGCAGACTTATTATTCTAGGCCGGTGTTTCCCCAAAACAAAGGGTCAAGCCCTTCTATTTATTATTTATTGTTATTCCAAAGAAAAAAAATCACACGCAGCGTGAAGTAAGCTGTGCCTTTGATGAGTTTATTTCATTGGGCTACAGTATATTGTCGCTGTCGGGCAGAAACCTCTTAACTCTAATTGTTTTTCTTTTTTTTTTGGCGCTTTGGCAAATCAACATAGATCAACACATCCGCCTGGGTGACGGCAGACTGCTGGGCGAGCACTGGCGCTTTGGCATGGGGGGGTCCGATCAACAGACGGAATTAATTCTGTACTGGCCGTATATGGAGCGTGTCTTGAGTGTACAGGGTTTGATGAGGTCAGAACAACATTATGGACTGTCAGAACAGATCAGCTCCATATATGGAGATCTAAGGGTGGCAGTGTCTTGAGTGTACAGGGTTTGGTGAGGGCCCAGGTAGGGCCGGCCTTACGTTTCGGGCCTGTTGAGAACTCTAGTTTTTTCTGGCTGCCGGGCTGCACTAATAACTTTGGGGCAGGGCAGGCCCGTCTAGAGTTTGAATGGACAGGTATCAGTCAAAAGGGAGACATCGAAGAGGAAGGACGGGTGGGGAGGGATCAACATGTGGCATGTCAGAACAGGTCAGCTCCATTTATGGAGATGGAGGCGTGATGTCACGAGGCGTGACCATATATGGAGGAGTGATGTCACGAGGCGTGATGTCATGAAGCGTGACCGTATATAGAGGTGTGATGTGACACACGGAAATGCAGGTCTTCATAGTAAATGCGACCTACAGTCGCAATAATGTCTTTATGCTGCGTTAACACGGGCAGATGCAAACGACACAAAGATCACAGCATAATTTTACACATTGTCGCTTTTGTAGAATATGTTTCTCACGTGGTCGTGACGTAATCAAGCGTGCGTTTGTAGTGACGCGTGTCATTGCAGCTAAAGTTGTAGCTTTGCGTCTGAAAGTCGAACCCAGGCCTGCTTTCACTTGCTAGCTTTCACTTGACCCACGCCACATTACTGCAGTGACGTCACCGCAACGTCTATTTGTAGACAAATCGAAACAAGAAGGGAGCATACCAAGTCTTTCCACAGCTGGTGGGTGCAATATACAGACTTAAATCTTTGTTATTTGTTTGTCAGCTGTTCTGGACATATAATAAGCACCAGCAATCGAACGTTATTATAAGTAAACTTCAGTCAACCTTCTTAGAGGAAGACCTGTTACAACGACCAGAGACTTACTCAAATGGCTTTCCAGTTGTCTTTTTCCGAAGAGGACGTCTCCTGTCCCGTGTGCAGTGACATATTCGACCATCCCGTCATTCTTCCATGTAGCCACATCTTCTGTGAGGCTTGCGTGCAGGAATGGTGGACACACAGGGACATGAAGGAATGTCCGGTTTGTAAGGAAGTCTCTTCAGAGGACGATCCGCTTTGTAGCGAGACTCTGAAGAACCTGTGCGAGACCTTCTTGCAGGAGAAAGGTCAAAAGATGAATCCCAAGAAGGAAGTCCAGAAATCGCTGAAGCTCTTGTTGAGGGTCTTCAATGAAGTCAAATCAAACTGTGACCACGCGGCCAGACACATCAAGGTCCAGGCCCAGAACACAGAGAGGCAGATCAAGGAACAGTTTAAGAAGCTTCATCGGTTTCTACAAGAGGAAGAGGAGGCTAGGATCGCTGCGCTGAGGGAGGAAGAGGAGCAGAAGATTCAGATGATGAATGAGAAGATTGGGGGTCTGAACAGAGAGATATCAACTCTTTCAAACACAATCAGAGCCGTGGAGGAGGAGCTGAGAGCCGAACACGTCTCATTCCTTCAGAACCCCAAGACCACGTTGGAAAGAGTCCAGTTCACACTGCAGGACCCACAGCTGGACGCGGGAGCACTGATAGACGAGGCCAAACACCTGGGCAACCTGGCCTTCAGAGTCTTGGCCAATATGGTGGACATCGTCTCCTACACTCCCGTCATTCTGGACCCCAACACCGCCCATCCGTCGTTAACCGTGTCCGACGACCTGACCAGCGTGAGACGCGGAGACGAACAACAGCCTCTTCCCGACAACCCGGAGAGGTTTGAGCGGTGCCCCTTCGTGCTGGGTTCCGAGGGCTTTGACTCTGGGACTCACAGCTGGGACGTGGAGGTCGGACAAAACCGATTTTGGTCGGTCGGCGTGTTAGCGGAGTCGTGCCAGAGGAAGGGAGAGGGAGGCGGTCATTTCTGGAGAATCATGTTAAATGACGGCGAATTCACGGCAAAGTGCAGACTCTTCTCGTCCACTGTCATCCAGGTGAAGCAGAAACCCTGGAGGATCCGAGTCCGACTGGACTGGAATGGAGGCACGCTGTCCTTCTCCGATCCTGACACTAAGGCACACCTGCACACCTTCACACACGACGCTTTCACCGAGAGACTCTTTCCGTTCATGTGTAACGGTGATAACGGTCAACCTCTGAGGATATTACCAATAAATATCAGTGAAGATGATTGTTGTAGCGACTACTTCTTCCCATCAAATCAAATAGTAGTAGTGCTATGAGGCTGAGCTGTCGGCAGGAACTGTATGACGCGTTTCTTTCAATCAAATTGAAAACCAGAAAAGTTCTTATTGTAGTTAAGGTGATTTATTGACAAATAAACAAGGTCCAAGAATGTACTGAAAATGTTGATAAATTAAAACGTACTCTGTTGGTATAAACGATCAAAGGATAAACGGTCAACAGAAAATATTGAGCCTAGAGCTCACCCCCATTCTCTCACTGAATGCCACTGCCCAGACACACAGCTGACATAAGTAAAGTGATTAGCAGACACACAGCAGGAGCTCATCAATCAGATAAGGGCTGTGGCACATCGAAAACCCAAGCGTGGGAAAAAATAAACAAATAGAATAAACAACAAACAAAATGTATATTTTGGCTCCTACAATGATGATAATAAACCTGGTTTTTAAAGGGGAATACCAATCAATGAATCAACCAATTAACCAATTAATCAACCAACCAACTACCACTCATCAATCAATCAATCAAATTGTATTTCCAAAACACAAATTCCAGATAAAAGTAAGGTTTTTTTAAATGATTTATACATGCTTTCACTGTAAAAACAAAAGGGGGGAACAAATAGAAGCATGTTAAGATGACTGTATGTCTATTTAAAAGGCGTAAAGGAGCATCTGGGCGTTGCAGAACGCCCTGTGGATGTAAGGGCTCGCCCTGAATGTCTTCAGGCGCCGGAGGCAGTAGAGCCGGAGCTGGGCCTTCTTTACTACATTGTTCATGTGGACCATTTCATTTAAGATCCTCTGAAGATGCACGCCAGTTTTCATGGCGGCTGCAACTGGCGGCCATCAAAATGTAGGAATTCTGCGTGGCCGGAGGTTGACTATCAATTAGGGTCACACGAGGGACGCTATGCCAGATGTAATGTAGAAGCTAGCATAGGGATGCTATGCCACATGTAATGTAGAAGCTATAGCATAGGGACTCTATGCCAGATATAATGTAGAAGCTAGCATAGGGACTCTATGCCAGATGTAATGTAGAAGCTAGCATAGGGACGCTATGCCAGATGTAATGTAGAAGCTAGCATAGGGACGCTATGCCAGATGTAATGTAGAAGCTAGCATAGGGACTCTATGCCAGATGTAATGTAGAAGCTAGCATAGGGTCGCTATGCCAGATGTAATGTAGAAGCTATAGCATAGGGATGCTATGCCATATGTAATGTAGAAGCTAGCATAGGGACTCTATGCCAGATGTAATGTAGAAGCTAGCATAGGGTCGCTATGCCAGATGTAATGTAGAAGCTAGCATAGGGTCGCTATGCCAGATGTAATGTAGAAGCTATAGCATAGGGACTCTATGCCAGATGTAATGTAGAAGCTAGCATAGGGACTCTATGCCAGATGTAATGTAGAAGCTAGCATAGGGACTCTATGCCAGATGTAATGTAGAAGCTAGCATAGGGACTCTATGCCAGATGTAATGTAGAAGCTAGCATAGGGACTCTATGCCAGATGTAATGTAGAAGCTAGCAATGCATAGGGACTCTATGCCAGATGTAATGTAGAAGCTAGCATAGGGACGCTATGTCAGATGTAATGTAGAAGCTAGCATAGGGACTCTATGCCAGATGTAATGTAGAAGCTAGCATAGGGACTCTATGCCAGATGTAATGTAGAAGCTAGCATAGGGACTCTATGCCAGATGTAATGTAGAAGCTAGCATAGGGACTCTATGCCAGATGTAATGTAGAAGCTAGCATAGGGACTCTATGCCAGATGTAATGTAATGCAGAAACAAAACAACATCCAGGAACACTGTCCGCCGCCGACACGAGATGAGCAGAAGGCTGAGCACCAATGTTTGTCCATCTGTTCTGCAGATGAAGCCGCAGGCACTGGCATTTACATACATTTTATCAGATGAAAAGGAGAGGATGCACGCGCATGCATGCACGGTCGCACGCACGCACAGAAAGGCAGCAGGCTATGGACACATTTATTCATTGTGTTGTATATTACTGTGTGCATAGCCAAATCTGATGATAGAAACAACTGGTTCCATATGATGGCATGTATAGGACACAAACATTGTTTAAACACAAACATATTGAAGACGAAGGTGAGGACGCAAATTGTGATTGACCGTAATGAGATGATGTATGATGAGATAAGTGCGCCCCTCACTTCACATGGGTGTGATTTTCATATAGTCTTTGGTATGAACCGGTTGAACCCACGACGCAGACCTCCCCAATCTCAGTGTGGATACTCCACTGAGCTGCAGTGCAATCATTACTATCACAATACAGAGCTATTTGACACTTCTATTCTACCAAAGAAGATTATAATCGCTTAACTTGGCTGAACCTGAATGTTTGGCCTTTTGGCAGGCGCTGCTGAGAACATAGCTCACATAGCAGCAGCTGCCAAAGATTCGCTTCACTGGCCAAAAGAAAAACACGACAAAAGCAGTTCAAGATATCGTTCTCTGCCAGGTGGAAACCTCGTATGACTTCTTCATGATTCAAATCCAGATGCCTGAAGAAGGAAGGTCTTTGACCGAAATGTTGCCAATAGAGTTCATATTGCAAGTGCAGACGGTGTGCGGGTCTTTGTGCATATGTGCATTTTTGAGTGGTGCAACCACTCCAAAGAACAGCAATGTCTGTGTTCACCTATGTGTTGGTTCACCTATGTGACTACCTATGTGACTTTAATGAGCACCAGTATGACTATGAGTACCAGTAGGGACGCTGTTGTGCCAGAAACAGAGAGAGAGAGAGAGAGACAGTGCTGCACTGTTGCCTGCTAATGAGAGAGAGAGAGAGAGAGATTTCTTAATACATTGAGCCCTGCCTATACGCACCCGCCTCAGAGCATACAGGTGTGCATAAGACTTTGTTGCCTAGGATTCAAATTCAAAAATAGCAAACGTATAGCCTCGTGTCTACATGAAGCTCCAAACACGTCGTGAGAGTGACGCTGTGGTGTGATCAAGTATTATTATCGTTACTCTACAAAGACCCTGGGGAGGTCTGGTAGACTATAGGTTCATACTGTAGGATTCATTATTATTAACCAATTTCGACCTGAGGACGATTCTACAAATGCCTTCTAAATCCTGACAGTTTTCTGAAAACCCTAGGGGCTGTATTTTGCGTGTCTTAAGTACCAGGCCTTATTCCCTAACTTGAGTAAACTAAAGACCTGGAGGCGTGATCAATGCCATTTGGCTATTCCGATTCCGTACCATATCAGCGTGAGCAAAGGGCGGGATATGTGCGAAAACGGATGTGAAGCTATATAGACACGTCAATATGATTGGTTGTGTTTGCACGCCCACACGGTGATAGACAGACGGTCCCATCCAATCATCTACCAAGTATCTTGAAAAAAAGGAACAGCCCCGTCATCAAATTTGCTTCCGCGATCCCAGATCCCAATAAGCTGTGAAACAAATTTGTGTAGCAAGCTTCTTGGATCTGGCAGCGTCAGGTTAATTTTAGTCACCTGGAATGTTTTAGTGTTAGTCTAGTTTTAGTCGACTAAATATCATAATATTTTAGTCGACTAAATCTACAGTTGATTTAGTCGACTAAAATGTATTTTGTCGGGCCTTGATGCCATCGTAATTACTGTTTTTACACTTGCTGAAAATAGCCGATCTACAAGCTCACAATGCATCGCAGCGCAACGCGTTGTGAGCTTGTTGATCTGCTATTTTCAGCATGCACCCAATATCTTGTCCACTAGTCCCTTCCTAACATTTAGTCTAGTTTTTATTTGTTGACGAAATTGTCAGTATATTTAGTCATAGTTTAAGTCATCATGGCTTAGTTTTTATGCCGTTTTTGTTTTTTTTAAAGGTAGTCGACGAACATTTTTCGTCATAGTATTAGTCGACGAAAAGAACACTGGTACAGTATGATGATAAGATCTCCCCTCACTTGGTTTTATAAGTTCATTTCATACATTTGAAAAACCAACACATAGGACAACATAGAGACAAATGAAAGCAGAAATATGTCACAGGTTACCTCTCAATATACACAGAAAACAAAAGGAAAACAAAAACACTGTAGGCATTATTCATAACAGAGTGTTTCTACATTGTACAGACAGTGGTATATACACTACACAGCGTCATTGATACGTTTATGTAAGTAAAGAAACATGAGTTCTTCCACCACTAATCCATTTTGACCTGAGATCAGATTCTAAAAATGTCTTCTACATCCTGACAGTTTTCCATTCTGACCTGAGATCAGATTCTAAAAATGTCTTCTACATCCTGACAGTTTTCTGAAAAAGCTATGTTTCTATGTCAGTCGTTCTTCGATTTTTCAAAAATAGCAGACCTACAAGCTCGTAGCGCGCCACTCGGTGGCGCGCTATGAGCTTGTAGATCTGCTATTTTTCAATAGCTAAAGCATGACATAATGCTAACACCAAAAGGGGTCCCCACCTAGAATGGGCTAAGGTGGTCTGGGAGTGGAAGGAATGACAACCGATTCCCAGTGCTGTGTGTGAGCATACATAACACTGGCTTGATTATACCACTTCAGTAATATTATTATTAATATTAGTCATTATTTGAGTAACTCTCTAAAATGATGTCGGCTTCATTTTGGTGCTGTTTGTTCCCCCCCCCCCCCCCCCCCCTCCACTTTCATGTGTATGATGTCATCACAAAGGCTTCTTTCAGCCTCCATAAAGCCAGGATTATTGAGGATTTACTCCCTCTGGGAGAGGAAACCTCCATTAATACTGTTCTTGTGAAGTAGCTGTCTCCACCAGGCCGAAGGCCGTGGCCATGGCTTATGTTTGTTGCCCTTGTTGGTCCGTCTGTCTGTGCACGCGCATGTTTGTGTGTGTGTGCGTGCGCATATGTGTGTTTGTCAGATCCCATTCCAACTTTCCAAAGTTCACATTCCAAGATTGGCGAAGTTTGCGGGCACCCAAAAAAGTTTTTATTTGGGTGAACTACTCCTTGAAGTAGTTAAGGAGGCTCGTCTGAGATGCAATAATCCAATGAGATGGTGTTTTTGAGTGGCGCTAGCCCCTCCTATGTCTAGCCTTGAGGGTTTGTGCAAACACAAACATTGTGTTAACACAAACATTGAAGACGAAGGTGAGGATGCAAATAGTTTTTGGCCGGATTGAGATGATGTATGATTACAGGTGTATCACAGGTGTGACTTTTGTCTTTCAGCGTTGTCCCCTCTGCCTGTGTCTGTGGAGCTCCCCCTGGTGGAGAGCTGCTGTGAGGCGGGCCAGCGCTGGGCCACAGACAACCTGCACTGTGATCACATGACCCTGCTCGATGCCGACGCCCACTCTGTGTGCAGGTGAGACGCTAACGAGGTACTGTGTGTGCAGGTGAGACTAGGTAACGAGGTACTGTGTGTGCAGGTGAGACGCTAACGAGGTACTGTGTGTGCAGGTGAGACTAGGTAACGAGGTACTGTGTGTGCAGGTGAGACGCTAACGAGGTACTGTGTGTGCAGGTGAGACTAGGTAACGAGGTACTGTGTGTGCAGGTGAGACTATAGGTAACGAGGTACTGTGTGTGCAGGTGAGACTATAGGTAACGAGGTACTGTGTGTGCAGGTGAGACTATAGGTAACGAGGTACTGTGTGTGCAGGTGAGACTATAGGTAACGAGGTACTGTGTGTGCAGGTGAGACTAGGTAACTAGGTACTGTGTGTGCAGGTGAGACTATAGGTAACGAGGTACTGTGTGTGCAGGTGAGACTAGTTAACGAGGTACTGTGTGTGCAGGTGAGACTAGGTAACGAGGTACTGTGTGTGCAGGTGAGACTATAGGTAACGAGGTACTGTGTGTGCAGGTGAGACTATAGGTAACGAGGTACTGTGTGTGCAGGTGAGACTAGTTAACGAGGTACTGTGTGTGCAGGTGAGACTAGGTAACGAGGTACTGTGTGTGCAGGTGAGACTAGGTAACGAGGTACTGTGTGTGCAGGTGAGACTAGGTAACGATGTACTGTGTGTGCAGGTGAGACGCTAACGAGGTACTGTGTGTGCAGGTGAGACTATAGGTAACGAGGTACTGTGTGTGCAGGTGAGACGCTAACGAGGTACTGTGTGTGCAGGTGAGACTAGGTAACGAGGTACTGTGTGTGCAGGTGAGACTAGGTAACGAGGTACTGTGTGTGCAGGTGAGACTAGGTAACGAGGTACTGTGTGTGCAGGTGAGACTATAGGTAACGAGGTACTGTGTGTGCAGGTGAGACTAGTTAACGAGGTACTGTGTGTGCAGGTGAGACTAGGTAACGAGGTACTGTGTGTGCAGGTGAGACTAGGTAACGAGGTACTGTGTGTGCAGGTGAGACTAGGTAACGAGGTACTGTGTGTGCAGGTGAGACTAGGTAACGAGGTACTGTGTGTGCAGGTGAGACTAGGTAACGAGGTACTGTGTGTGCAGGTGAGACTAGGTAACGAGGTACTGTGTGTGCAGGTGAGACTAGGTAACGAGGTACTGTGTGTGCAGGTGAGACTAGTTAACGAGGTACTCTGCACTGCGTGAAAAGAGGAGTTAACAGGCAATTATGGGAACTATATTTGCCAAGTTTAGCAGCATATACAGTTAATATTAGTGATCGACCGATAATCGGCCGTGGCCGATTATCGGCTTCGATATTCATGATTTTAATTAATATCGGTATCGGTGCTAAAAACTAATAATCGGAAAAAAAACGGCCGATTATTATATTTCTCATAAATGCGCAAACATGGTGAAACAACCACTTTAATTGAAAATCCAGTAGAGTACGGTTGTAAGGAAATGTATAGCTGCGTGTCTGACTCCAAGTGCTCCACCCCCGGAGGAGTAGACACGGCTTAGCTCCGCTCTACAGACTGACGTCTCCTCTCTCTCTTTCACACACACACACACACACGGAGTCAGAGAGAGGGCCACTGCAGGGAGGAGAAAGGATTATAGGCTACTAACCTTGTAACCATAAAAAGCTTTGCTGTTTTCATCTTCAATTAACCAAAATAAAATCCACACGTGAGAGGGACAGAGTCACAGAGAGCAGTGGTAGAACTACGTTAGCCAAGCTAGCTGCTGCCTGCTAACGCTGCAAACAACAGCTGTAACAAGTTGTATTGATTGCCTGTTGTGTGTGTGTGTGTGTGTGTGTGTGTGTGTGTGTGTGTGTGTGTGTGTGTGTGTGTGTGTGTGTGTGTGTGTGTGTGTGTGTGTGTGTGTGTGTGTGTGTGTGTGTGCGCGCGCGCGCGCGTCAGCCAACTGAAGGACAACGTTTTTTTCCCCCATCCTGACCAGCCTAATATGATTATTGCATGTTGGCTATAATTAGTTGCCAATAATTTTATTGTTGGCCAGTGTTTTGAGACATATTGTCTTTTATTGCTATAAAATGAATGGTAAAAACAAATTCTACATGCATTAAAAAAGTGGACAGTGATCTTGAAAGTGGCAAACAAGGTCACATGGCTTTGGAGAGTTTGGGCAGCAGATCTACAAGCTCTCAACATGTCATGCTGCAATGTGCTGTGGGCTTGTAGATAAACTAGTAGTGCCTCTACAGCCCATTGGGCACTGACCTACTTGGAACGATGCAAGTTGGAAATTAATGCCTCCCTTTTATGCCCATATATGGAGTTCTTTGTAAGGCATGCCCAAATAGGGAGTATATATGCAGCCAGCTTGTGGAGTTCTGTCTTCTGTGTCAGGCATGCCCAAATATGGAGTGCTGTGAGGTCAGAACAGGCCAGCTCCATATATGGACACTGGGCATGGGCCCGGTCCAGAGCCCGGGCAGAGGCCTTTTTGGGGCAGTTCTGGACAATTACACACACACACACACACACACACACACACACACACACTTGGTGCATTCATAGATAAATATATAGATAGTTACATACATAGATACATATATATGCTGCTACAGTACATGTAAGTGCAATGCAATTTAAAAAAAAGCTGCATTTGATGGAGGGGGGAAGTGTTACTGAAACGATGTTGGTGCTTCTTGCACTTCCTTTTTTATAAGCGATAAATATCAATAATGCATTTCAAGGAATTCTTGTGTTGGAATTTATGTTACTGTAAAAACTTTTTTTTTAAACTTGAATAATCGGCTCATAATATCGGCTATCGGCTTTTTGATTTGTCCACTAATCGGTAATCGGAAATATCGGCCAAAAACCATATCGGTCGATCACTAGTTAATATACGGTAATATACAGGTGTGATGGTACAATTCGGGAGTTTACCGGAAGGTTTAACAGGCGTTTCCTGTAATATACACATCCGTATTCCATACTTTATTTTATGCAGTGCTGTGTGCAGGTGAGACAGTAACGAGGTACATCATTTACTACGTAAAACATTGACCGCCAACGACCCGACCCAACACTTGACTGCCATGGATGTAGATTTATGTCCGCTGTTTTCAGTGATTACTATTATTGATTGTGTGTGTGTGTGTGTGTGTGTGTGTGTGTGTGTGTGTGTGTGTGTGTGTGTGTGTGTGTGTGTGTGTGTGTGTGTGTGTGTGTGTGTGTGTGTGTGTGTGTGTGTGTGTGTGTGTGTGTGTGTGTGAGTGTGTGTGTGTGTGTGTGTGTGTGTGTGTGCGCGTGTGTGCGTTTGCAGTGCGGTACAGCAGCAGTGCTGCAGCAGCTCACTGGTGGAGGGCAGGTGTGTGTTGGGGATGAGCGCCGCACGGGGCGGTGACCTATGTGATGACATCACCGACCAGTGCGCCGACGACACCTACGAGGCAAGTCACACAAACGCGCAGATACACACGCACGCGCGCGCACGCAGACACGTTCCTTCACATGTCTTACCAATGCTATTAATGAAGGCTAGGTTTCGTTTAGTGCACAGTGGTTCTCAATGTTTTTAACTCATTCTGGTGTTAGCATTGTGTTGTGCTTTAGCTATTGAAAAATAGCAGATCTAAAAGCTCATAGCGCGCCACTGAGTGGCGCGCTATGAGCTTGTAGGTCTGCTATTTTTGAAAAATCGAAGAACGACTGACATAGAAACATAGCTTTTTCAGAAAACTGTCAGGATGTAGAAGACATTTTTAGAATCTGATCTCAGGTCAGAATGGGTTAATTTCAAGGACCCGCATAACTCTTGAGAGTGTACATCCATCCATCTTCGACCGCTTATAAAGCATCGGGTCGCGGGGGTAACGTTCCAGCTGAGATTAGCATTAGCAACATTAGCAACTTCCTCCTGGAGGATCCCGAGGCGTTCCCAGGCCAGTGTGGAGATATAATCCTCCCCCAATCTGGTCGTTGGTCTGTCATGTGGTCTCTTCCCAGTGGGACGTGGATCGAAGACCTTCTTAGTAGAGTTCTCAAACTCTGCCCGATCCCGACCAGGCCCGACCCGACGTTTTAGGGCACGGGCTCCATGATTTTTTTTTTATATATATATATATATATATATATATATATATATTGAATTTGTATATAATTATAAAAATAATAGTTCTGTTCTGTCTGTTTGTGTATTTGGTGCTGACTGGCATTTCACTTTTTCTCTGTGTAATTCTACCCAAACCCGACCAGGCCAACTAGAATCTATGCTAATTAGTCGGGCCTGATCAGTTAGGGCCCAGTTAGGGCCGGGCCTTAATTCTCGGGCCCGATACAAACTCTACTCCTTAGGGAGACACTCGGGAGGCATCCGTACTAGACCACCAAAGCTGGCTCCTTTTTATTTAATTTTTTATTTCAACGTCAGGCCTAAATGGGCTAAGGGAGAGGCTGGACACCCGTCTGAGAAAAGTAAATTTCGTCCGCTTGTATCCGCAACCTTATTCTTTCTTTCATGGACTACACTCCATGACCGTAGTCGAGAGTAGGAAGCCTTCTGACTCAGCTTTCTCTCGCCCCCTGCTGCTCGGAGGATTATCCGGCTGATCTGACATGTTCTGTCCTCCCCTCACTCGTGAACATGCCCGCTGAGATACTTAACTCCTTCACCTGCGGGGCAAAGTCTCGCTCCCTGCCCCGGAGTGCACAATCCATTGTTTTCCTGCTCCATGGCCTCAAATCACAAATGGAACCAGAAATGGACCCAAATGTGTCCTTGGACCACCATTTCAGAGCCACTGGTCTGGTGTTTCCAGTGAGCCAACTTGCACAATATCAGCACCGTCATTGAGAACCAAATATTGCGATACTGCAGAGCCAGAAACGATACATGCCGCTGTTTAGATGCCTCAATAAAATTATACTGTGTGTGTGCACAGATGAACAAAACAATTTGATTGGAAAACACCTTGTGATGATAATGTCTTTCTTTTATATTCCTGAACCGATTAACTGACTGGTTCTAATCACTCAAGAAATAGTGTTTGTTCAACAAGCTGGTTCAGCCGGCTCTCATTGACTCCAATGTATTTCACACAGAAACGTCCGGATCCAATAAAGAAAGATTATTGCGTTGGCCTATATAAAAACAGCAGTGCAGGGTTAGCTTGTACGTCTGCTATTTCTTAAGATTTTTTAGAAGAATCTTGAAAGTGTTAACACAAATCCTCTCTTCCGGGGGGTCCCGCTGGAACGAAACGGTTTCATATCTCGGATCTTAACCCATTCTGGGCAGGAATCCCTTTCGGTGCATGTTTTAAGCATTATGTTATACTTTAGCTATTGAAAAATAGCAGATCTACAAGCTCATAGCGCGGCACTCGTAGATCTGCTATTTTTTGAAAAATCATGAAAATGTGCCGCAAATCTTTGAATATATATATTCTTTCACAGCGAACATTTTTAACTCAAATCTTTGCTTCTGGGGGGGGGGGGGGGGGGGGGGTCCCTAGCTGGAACAACATATTTTCAGATGGGGGTCGGCGGCCAATTTCATATGTTTTGGGGGGGGGTTCCTTGACATGATAAAGTGACGTAGAAACATGGGTTTTTCAGGTCTAAATGGGTTAATGGGTTCAAAGAGTGCAGAGGGAAACGGTCTGTGTTCTGCTCATCCTCCTCCAGACATGTGAACACTTCCAGGTGGAGCAGCATTCCTGCTGCTCATGGGCCAGTGTTGCCATGTCTGCTTATTATAAGCCACTTATTGTCTCCACCAGGCCGAAGGCATGTGGGGAGAGTATGTTTTGCACTCCGTCCGTCCGTGTGTCCGTCCGTGTGTCCGTCCGTCCGTCCGTCCGTGTGTCCGTGTGTCCGTCCGTCCGTGTGTCCGTGAGCAGCTAATCTCGCCCACCGTTAACCCGGTCGATGCCAAATTTTGCACACACACTCCCTGGATGCCAACGATGAACCTCTGCCCCAAACTTTCCAGAACGGCCTGTTATAGCGCCACCAGGAGGCCGCTTTGTGCAAAACAAGTTTTTGCACAGTACACCTACAGATTTTGTCCAAACATCACGCAAATTGGTACACAGTCTCTCTAGAGCCATTCAACGAAACGGGTCTTTCAGATTTATCAGACTCCATCCTGATTGGTTAAGATAAGATTGGCTTCCAAAGTTCACAGGAGTGCTCAGTTTCAAACAAAATGCTGCAAATCATGATCACATCGCGTGATTTCCGTGAAATTGTGCACCCACATTCCCACTAGGCCGAGGACGAAATGCCACATGAACAATTTCAACTCAGCCTCAAGGTGGCGCTATAACTGGCCGAAAAGTGTTTTTACCTCTAACTGCACGGATCTGTGGATAACTTTGTATGCCAACTCCCTAGAGGCCAAGGAAAAACCTTTGTCTGGAATTTTTCACATCTGCTCTTTATAGCGCCACCAGGAGGCCGACATATGTAAAACACATTTTCTATTATTACTCCTTCAGATTTTATCCAAATTTCACGCAAATCGGTACACTATGCTATCTCCATAGTCATGTGATCAACACGGAGCGGCACCATTTCCCATCTTCCATCCTGATTGGCTAAGATTGGCTTCCAAAGCTCACACGATTCGTCCATTTCGAAAAAAGGCCACAAATCACAAACAGTGTGCAATTTCCGTTAAATTATACACGCACATTTTCACTAGGCCGAGGACGACATGCCACAATTTTTCCCTCAAAATCAGCCTCACGGTGGCGCTAGAACAGGCCAATTCCTGTTTTTAGCTATAACTGCATCGATCTGTATACAACTTATGTATGCACACATGGAAAAACATTGTACCTGCATCCATCCAACACGAACCTCTGGCCCAAATCTTCCTCAACAGCCTGTTATAGCGCCACCATGAGGCCACAACCTGACCTGCCCTGGTGGAGACCTGTGCCGATTGGCACTTTGTCTAGTTCTTTCAGTAAATTTGCCCTGTATGTACGTGTGTTGTTGCAATGTTAGAACAATATTTCGAACAATACATATATATATATATATATATATATATATATATATTAATGCTGTCAAAGTTAACGCGTTATTAATGCATTAACGCAACACCTTATTAACGGCACTAATTTCTTTATCGCATTAACGCAAAATAAAAAAAATCACAGCGATTGGCAGGCGGGATGTTGAGGAATATTGGTTCCTGCAATGCACTCCCTTCCCAGACCCCTTGTTAGCCTGTTAGGATGTTTTAAGTGGAGTAACAGGCAGCCTTCCATTTACATTTCACAAAGGTTTTGCTCGTGTCGTACGCTCCAGTCCAAAAAGAAACCGAGGGACCTGTGCAATTCATCCATTCCAGAGCAAAAGCAAAACCCCCGCTGTTAATGTTGTATCGCATTGTAAACAGCTGTGCCTCGTTATAGCCACACACGTTTCTAACTTGCGGTCACAGTCGTGATACTTTTCAGTTGTGTGGTACTTTTAAATGGATTTAACTGTAACAGAAAGTTTTATCCAGACAAGTATCCACAGTCGGACAGTCCCATCTCCCAGTCACGGAGCTGGGACTGACACACAGAGAGACGAGTCAAGAGCAGCACAGACCAGCTAGCAGTAGCTGCTAGAAGCTAGAGGTGTTGCCAGTATAACTCTATGGCAGAAACAAGCAACCTAGGTCTATACAAAATAAGCCAAAAAGAAGCAACACTGGTCGTTTCTGGCCAGTGTTGCCACATCTGCTGTTTATAAGTGATTTGGGGATTATTTTTGTAGATTGAAAAAATATTGGGGGTCCTTTGCTCTTGGCATGAAAATGTTTGAGAACCACTGCTCTAAAACAATATTAGACAAAGTTTGAGCCACAAACACATTGCTCTCTCTCTTCTCCTTTTGTATAAATTAAATAGGCCTATTCATGATTCTGCTTATGCCCATGTTAGTTTGTTTTATGGAAACGGTTGTTTGTGTTGAATGTGCCAATTGCACAGAATTATTCAAAAGAGAGAAAATGGGCAAGCCATAAAATAATGCACATTGCACTTACGTCATTTTGCCATTTTCATAATGTGGCCCACATGTTCAGCTATTTGAGTATCCCTGGTTTACTGTGTCAGAAAAGGACACCAAACTCACAGTTTGCAAGGTGTGTGATTTCACGACGCTGTCGGCAGTTACTGCTTCCAGTGATCGGTCCCAAAAAACCAGATCGGAGCATCTCTACAATACACCGTTTTCTTTCAGTTCAACATTGAATTTAAAGCAAAAAGGTTTTTGCGATTAATCGCGCGATTAACTACACAAATCATGCGATTAATCGCGATTACAATTTTTAATCGCCTGACAGCACTAATATATATATATATATATATATATATATATATGATCTAGATTTATTTGTGAAAATAGAAGATCTACAAGCTCACAACGGGTTGTGAATAGTTTATTTGTATTTAGGCTATTATAGGGTCCAATAGACTTCTTGTTTTCGTTAGATCTGGCTGCTTGTTTCTCTGGCAAAATGTGGCAACTCTGTGTCCCAGAAGAAGGGGAGGTCTGGTGGTTTGGCTGCTCAGCCGAGCAGTGCCAACATGTCTGCTCATTGTTTGAGGGGAGGAGCCATCATATAGACCAGCTCTGCATGGATCCAACATGTCTGCTCATTGTTTGAGGGGAGGAGCCACCGAGCCATCATAGACCGGCTCTGCATGGATCCAACATGTCTGCTCATTGTTTGAGGGGAGGAGCCATCATATAGACCGGCTCTGCATGGATCCAACATGTCTGCTCATTGTTTGAGGGGAGGAGCCATCATATAGACCGGCTCTGCATGGATCCAACATGTCTGCTCATTGTTTGAGGGGAGGAGCCATCATATAGACCGGCTCTGCATGGATCCAACATGTCTGCTCATTGTTTGAGGGGAGGAGCCATCATAGGCCAGCTCTGCATGAATCCAACATGTCTGCTCATTGTTTGAGGGGAGGAGCCATCATATAGACCAGCTCTGCATGGATCCAACATGTCTGCTCATTGTTTGAGGGGAGGAGCCATCATATAGACCGGCTCTGCATGGATCCAACATGTCTGCTCATTGTTTGAGGGGAGGAGCCATCATATAGACCAGCTCTGCATGGATCCAACATGTCTGCTCATTGTTTGAGGGGAGGAGCCACCGAGCCATCATAGACCGGCTCTGCATGGATCCAACATGTCTGCTCATTGTTTGAGGGGAGGAGCCACCGAGCCATCATAGACCGGCTCTGCATGGCATTTTGGCTCCACACGCCTATAGTCAGTGGTAGAAGTGGTTCTTTTCTTAAGTAAAAGTATCAATACCGCAATGTACGAATGTTTGGCATAACACAAGTCCAAAAAATCCAATCTACAAGATCATGTATACCTACAAGGATTGTGCTTGGCTATACCTGTGTATAATAAGTCTTGTGTTCACAGTATACCTGGCTGTGATATATTAGTCACATAGGTGTTTACATCCATGGTTTCCACCACCTGCCAATAGGTGGCAGTGCTATAGTTCACAGTGGAATGCCTTGTGTGGGGTCACGACACATGCCGGAAAGAGAGAGTTGAGAGGGAACCACGTTGTGATCTATTGTATGTGTGTACCGGTATGTCTCTCCTGTTGTGAATTAATAAAACGTGAACCCATCATTTTACTGCAATTGGATCCGAGTGTAATAATCACACTGTATGTGTGTTGCCTCCACAGACGTGTTGCCGTTGTTGCGCTCTGGGTCTGCGGTTGCGCCGCGAGGGGCGGGGCTGCCACGCCCACCAGTACCTGGGCTACCCCTGTGGACACACCCTCCTCACCTGCTGTGAGGACGGACACGATGGGCGGAGCCACACGGACGATGGGCGGAGCCACATGGACGATGGGCGGAGCCACATGGACGATGGGAGGAGCCACATAGATGATGGGCGGAGCCACATGGGTGATGGCCGGAGCCACGTAGACTATGAGCGGAGCCACATAGGCGATGGGCGGAGCCACATACACGATGGGCGGAGCCACGGAGACGATGGGCGGAGCCACGGAGATTATGGGCATGGCCAGCAGCAGCTACTGAGGAAGAAGGAGATGCCGACGCCGACCATTCTGCCCAGGAAAGGTGAGCACCGGGTATTAACCCATTCTGACCTGAGATCAGATTCATACGAGGTTTCCACTGGACACACACTGGTCTGATTAACCCATTCTGACCTGAGATCAGATTCTAAAAATGTCAGTCGTTCTTCGATTTTTTTCAAAAATAGCAGACCTACAAGCTCGTAGCACGCCACTCGGTGGCGTGCTATGAGCTTGTAGATCTGCTATTTTTTCAATAGCTAAAGCATAACATGATGCTAACACCAAAATGGGTTCCCGACCAGAATGGGTTAAAAGGATAGAGACTGAACCGGAACCGCTATTCATTTCAGTGGAAGTTGCTCCGTGGCGTTTTGAAGCACCCGGAAGAACTTCAAGTTTGGGTGCCCAAAATGCGGAAGTGCAAACGAGCGCTCGATGTTAAACCCCCAGCTGCACTGCATGGGGGTTTCCTCGTCATAACTCCACGGGTGCGCCTGCAGTCCCTCCTCTGACCAGTAGAGGGCCGAGTGCTTCAGCGTTGGAGAGCCTCCTTGGGGGCCTCCCATTCTGTGAGCCCCTTTTCCACCGGTCGGTTCACATTTTGAACCGACCGGTGGGAAAGGGGTCTGTGTCTCGCGGACACATTTTATGGGTCCCTTTTATTTTTTGTTTCCTACATTTTGTTTTTAATTGTTATTTCAAAACCGTTACAAAGGTTTTTTGAATAAAAAATAAAAGTAATCCCATGAATTGGAAAACACAATGTTAGTGAAAATAGACTAGATCTATACAAGCTCACAACGCGGCACAAAGCTTAAAAAAAATCACACCTGTGTGAAGTGAGGGGCTCTCTTATCACCATGTATCATCATACATCATCTCATTCTGGCCAATCACAATTTGCGTCCTCACTTTTGCCTTCAGTGTTTTCCGTTTACGCGACGTTTGTGTTTCACAAACACTCAAAGCTGTCATTGTCAATGTTTGTCTTAACCGCCGCTCTACACACTCGGCTCTGGCCTCCGCCCTCGTATAGCGCGATTGATCTTCCTCCTGATAGGCTGCCGGCGGGTCAGGTGTCACGCCGTGGCGGGCCCGTAATGAGGAGAGATGTGATGGATCAGGAGCAGATGGCGAGCTGACGCACCGCGCCGCACGGCGCCGCACCGCCCCCGTCTGCACTGATAACAGGATGACAGATAAACAGGGTTGGAAAAAAGTTCTCAATTGTTTTACTTAAGTAAAAGAACCAATACTGCAATTTAGAACTACTTCGTTACAAGTAAAAGTACGGAATTGGCCCAGGCGGTGGCGTAACCGTCTGGGCACCCGACTGGTAATCCAGTCGCAGTGTGCCGCGGGTTCGACTCCCGAGCCCGACACGGCCTTTACTGCATGTCTTCCCCCATCTCTCTCCCGTTTCCTGTCAGCCTACTGTCTGTCCCTTCAAAAAAACAATAAAATGCGTAAGCCGCAAAAAAAATCTTAAAAAAATAAATAAAAAAATACGGAATTGAAAATGTACTCGAGTAAAAGTACAACATTATCGGCATCAAAATGTACTTAAAAGTACTAAAAGTAAAAGTATTCATGCACCACGCATGCACGCACACGCACACGCACACGCACGCACGCACAAAAATCTTTGAAGAACAAAGCCACATGTCGCCCCCTTCAGGCAATGTGCAGGCTGACAAAGTGTAGCCAGTTTTGGCCAGGTGGTCAACCTAGGCTGTTACTGTGCACTGTAAGGCGTGCACCGTGTGTGTGTGTGTGTGTGTGTGTGTGTGTGTGTGTGTGTGTGTGTGTGTGTGTGTGTGTGTGTGTGTGTGTGTGTGTGTGTGTGTGTGTGTGTGTGTGTGTGTGTGTGTGTGTGTGTGTGTGTGTGTGTGTGTGTGTGTGTGTGTGTGTGTGTGGGTGTGTGTGTGTGTGTGTGCAAACTGTGCATGCGTCCGTGTGTGCACGCTATACGTGCACTGTAAGGCATGCACCTTGTGTGTACGCGTGCACCCGTGTGTGTGTGTGTGTGTGTGTGTGTGTGTTGTGCTGCATGTGCACTGCAGGCATGCACCTTGTGTCATAAGATAACCTCCACCTGGCTCAGAAGAAGTGTTCTGGCCCCCAGGTGACGTGCAGGTCAGGTGACGTGCACGTGCGGTCACGTGGACAGCTCCTGTAGAGTCCATGAAAACACGTTTCACAAAAAGCCCTGACAAGGAGCTGTTCGCCCGTTCGTGACAAGGAGCTGTTCGCCCGTTCGTGACAAGGAGCTGTTTGCCCGTTCGTGACAAGGAGCTGTTCGCCCGTTCGTGACAAGGAGCTGTTCGCCCGTTCGTGACAAGGAGCTGTTTGCCCGTTCGTGACAAGGAGCTGTTTGCCCGTTCGTGACAAGGAGCTGTTTGCCCGTTCGTGACAAGGAGCTGTTCGCCCGTTCGTGACAAGGAGCTGTTCGCCCGAGAAGATGGTGTGATTTCTCTTTCCTTTTATTCGTGATGTTTTTGAAGTCTTGGCAACGCTGCTGTTAACCAGCTAAGCAGTATAACCCATTGAGACCTGGAACGCATCTGTGTCACTCACCTCATACAGTAGCTTTTAGCCACTTTCACGCTTATTTTAAACTTCAGCTGTTGGAAAAATAGCAGATCTACAAGCTCGGTGCCGCGCTATGAGCTCGTAGATCTGCTATTTTCGAAAAGAAATGAAAAACGTGTGCAAATCTTTGAATATTCAGGTATATTCTTTCACAGCGAACTTTGTTTTTCTTTACTCATTTCTTTGCTTCTGGGGCGTCCCTGGAAGGAAATAGTTTGAGACGGGAATTCCGCGGCCACATATATATTATTGTGGGGCTCCTTGACATGAAACAGTTTGAGAACCACTGACATACTGTAGAAACATAGGTTTTAACCACTGACATACTGTACTGTAGAAACATAGGTTTAGAACCACTGACATACTGTAGAAACATAGGTTTTAACCACTGACATACTGTACTGTAGAAACATAGGTTTAGAACCACTGACATACTGTAGAAACATAGGTTTTAACCACTGACATACTGTAGAAACATATGTTTAGAACCACTGACATACTGTAGAAACATAGGTTTAGAACCACTGACATACTCTACTCTACTCTCTGGACCCTGTGGGGTTTAGCTCCATGTTTCTGTCTGTCTGCCCTACTCTACTCTACTCTCTGGACCCTGTGGGGTTTAGCTCCATGTTTCTGTCTGTCTGCCCTACTCTACTCTACTCTCTGGACCCTGTGGGGTTTAGCTCCATGTTTCTGTCTGTCTGCCCTACTCTACTCTACTCTCTGGACCCTGTGGGGTTTAGCTCCATGTTTCTGTCTGTCTGCCCTACTCTACTCTACTCTCTGGACCCTGTGGGGTTTAGCTCCATGTTTCTGTCTGTCTGCCCTACTCTACTCTACTCTCTGGACCCTGTGGGGTTTAGCTCCATGTTTCTGTCTGTCTGCCCTACTCTACTCTACTCTCTGGACCCTGTGGGGTTTTTTAGCTCCATGTTTCTCACAGTCATTATTATATACCTGGACTTTAAACTTCACAGGAGCGGCGGCGGCGGGCGGCGCGGGGAGGGATTAATTAAGCCTTTTCCACTTTTAATTAAAAGGCCCGTCGCTGAGTCATGAGTCATGAGGCTTGAAAACACCACCGCTACGTACGTGGAAATGATTACGTATACGCTCTCGCACGTATACCTCTGTCATGTTGTCAGCCATAAAACTACACAGCTGACATGCCTTCAGAGAGAGAGAGAGAGAGAGGGAGGGGGGGGGGGGGGAGGGAGGGAGAGGGATGGGGAGGGGGAGGGAGGGAGAGGGGGGGGGGGGGAGACGCAGTGGCTCAGGAGGTAGAGTAGAGTGGCCGCTTGGGAACCATGAGGTCCCCGGTTCGATCCCTGTGGGCTCCCCCAGAGTTGGTGTCGAAGTGTCCTTGAGCAAGACACCCAACCCCCTAATTGCATGGTAACCCCCTTTTGGTGTTTTAAACATTATGTTATAATTTGTCTATTGAAAAATAGCAGATCTACAAGCTCATAGCTATGAACTTGTAGGTCTGCTATTTTTGAGAAATCGTTAAAATGTGCCTCAAATCTTTCCGATTTTTTCGACGTCAGGGCCTGAATGGATTAAATAGGAGAATGAATGTAATGCACAATCTGTGGATTAACACTAGCATGACTGAAGTAAAAATGTGCTTGGATTCATATTTAGAAAATGTTTCAGATGTCAACAATTTCCCGAGATGATGCTAATGATGATGGATGATGATGGTCGACTCATGGGAGGGGAACCTTCTGAAAAGGAGCTATATAATTGCTCCATTTAAGAGCGAGAGAGAGAGAGAGAGAGGGGGGAGACTTGACCTGATGAATTGACAGAATGCCATAATTCACATCATCTCCTGTGTGAAGTGGAGGGCTGTAATGGAGGCATGAAGAATGGACGGCCATTAAACAGCCAGCCAGCCCTACTATTATCTGTGTGATGTAGTGAGTGATCTAACAGGCTCAGCTGTGCGGCTATAGTTACCTCACCATTACACACACCTTACGCCATGTCTGTGCAGCCAGACTGTTGACTCACGCAGGCACGCACGTGTACACGCACGCACGTGTACATGCACACACGCACGTGTTAAGGCAGTCTGTAGGACACATGCTCAAAAGTACAATTAATAATAATGATAATGAGGCAACACAATAATTCAGAGTTTGGAAATATAAGGATTTTACTTGAGTAAGGAGACAAGCTCAGTGGCCTTGTGGTTAGAGTGTCCGCCCTGAGACTGGGAGGTCGGGGTTCGATCCCCGGCCGGGTCATACCAAAGACTCTAAAAATGGGACCCAGTGCCTCCCTGCTTGACACTCAGCATCAAGGGTCGGATTGGGGGTAAGTCCCTGCGACATACTAGCGTCATGTCACGCTACAGAAACAGGAGATAGGCTCCTGCCCTATGGGCCTCATGGCTACACAAACAGGAGATAGGCTCCTGCCCTATGGGCCTCATGGCTCGGCAAGGCTACTTACTTAAGGAGACAAGACTTACATGACCTGCATGCATGGAAACCCCAGTCTGACTCCCAGAGTCACAGAGGGTGACAGCCTTTATTGCTCACTCCCACAACAGCCAACCCCCAACATAGCCTCAAGACTTGAGCCAGTTCAACAAATGGGACAGTAACATTGTAAAACAATACAAGCACCACAGGGGTGTGACAGATGAGATCATCTCAGAGTGTAACTTAGAGGAGATACCCTTTATAAAGGGGTATTATTAAACGTTTACATCTAAACTTCTACGACACATGCACGCATACATCAGAGGGGGCTTCAGTCCCTGCAGACCAGCACTATATGGCGAAAGCAATGCAAATGCACCCTTTCCACGCCATATACCTCAGTGGTTTTCCAACCAGTGGTCCGGGGACCACCTGTGGTCCTTGAGTGGGTTCCAGGTGGTCCCCAGCTAAATGATTATAGAGTTGGTAATCAAATGGACCCTTATAGATCCTGAGAGGTCTAAATGTCATCATGGTGGTCCGTATGTGGCTCAAATGCAGAATTAATAATGGGCCTTGATATGAAAATGGTTGAAGGCAGCATTCAAGAGAATTGCCTTTTAATTCGCCACATCTCCGGAATTTGAATGCAGTATTTTATGTTGGAGGGCTGTAGGAGAAAACTTTCGCACACCTAGAAATTAGGCGTATGCAGTAACAGGTGCGTAGGCCAGTGGACATCAATGAAAGCATTAAGGTACACCCGCACACTGTGTATCTGCTCGGCACAAGGGTCTTATTTAATGAAGCAACGTTTTCCTCAGGCATGGGAGCGAAATAATAAGGAACTAGATAAAGTGCCAATCGGCACAGGTCTCCTCCAGGATTCTTCCTCAGCCTAGTGGGAATATGCGTGCACAGTTTCATCGCAATCGCTGCGTTGAGGAGTTGTGGCGATTTGTACAAAGCGGGCTACTCCTGAAAACTGTAGGAGGCAATCGTGGCCAATCAGGATGGAATATGAGAAATCAAACAAACCTGTCTTGATCACATGACTATGGAGATCATGTGTAGCGATTTGCGTGAAATTTGGATAAAATGTGAAGGAGTAATAATAGAAAATGTGTTTTACATATGTCGGCCTCCTGGTGGCGCTATAAAGAGCAGATGTGAAAAATTCCAGGCAAAGGTTTTTCCTTGGCCTCTAGGGAGTTGGCATACAAAGTTATCCACAGATCCGTGCAGTTAGAGGTAAAAACACTTTTGGGCCAGTTATAGCGCCACCTTGAGGCTGAGTTGAAATTGTTCATGTGGCATTTCGTCCTCGGCCTAGTGGGAATGTGGGTGCACGGACGGACGGAGTGCAAAACATACTCTCCCCTAGCCTTCGGCTGGTGGAGACAACTAATGTACTAAGGATATCTGGGGTTCAACTTAATGCATCTAGGCTACTCTAGGGCTGTAGTTGTTAAGCCTATATATTCTATTGAATGACAAATAGCTAGATTGGCTAGTTTCTGTATTTTAAAGACACATCTATTAAATAAGGGAAGAAAAAGTTTAAATGTAAAGGGGCGGAGAGGGGGGGGGGGGGGGGGGGTAGGACCTCCTTGTCTGTAACGAGCTGTTGGTGTGGTTAAAATGAACAGCAGGTATACTAGGAGTGCTTCTGTGTTTTGCTCAAGGACACTTTTGACAAGTTTAACCGACGACCTCCGGGCTACACAGGACACGACATCCACTTATTTCATCATCACGACCACCTGCCACCTCGCTTAAAACCTCACGGCCGTTGACATGTCCCCATTACAACTATAGTGTTACTTTACCTTCAACGTCCTTCTAACTGTCTTCGGTGAAGCTGGGGTGGTCTAAAGGCATATTGTAAAATAAAACTATGTAGCTGGTCAAACCAGGTTTTGTTTTGAACTATAACTATATTTGAATCTATATTTTTGAGAGGCGCTAGCCCCTTGTATGTCCAGCCCCTTCTATGTCCAGTTCAAACCTGGTTTTGGTTTGAACTATATCTATATTTTTGAGAGGCGCTAGCCCCTCCTATGTCAAGCTTTGAGGGTGTGTGTGAACACAAACATTGTCTCCTAAATACAAACATTAAATGCCTTTGAAAACGAATGGCCATTTTTGAGTGTTTGTGAGAACACAAACAATACGTAAACACAAACATTGAAGGCAACAGTGAGGACGCAAATTGTGATTGGCCGCAATGAGATGGATGTATGATGATAAGATTGCCCTTCACTTCACATGGGTGTGATTATTATTATTATTTTTAGTTTTAGTCAGTCTTTTTCTTCACAGTCATATTCCAGTCATCTGAAATGTTGAACTTTTATTTAGTTTTGACAGGCCTTGATTTGTGGATCGGCTTCCGAAAATAGCCGATCTGCAAGCGCTTGAACTTGCAGATCAGCAGTGTTCAGCGTGACACACAGCCACGATGACCCTCGGTTGGGAAACACTTATTGTAGATCAGATAAGACATCTTATGCCACGGAGTATAAATAATCGTTATGCTTTCTATCAGCAATGTCAGGAACTATCCTCTAATTCTGCACACTGTAATTCGTTTTATACAGTGTTTTATGAGGCAACAAAAGACCTTTAACCCTTAGAAGGGCAATAACTAATAAATGCGTTATTCAATAACGTTCTGAGTGTGGGGGAAAACGAATTTCTTCGTTTTTTTTTTTTTTTATGAATATCGGTAGATTAATAACCTCCGCATCGCTGTGTGAAGTCCCTTTGTTGAAATTCCGACTACAATACCCAGAAATCCCGTGTCACGTAACACGCGCGCGTCCTTGGCTATAAAAAACGTGCCCGCCCCCTGCGGTTCTGCATGGGGAGAGAGTTGGTGGCGTGTCGAAAGTGATTGAGTATATTTAGCGATTATATTTAGTTTAGATGTATTAGTTAGTAGTCTGTTGTCTGTCTGGTGCGTCAGACGACAATGGAGGAACACCTCTGTACGATCTTCGTCCTGAAGGACCGGCCCCGTAACCGTAACCTCTTTACGCTGAGCAAGCCAGCTGTTGCGGGCTTTCCGACCATTCTTCCCGGCCTGGCTCGAGCGATGACATCCTACTCCGATCTGGACGGGTGACCAGATTTTTCTATGGTAAGAATCTTATTGTCTGAAACATTATATGCTATATCTATTCAGTGTGTATTATTTTCTGCTCGCTGTCTGCCGCGCCGCTGTGGCAGGCCGCTGAGCTAATGTATAATAAATGGATGGATATTCTTCCATCCATCCATGCTACATGCTGCTAGCAACCACTGGGGCTTTCAAATAGATCTGTATTGAGCTTACATGATCAAATGAACGTATTGTACCGTGGTTTATATGCTATATATTATGAGAAATGTTCCATTACTTCCCCCCCCTTCCATATATTCAGATTGCTATCATGAATCATGATCGCTGTTTTTTTTCTTTTTTTGCCGAGCTTCTGGAGCGCAGGCCGCAGCCTGTAATGCTAGCTGCTAGCAACTCCTCTGCAAAGTAAAAAAAACAAAACAGCGATAATAATAGCCATCTGAATATATGGGAGGAGGGGAAGTAATGGAACATTTCTCATAATATATAGCATATAAACCACGGTACAATACGTTGATTTGATCATCATGCAAGCGCAATACTTATAGATTTAGAAGTATAATAAATTAGCTTAGCCGCCTGCATTACAGTACCAGCCTTACCCCGCGGCAAAGTAAAGAACAATGACGGACATTTCGTTGTGATAATTAAATGGACGATCAACACTGATGTGTGTTGGCTACAATGTGTTGGCTCTGAAATGGATCAACACTTGTAATTTCTGCAAATAAATCTAACTTGTCTGTCTATCTATCTAGATCCAGGACGTGAAGAAATGGACGGATGTCTCCTCCTCCTCTGCCCACAGTGATGTCGACTTCTCCACCACCAACATTAGATAGTCCAGGAGATTTTTTGTCCTGCCCTGCTTTATTTTGTGCAACAAGAACGCATTGTACATTGCCATCTGAAACAGGTAGAACTTTACAGGCTCTCAGTGACTTTGACCATCGTGTGTGGGTGGATGGTGGTGCACATCTTCGCCACCTTGTCCCGCCAAGCCAACAGCATCACCCCGTCATGTTGTGGCGCATGAGAGTCTCGCCCGGCTTCATGTCATTTGGTTTGCTAAGCCGCTTCATCTCCCTGTTCTTCCTCATGGTCCCACATACATGGGTTCCCAAAGACAGTAGCAAAGTACACCTGTCGACCGAGTTGTACAGATTGTCCATGTATAAATGGTAGCCTTGGTTGGCCAACGGACCGAGAAGCTCCGTCACGATCTTGTCAAGCCCACAGCTTACTCCTGTATATGGCCTCATGTTCCAGAGGTAGCCTGTTGCTGACTCGGCATGACAGTAACTCTTCACGCCCCATTTAACTGGTTTAAGAGGATTGTAGCACTTCCAACTCAGCCGTCCTTTCCAGAGCATAATGCTCTCGTCTATCGAGATGTTCTTCTCTGGCGTGTAGCAAGACTGAAACCGGGCCAGTAGATAGTTCAGAAGATGTCTGACCTTGTACATTCGGTCCCCTGTGTCTGGAGTCTCCTGGTTACTGAAATGAAGAAACCGCTTGAGCAGCAGAAACCGGGCCAGTTTCATGGTTCTCCTGAACTGCGGTGTCTCATTAGCCTTACACCTAGACCAGTAGGACACGAGGGTGTGGCTTCTTCACGATGCCAGTAAGGAAATAGAGGCCGAATAAGTTTTTCAGCTCGATCACAGACACGTCCGTGTGGAATATACACAATACACACCTTTGCGATGGACTGTGCTGCATAGCGGTTAGTCTCATCACAGATGTACTGGAGCAGATCTCCGGTGGTTCAGGGGGGGAGGAGGGGGGCAGTGGGTGTCCTATTGCATTATTTATTTTCTATATTTATTATAATTTTATGTTTGTAAGAAAAAAAGAAATAAAACTTGCACTTTTCAAATCCGAGATACATCTCATGTCTATTTTTACACTATTCTGAGGTTTATGTTCTGACTAAGCGAGTTTCAACTGTGATTTACTCTGTAACGGTAGATGGTAAGAACCCAATTTTTTTTTTTTATATAATACAGTACATTCAAGTCTACATTTCAAACATATCATAGGCACCAAGTCCGGAAAACTATGTCATTGGATGTGTTTTTTATCAAAACTGTGTTTCTTCATAACAGGTTTTTGAGATACATGAATGAATAGACTAGGGTACTGGTAAGACTATGTAAACATATTATATATCAAAATCTTCGTTAAAATGTCAAGTTTCAGGAAAGAATAACATTTAGTTTCTATCTTGTTCCAGTAGCGGGCAGTAGGCAGTTTTAGCTGGTTTGGTCAGTTTGCTCATGACTGACCTTGCTATTTATAGATGGCAAAATATCTACAGTGGTACATGTGGGAAACTTTTTATTTTTTTATTATTGAACTAGACAACTCACCCTTTAAAATGAGATATGTCATAGGTATGTGCTCCCTGTAGAAAAAAAGTTCTTACCAAAATAAACTTTAAAACGCCTGTATCTTTTTTCCATGTGCTAAAAACACTACATTGTGTAAGCGCATTCTTTTTTAAATGGCTTCCAACACAAAAACTAAACATTGTATCAACTCAATTCATTTTTTTCCTGGAAGCAAACTTGTCAAGCTTTCTCTGAAGGTCTTTTATTGTCGCAGAGTCACAACAGAGAATTTTCAATAAATCATTCAAAAACGCATTTCTCCCATTGGGAAAAGGGGATTTGACATGGGATTTGACTTTAAACCCTCAAAGAGTTATTTGTTTTTTATCGCTGTGTTCGCCTGCTAATTTTCCGTCTGACTGACTTTTATGGTGTAGTCGGTGTGATGAAGCTGTTGCTAGCCACAGAACAATGGCAACTCAACAATGTGTTTACTTTCAGCAAACAATTTACTATCTCTCTCTCTGTGTCTCTGTGTCTCTCTCCCTCTCCCTCCCTCTCTCTCAGTGATGTCAGACAGCAGGTTCCCTAAGCAGGCGTTCCACATGGAGGCCGAGGTGGACGAGGCGGTGAACTCGGTGGAGGACCGCGGCGACGTGGACGAATGTCGTCTCTACGTGGGCCAGCTGTGTCAGCACATCTGCTCCAACACCTGGACGTCCTACCGCTGCGCCTGTCACCAGGGATACCTTCTGCAGCAGGACGGACACTCCTGTGCACCAGGTCGGTATAAAGACCACCCCCCCCCCCCCCCCCCCACCACCAGAATAATCATATTTGGACTGGGGATCGACCCCCCAACCCTGATATGCACTTGGAATATATATATATATATTTAAATTCTTTATTTGGAATACCCCTTGAGATACAATATCTCGTTTTCGAGAGGGTCCACAAGCATACAGTCAATACAAGGTGATTAACGGAAAATAAAAAGGAAAACAAAACAAAACACAAAACAAACAGTTACAAAACAGGATATTGCACTAGACAAGTACTGTAGCAACAAGATGGAAAAGTTGTTCCGTCAGTGTCACTGTCACTATAGGTCAGCATTAAGATACATAATTTTATTTGGTTTTCAGCATTAGAGAAATTTTGATAGTTAATCTCATTATAGGATAGGAGGAGTTGAGGCATTGGCTGGGTGTCCCACAAGACATTATGCGTAGGCAGTATGCCTGTGGTTCTTCTCACCAACACCCCCTTTCACTGTGAACATACAAGTAGATGTTCCGTGCATAGTTGTGCCACACAATGGTAGGCCTGGGGCCTATACCATACCGGCCTGAGCGATCAGTAAAATAATGATGAATTAACTAGCTTGTGGGTTAATAAATACAGGCCTAGACAAGGAGGTTAAATGGGAGGCTATTGTGCAGTCAAAGTTACCAATACAAGCTAGTTAATTCAGCATTCTTTGGCCGGAATGAGATGATTAACGCATATACTGCCTCCTGCTGGACGCAGAGCCGATTTCAATGTAGCACACACTGGACTGACATCCT
Organism: Protomyctophum parallelum; assembly: GCF_964188405.1. NCBI lineage: Eukaryota > Metazoa > Chordata > Actinopteri > Myctophiformes > Myctophidae > Protomyctophum > Protomyctophum parallelum. Next base: position 39,573,099 of record NC_139703.1, on the reverse strand, counting down.
GACTGGAGCGTCCTCTTTAATGCTACGGTAAATAAAATGAAGCCATCCGTGCTCTAGAAAGCGCCAATGTTTCCATCTAAACCACCGGATAATCAGCAAAGACCTTCCGAACATCGCGCATTTTATCCAAACCACGGAGAGCTCCGTAGATCTCGAGTTCTTCAGCTTTTTAGTCAGCCTGTATAATGGGAGGTGGACGGCAGCGCTGTTGCACAACCCGGTCTAGGATCGTTAAAGAAGGAAAGGCCAAGCCATAATATTAAAAAAATAAAGATAAATCAGCGATCCGGTTTGATATCAATAATAAAGCTAATCAGACGGAACATTACGCCAGAAGCAGTTGCTGGTTGGATTCCTTATGACGGAACGTTCCACCGGGAGCACTAAAACCGTTAATGATATATGATGATAAGAGCGCCCGGCCCTCACTTCACACGGGTGTGATTTATTTTATTCCTAATGTCAGGCCTCCATGTGTGATGATGATGATGATGATGATGATGATGTGACGATGACAACGCCCTGATAAGAAAGGCTCTTTGTCCCATTTCTGGACAGCAGCCTCCAGAGTCTCTGAGCTGAGACTGTTTGTTTCCGCCGTTCCCTCGGTTATGAGATGGGCTGATTATGACAACAATGACTCGGCAGGAAGACTTTTTGACAAACATTTCAAACAGCAGAACATTGTTGTTGTCGTGCCTTCCGTAGTGAATGTTGGAGATGCAGATCCACGAGAAATAACAGCTCTCTGCTGTTGATACCGTTCTGCACTTGTAGGAGTTGTATAGGAGTTCTCCCGTTGTTTAACCCATTCACCCTTTTGGTGTTTTAAGCATTATGTTATACTTTAGCTATTGGAATATCGGTACGATCTTGTAGATCTGCTATTTTTGAAAAATCACACCCGTGTGACACCTCTCTCTCTCTCTCTCTCTCTCTCTCTCTCTCTCTCTCTCTCTCTCTCTCTCTCATTAGCAGGCAACAGTGCAGCACTATCCCTCTCTCAGTTTCTGGCACAACAGCGCCCCTACTGGTACTCATAGTCATATAGTGGTGCTCATTAACCAACACATAGGTGAACACGGACATTGCTGTTCCTTGGAGTGGTTGCACCACTCAAAAGATTGTGAGAATGTGTCGCAAATCTTTGAATATATATTTTCTTTCAGAGCGAACATTTTTAACTCAAATCTTTGCTTCTGGGGGGGGGGGGGGAGTTGACAAAAGTTGAGCACCACTGACATAGAAACACGGGTTTTTCAGAAAACTGTTTCAATTTATTTTAGGTTTTATGTAGAGTAGACCTATAGCATTCTGTATATAGTGTTTACTTTACTTTACTTTATTTGTTTACTTAGACGGGACAATGCCTATTAATAATAAATACACCGGGTTTCGCAAATATGTTGATTTTCACCCACAGTCCCCTCATTAAAAACATAACAACAAAACAAGCAAACAGTACAAACTTACATTAGGAAACAAGGCACCTATACAGCAAGTCAAAATCCATGGATCTTGTGTTTTTGTCATCCAGTCTGTTATGATTATTTCACCATGCCGGAGAGGCAGTGAAACCAAAACCCTACATTAGTATGCTAGCCTACAGTATATGACACATCTTAAGGAAGGCCCATTTTAAACAGGCTCACTTACAGTATAATGGAACAACCTCACGTGAAACATAATTCATGGAATTGTGGGACGTTATGACAAAAACGTACGGATAGAGGTCAAATTATACCGCTGCTAAAAGCCATGTTCTCTGGAATAACACTCAGTTACTGCTGGTTTCTGATATTACATAATCGCCTGTTAAATCACAATTATTTGATATAATCACAATTATTTTCGCATAATCATCAATCGTTTCCATGGTGAAAAATGTTCATACATTACATAACATGTTCAAATCCCTTCTTAAAACGCACCTTTTTTCCCTGGCTTTTAATGTGAACTGATTTTAACCTTTCTAGGCACTGTACAGTATTACCCATGTCCCACGGTGACTCTATATATGCTATGTTCTTTTGATTGACGTATTCTGCTTTGAATTTGTTTATTTTTGTCTTTTTGTTGTGAAGCACTTTGGTCAACTTCGGTTGTGTTATAACGTGCTATATAAATAAAGGTTGATTGATTGATACATTTTCAAACATAAAAAAGGCAGATATAGCAGATCTACAAGCGTGTAAGCTTGTAGATCAACGATGTCTGCTATTTTGAAAATTCTTTAAGTTATTTGTCATATCTGCCCTGTGCAATTTGTGATTTTCAACCTTTTTCATATGAATGACCATTTTTTTATTTGGTATTTGAGGCACGGACCAACATTTGATGAGATTTTGTCCTCTCAGACCCCAAACTAAAGAATATTTTGTCGTCCCTCGGATAAGGTTTTGACGACAATTCTTTCCAAATTGATGTTGGTAGCACAGGAGACACAACAGATGACAATTCTTCTACAGTCTCTAATTGTGTAGACTTTTTTGTAAATTAAGTAATGCAGATGTTTTAACAATAATTTAACTCTTGAGAGCGTAAAATTAAACCAAATGGAACCGTAAAGGGTCCATTTGGTTTCCTTTTACCAATGTTATAAATACTTTTATTCATGTGAGTCTTCATGTGAGTCTTCATGTGAGTCTTCATGTGAGTCTTTACTCATGTGAGTCTTTACTCATGTGAGTCTTCATGTGAGTCTTCATGTGAGTCTTTACTCATGTGAGTCTTCATGTGAGTCTTTACTCATGTGAGTATTCATGTGAGTCCTCATGTGAGTCCTCATGTGAGTCCTCATGTGAGTCTTCATGTGAGTCTTCATGTGAGTCTTCATGTGAGTCTTCATGTGAGTCTTCATGTGAGTCTTCATGTGAGTCTTCATGTGAGTCCTCATGTGAGTCTTCATGTGAGTCCTCATGTGAGTCTTTACTCATGTGAGTCTTCATGTGAGTCTTCATGTGAGTCTTTACTCATGTGAGTCTTCATGTGAGTCTTCATGTGAGTCTTCATGTGAGTCTTCATGTGAGTCTTCATGTGAGTCTTTACTCATGTGAGTCTTCATGTGAGTCTTCATGTGAGTCTTCATGTGAGTCCTCATGTGAGTCTTTACTCATGTGAGTCTTCATGTGAGTCTTCATGTGAGTCCTCATGTGAGTCTTCATGTGAGTCCTCATGTGAGTCTTTACTCATGTGAGTCTTCATGTGAGTCTTCATGTGAGTCTTCATGTGAGTCTTCATGTGAGTCTTTACTCATGTGAGTCTTCATGTGAGTCTTCATGTGAGTCTTCATGTGAGTCTTTATGTGAGTCTTCATGTGAGTCCTCATGTGAGTCTTCATGTGTTTCCAGTGAATCCAGAGGAGGAGCTGAAGGGTCTCAGAGAGAACAGCGCTGTGGTGATCATCCCACCTGCAGTACCAGAGACCACCACTACACCCCCCACCACCACCACCAAGACCACCGCTCAGCCCGACCCCTGCTCTGGTAACACACTGCTCTTCTGACACCAGTGGTTCCCAAACCTTTTCTTGTCAAGGAGGACCCCCAAATTGACACTAATTAGCCCGCAGACCCCCTATTTGAAAGAATATTCCAGGGAACACCCTCTTTACGGCTCTAGCAGTGTTTCTCAACCCGTTTTATTTCAAGAACCCCCAGTTTGACATGCATGTTAGTCTACAGACCCCCATTTCTATCTCTGGGACTCCAAATTATATTGTAAAATCAATGTTAATTTAACTCTGAGAATGTACAAATGGGTCCGTTTGGTTCCATTTGTACACTCTCAGAGTTACAGACCCATAAGGGTCCATTTGGTTCCAAACTATCATCTAGCTGGGGACCCCCTGGAATTTCCTCAAGGACCCCTGGGGGTCCCCGGACCACACTTTAGGAACGGTCCGCTGTTTTTTTACACGGACCGTACACTATACACCAATTAGGGATTAGGGGACATTTTGTCCCGACAACCGATTATATGTAGGTTATAATTGCCTGGTCGGATCAATACGGATACAGCAGTACATGTCTCCATGTGTAGGGATTACCTCTATAACCCTCTGGGCCCACCGAGGGAGAAACACAGCCGTATATGTCGGGACCACTCGGGTCTAATCCCTCCAGTGAATGTACAGCTTCCATCTCTCAGGTTCCATATAGTGTAACTGTACAGTATGTCTGTACAAGGAAGCTATTGTTAATGCCAGAGAATGGCTTTGGCACCTGGCCATGCAGATTAAACCGTGTGTGTGTGTGTGTGTGTGTGTGTGTGTGTGTGTGTGCGTGTGCGCATGCGCGTGCGCGCGTGTGTGTGTGTGTGTGTGTTTGTGTGTTAGTAGTAAGTGTACAAGGTCCTCATAAGAGAAATGGTTGTTTTATAAATATTTTTTTAGGTACATATTAGATTAGGGAGAGGTTATAAGATTATAGGTTTAGCCTGCGTCGCGTTGTGGGCTTGTAGATCTGCTATTGTTCTGCTTTTCAGCATAATGGTTAAAAATGGCATTTCTTTTTTTGGTGTGTGTGAAAATGGCATTCATAAAATTATCATCCAATACAAACGCGTGCGTGCGTGCGTGCATGGGAGGAATGTGTTGGCAGGGCAGTAGAAAGAGAGAGAGAGAGAGAGAGAAATTATACAAGAATTGACACGGCCGGCTTTCGGGGAGCCGTCAACATGATTAAGGAGGACTGCAATCCTTTGTGGAGAGGCCAGATTTCCATCAGCGAGTACATTTGTGACTGTACCAAAAAAAAAAAAACACAAACTGGGAGATATTTGTCAAACTCCCACCGTTTGTTGTAAAGTAACAAAGTACATTTACTCAAGTGCTTGAGTATGTCCACTTTTCAATACTTCCACTTGTAGATCGGCTACGTTCTCCTCAGAATAGGGATGGTGTTTAAGGTAAACAAAGAAAAAAAGAGATCCTGTCACACAAATATTTGGCGGCCCCCGTGTAAGTAACTCTGAGGACCCCAAGGTGTCCCGGACGCGTCCCCATTTGTCCTACCCGATTTCGCACGAGTGAGGGTTGCAGGGAGGAAGCTCATAACGCGTCACGCTCTCAGTGTGACACGACGTTGCAGCGTGTTCGTTGTGATCTTGTAGATCTGGGAGGCTCCGGTGCGGTGCAACGGTGCTCACGCTGCTTGTTGGTGTGTTTTTGTCGCCCTCTAAGGGAGGTTCCGGTGCGGTGCAACGGTGCTCACGCTGCTTGTTGGTGTGTTTTTGTCGCCCTCTAAGGGAGGCTCCGGTGCGGTGCAACGGTGCTCACGCTGCTTGTTGGTGTGTTTTTGTCGCCCTCTAAGGGAGGCTCCGGTGCGGTGCAACGGTGCTCACGCTGCTTGCTGTGGTGTGTTTTTGTCGCCCTCTACAGGTAACGGTCCGTGCGGGCAGCAGTGCACGGCGCTGCGTGGACGCCCAGTCTGTTCCTGCTTCCCAGGGTTCTCTCTGACGGCGGACGCACACACGTGTGAAGGTAAGGATGTGTGTGTGTGTGTGTGTGGGTGTGTGTGTGTGTGCGAGTGCGAGTGCGAGTGTGCACGTGTGTGTGTGCGTGCGCGTGAAGGTAAGGTCATGCATGTCTCTGTGTTGGACCTGCAGTAATTGGAACGTATCGCCAAAGCTCTAAACTCGAGCTTGAGCTGTTTGCCCTCGAGCACACCGACAAAACCACACACACACACACACACACACACACAGTGGTGGGTTTGCTTTACATTTTATTAATGGAAATGCAATCAATGGCTTCCATTGCAGCAGTAGTTTATATCGGCTTGGATTTCTGATTTCCAGGTCGTCCACAGCCCTCCTCTGAGACACAGAGTGAGTAGACAGGTCTCTGAACTGTCCACGGCCCTCCTCTGAGACACAGAGTGAGTAGACAGGTTTCTGAACTGTCCACGGCCCTCCTCTGAGACACAGAGTGAGTAGACAGGTCTCTGAACTGTCCACAGCCCTCCTCTGAGACACAGAGTGAGTAGACAGGTTTCTGAACTGTCCACAGCCCTCCTCTGAGACACAGAGAGAGTAGACAGGTTTCTGAACTGGTCACAGCCCTCCTCTGAGACACAGAGAGAGTAGACAGGTCTCTGAACTGTCCACGGCCCTCCTCTGAGACACAGAGTGAGTAGACAAGTTTCTGAACTGGTCACAGCCCTCCCCTGAGACACAGAGACCCCATTTCCACCGGTAGGTTTTGGCCACTCAATCCATAATTAACGTTCCAATGTTGGAGCTCTGTAGTAAGAACCCAAAGTAAGAACCCAAAAAGAAGTGAACCGGTTCCCATATTGGGAACCGACGGGTGGAAAAGGGGTCAGAGTGAGTAGACAGAAATGGCATAATGAACATTATGGTGAGCACCAATTATATGAACATCCAAGTAGCAAGAATATATAACGCCATAAGAACCACTCGTGGACGCACGCTGTGACACTCTCTCACAAGCCCACACATGCTCACACAGTCGCACACACACACGTACATGCACACACACTCACACACACACACACACACACACGCACGCTCTCGTACGCGGCGGTCACCGATATGAAAACAACAACAAGTGTGTGCTGTTGTAAATGGATCAGTTTTTCCGTCCTACGGCTGGGAGGGAGACAGAGTTTTAATTGGATGCAGTCACTCATGAAGGAAGTGCTCGTGACGCTTAACCCCTTCTGGGCGGGAACCCCTTTTTGGTGTTAGCATTACGTCATGCTTTATAGCTATTGAAAAATAGCAGATCTACAAGCTCATAGCTACGACCTACAAGCTACGAGCTTGTAGGTCTGCTATTTTTTGAAAAATCGAAGAACGACTGACATAGAAACATAGCTTTTTCAGAAAACTGTCAGGATGTAGAAGACATTTTTAGAATCTGATCTCAGGTCAAAATGGGAAACTGTCAGGATGTAGAAGACATGTTTAGAATCTGATCTCAGGTCAGAATGGGAAACTGTCAGGATGTAGAAGACATGTTTAGAATCTGATCTCAGGTCAGAATGGGAAACTGTCAGGATGTAGAAGACATGTTTAGAATCTGATCTCATGTCAGAATGGGAAACTGTCAGGATGTAGAAGACATGTTTAGAATCTGATCTCAGGTCAGAGTGGCTTAACGAGGGCAGAGGTGCAGCTGGGATCGGACGGCTCCATTCCCCCGGCGGTCGCCCGCCGGTCGCCTTCCAGCACGAGTTCAACCGTAGCCAATTACTGGCCGGCAGAGCCGCGCGCGGAGGCCGTGACACACACACACACACACACACACACACACACACACACACACACACACACACACACACACACACACACACACACACACACACACACACACACTTACTGTATAGCCTTCCACTTCCCTGTCTCGGCCCCAGTGAGTTGCAGGAAAAAGGATTTATTTCAACCCATTACAGGAAAATAAATGCCAAAATAAATAATGGCATTCTTGATCATATACAACTACAGCATCACACAAAATAAAATAAAAAAATCACACCAGTGTGAACCGAGTGGTGCAACTCCCGTCTATTGGTTCTCTGTATCATTCCAATTTGTATCGTCCAATTTCTTCTCTGTATCGTTCCAATTTCTTCTCTGTACTCTGGTGCCCCCTACTGGTATAAATAAGTAACATACTCGTGCTCACTTATACAAACATACATACCTACCTACCTACCTACCTAGGTACACGGACGTTGCTGGATGTAGGAGTGGTTGCACCACTCAAAAATATAGCAATGCTCGAAACACAAGCGTGTTTTGATCTTGTAAATTAGATACTTTTAATTGTTTTATTTGATCTGAATCCAGGAAAGTATCCGTTTTTGGACATGCTGTATGAGGTTCCTCCACACATATGTGATGCAATATAGCAAGAAATAAGATTTAGATTAAGATAAGATTTAGAAGGCATTTGTAGAATCGGCCAGCGTTAACGTAAGGGTAGCAATACGACGTTATACAAACTAGTCTTGCTGCCCGTAAAAGGCCTGTATTTTTATGTACTTAGGTAAATACAAGTTGTTAAAAATTAAAACATATATATATATAGGGCCTAGGCTGCGTAATTGCTGACGCCGTTGTATTGTCAAAAGCATCAAATGACCCAGACCATGACCGACGTATGGGTTTAGGGCATTCACTTCCTAGTATGGGTCAGAGACTAAAACAAAACTTGTCGCACCCAATTCTGCTCATTATTTGGGCTTGTTTTTCTGTATGTCAGTTGCTTGTGAATATTGGTAGATGCAGGTTGCGGTTGTTTGGGTTTGTGTGTAATGCGGTTTGGGTGTAGTTGTAGTTGTTTGGGTTTGTGTGTAATGGGGTTTGTGTGTAGTTGTTTGGGTTTGTGGGTGATGCGGTTTGGGTGTAGTTGTAGTTCTTTGGGTTTGTGGGTAATGCTGTTTGGGTGTAGTTGTTTGGGTTTGTGTGTAATGCGGTTTGGGTGTAGTTGTAGTTCTTTGGGTTTGTGTGTAATGCGGTTTGGGTGTAGTTGTAGTTGTTTGGGTTTGTGTGTAATGCGGTTTGGGTGTAGTTGTAGTTCTTTGGGGTTTGTGTGTAATGCTGTTTGGTTGTAGTTGCTTATATATTTGGACGTTGCTTCATAAAGGTCCTTTCAGATGAGCAGCGATTAACGCGCCTAGTAATTCATTGTCAACGAGACCTGCGTTTTTTTATTTGTCGAAGGGCCGACAACGACAAAGTGTATTTACCTGCAGGGCGCGGTACGTCCCGTGAAATTGTTTCACGTGCCAAAAAACATATCAATTTGGGGGTCCTTGGCACGGAAACTACACAAAGACTCAGTTCCTCAGTTCTTAACAAGTTATAAAGTAATACATTTTGGCTCCAGTAGAGTTAGTAAATTGACCCATGGATTCAGACCGCAAGGCCAAATACCGGTAATATTACCCTGGCACTACTGTAGCTAGCAATTTCCCGGTTTTGTATAAAAACAAAGAAAAAATACATATTCAGCATGCACACGCACGCACACACACACACACACACACACACACACACACACACACACACACACACACACACACACACACACTATGGCGCTCCATCCGTGCCAGCCTAAACGCAAGACGTGACACGTGACCGCGTTAGATTTTTTTAATGCGTGCGTGCGTGCGTTCTGCGCAAGTGCCACAAAAACCATACAGCATTTGCACTGCGCATGGCCGCGTTGAGTTTTTTTAATCACGCGTGCGTGCGTGCATACGTCCGTTTCGCGCAGTATGGCACCGCTGCTTTGACGCATGCTTTGACGCATGCTTTGTGGCTTGCAGCTCTGCACCGCGTTGCAGAACGCGTTCGCGTTCGCGTTCTGTGTACTGTACTGCATCGCGTCGTGTTGTCGCGTCGTGTAGCCTAAACAATATTTAAAAAATATTTAAAAATATTTAAAAAATATTAATATGAATTATTAATTATTATTATAATAAAAAATATTTAAAAAATGAATAAATAAATATATATATATACATATATAATAATAATAAAAATAATATAATAATAAAAATAATATAATAATAAAAATAATAATAATAAATATTAATAAAAAATATTATTATTATTTAAATAAATAATAATAAATAATAATAATAACCGCGCAATCAATCAATCAATCAATCAATCAATCAATCAATCAATCAATCAATCAATCAATCAATCAATCAATCACTCACTCCACACCGAACAGCAACCCGTCTCACTTCTCCCCCCTCTCTCTCTATACCTATGTATCTATTTATTTTTCTTTCAGTGTGTGTCTGTGTGAGAGTGAGAACGGAGTTCAATGGACTTATCGCCGAAATAAAGGTTTTTTGTAGCTCACTTTAGACTGTTAATGTAGCCTACCATTTCCATATCATTCTAATGGATTCCATTTCCAGTGGTGGTGACTGGTGAGTAGCTCCCCGTTTCCTCTGAAGTGAAGCTATGTCCAAGACCCCAAGTATCGTCCCCGTTCGGTGTCCAAAAGAACAAACATAGCCTACATATATATCCATGCACCCGCTCATGGCGTGTCTCGAGCTTAGAGCTTAGAGACAGCTCTGTTATTTTAAATCTGACACATATAACGAGGAGCGCCGCTGCCGCACTGAGGGACGGCGGTTATAATACTAATCATTTTGTAAATCAAATAGCCTGCAGTGGACTGTAACATTGCGTGGTCAGATCATACACTACAGAATTATATGGATCGGTTGGTGACTATATGACGTTGATTAGGTCTAATGATTAGGTTATTCATCGCAGCCATGCTGGGTTTAACGAGATGGCTCAGTGCAACTGTTTTTGTCATGTTGCAGTCTATCGTTTGATAATCCGATTGATTTATAAAACATTTAGCATTATGAACTGAAGCAGAAGCTCATTTGTTGCGCCGCAAAACAGAGGCCAGCCAGCGGTACCGTGACCCGTTCACTTCTCTCTGCCTGCACAGTCAGTAATCCATTCCAAGCCCCCCGCCTCCACTCACACAAGTGAATCGCCATAGCGCAGCCCTCTTCATAATAAATACATACTTGTAGGCTATATAGCCTACACATTACACAAATAACAGAATTGCTATTTTTATTGTAATAACATGTGTGTGTGTGTGTGTGTGTGTGTGTGTGTGTGTGTGTGTGTGTGTGTGTGTGTGTGTGTGTGTGTGGTGTGTGTGTGTGTGTGTGTGTGCGCGAACTTCGAGACGAGTTGGTGACAGTGGTTTGTATTTTGATTTGAAATAAATAATGATGAATAGATGTCTACTGTTCATGCTTGTGTGTGTTTTTTTTAGACAATAGACCACTTAGCAATTGCTTTAACTATGAAAGAAATGAAGACGATGAAGGATATCGATGAAATGTATGTTTCACTATATATAAAATATATACCTTGACTCTCCCTCTGAATGAAATTAAAAATCGGGTCCTAATAATTAACCCTAAAAATCTATAGACCTACCCTTAGGTTTAGCTGGAACACACGCTCAGCATCGCGGGGTTAATGGTAGGCCTACTTGGTAACTATACTTAAAAGGTCTACTTTATCCCATCACAACTATAGTGATTTTGCAGCTATTTTCAATGAACAGTATGGTCTATTGTTGATTAATGTGGTCATTTCAATCTAGGCGCCGTAATGCGCAAAATGGAGTCGACCGGTGGCCACTGATGGCCTATTATTCAGTAATAATTAGCATAAGTTATTATTAACGAAAAACATCTAATACTATTTTAAATTGGTCTAGTAAAGTTAGTAACTAATCAGAAGCAGCAACCATTTTGTTTCAAACAACTGTTTGAAAAAACTGCTTGTTTTTCGTTAATAATAATACATGCTAATTATTATTGAACGGTAAGTATGCTGGTATAACGCTATGGTACACTATAAGCTTGTATATCTGTTTATTTTAAGAATGCGCCGCTGCATTCTGTCAGAATCTCGTGTGTGTGTGTGTGTGTGTGTGTGTGTGTGTGTGTGTGTGTGTGTGCATGTGCACACATGTGTCACACATGATGTGTGCTATATATTGTATAGCTCTAGAGACGCAGAGACAGAGACATATTTATTTAAAATCATCCTGGCACGTAGGCCTATAGACAACGGCGTCAACTCCGCGCAAGAGCCAAAGCACCCGCTGGCAAAATAATAAGCCAATAATAATAAGTTAATATATATAGGCTACTCTAAGGTGGGCACCTGTCGTTATAAACCTTCTGCACTTGCCTATAAAGCCAATGAACGGAGCTCATTTCTCTCTCTCTCTTTCTCTCTCTCTCTCTCTCTCTCTCTCTCCATCTGCCGTGCACATGCAAAGAGCGCATGCAGGTATCCAACTATCCAACATTGATAAACTGGTTCGCTTATATCCGTGCAGTAACATCAAAGTCCAGTAGGCCTATAGTCCATTTATCGACGATCCAGCAGCACAGTAGCATATACAGTAGGCCTATTAATCATCATCAATGAACATGTGTCAGCAGCTGTTGTCAAACTGCCCCCCCCCCCTATCTGTCTATCTGCATGCTACGACAGACAGACAGACAGACCTGTCAATGCGCTATACGGTGGCCAGGGGGGTGTCATGCAGGGGCGTTATCTTCTTATAACGTCAGGCTTCACTGATATAATATCAGTGAAGCCACCACAGCTCATGAAACATAATAGGCTGCATGGCTAACAGGGCTTAGTGCTTCCTATACCATATCTCTCCTTTCTCTGGCTCTATGACTTATACGCCCATGAAAAATGGAAAATATAAATTGCATTGAGTGTATACCATTTGGAATTATACCAATCGGTTGAGATTTGGCAGATTATAGCCAATGTTAAATATCAACTTTTTGCGCGACGGGCCATTGGGACTGTGGCGGCGGTGTTTTACCTATACTTGTGAGGACCTCTGCTTGGATTCATGGTGAGTGCGCACCGAAAAGTAATTGGAATATATTTTTCTTGCCACATTATAAACAAGTTTACTTTACCTCCTCACTGTCCTCAGTGTTTGGGACGGGATGTAGGCCTGTATCATGTGCTGTCTGCGTGCATATAGCGCTGCGCTCCAGTGAAATTGTCATTGCTTGAGAAAAACGGATAAGGGCTTATTGGTGGGTTTTCCGTAGATATTAAGGACTAGTTAGTCCTTAATATATAACTAGTCCTATATTTCCGTTGTGGAATATGTAGAAGCCATGAAAGGCATGAAAGGAGTCATGAGAGTCTCATGACTTCTATATATTCCGCAACGGAATATAGGAATCCAACTCGAGGCTGGTGCATTGTAACCTGACGCTGCCAGACCAATACCGCCCTCATTTGGCAGCGTCAGGTTAGGTGCATTGGGCGGCAGGAGCGACCTTGTGGGTGAGTATATAGGCTGTGTTAAATCGAATGTATTGTAATGTATTATATTTACCAAATTTTCGGTGGGACTTGTGTTGTAGGTGACAAAGGCTATAGCAATGGCTGACTATTTAGTAACGCCATTGCAGGATCCAGCGACTGCCCAGGAGCGCATGCAGTTCCAAGCTGCGCATATTAAAACCCGTGGTACAGTAGAGCGCTGCATTGGCCTGTTAAAGGGTGAGATGCTTTTGGTCACATGTGTAGTAGCCTAGCTCTTTATTTTCTGACATCATTTATTATTTGTATATTTACGTTTCATGCATTAATTTGTATCAAAGGCAGGTGGATTTGCTTGAGCAGCAATGGGGGCACGCTATATTGTACAAGCCAGTGAAGGCATGCAACATCATATTGTCCTGTGCGGTGTTGCACAATATTGCCGGTCAATGGCGTGCCCCTGGACCTTCAGACCTTCAGCTCCCACCAGATGAGCCGATGCCCATTGACCACACACCGGAAAACCCCTACCCGAGGGTTATAGACAGAGGAGAGAGGACCTCATAAGGCGGTTCTAAAAAAGTAAGTAAAGTATAGCCTACAGTTTGGAATTGGCCCAGATACGTTACACATGTTAAAATGCACTTCACTTTTTTCTCACTTCATTCAAAGATGGTTTAAAAACATTGGCATATAACAGCAAAGGCAACGAATTGAAATATGGGCATGCACCTATAAAGCTCGATGTAAAATCAAGGCATATAGCAAAAAAAGACCCTCGTTTAATAAATACTCTTTGCACAATGTTTACTCCCAAAAAATGTTGTATTTATTCTGCAGTTGCCTGCCGACTCTATCCACACTCGCCGTGAGATTGACTATGGATGTTGTATTTATGTCCCTCAGGGCCTGGACAATGTCACGCTGCCTGGCCAGGACCACGTCGTTGAGCACCGGGCTCGTTCCTGAGCCTGGCGTGGGGGACCGTCCTGCAGGAGCAGAGGGGCGCTGCATGCAGGATCCCGCACCGCTGCTGTGAGCTGGCGCGGCTCACCGCTGCTATAGCCTTCTCTGAAATGACATTGGATTGGCCTATAATAAATAAATATTTCAACCCGTATTTGAATGTGTGAATATTGTACTAATTATATGGTCCAATAATAGGTTTTGGTTACTGGTATATGATATAGGCATGCAGGCTACCTAGTTTAGTTTAAAACATACCTGGCTGCTGACTGGTGGTGACCAGTCAGCAGCTGAGCCTGGCGGAGCTGGGACGCTTTTTTTCCGTACACATTTTGATATCCGACCACTTCTTCTTGACCTAATGAACGGTATAAATTAGCGCTTTTCCAAAGCTAGGTTATCACATATATATTTATTATTCAAATCTATATTCAAGTACCGTATATTGAAGCATGTCAAACAAACCTCTGCTCTTGTTCTCTCGACTTGGGAGACGCTGTTCACCTGGCTGGTGATGCGAGTCCACACCTTCGTTTTAATTTCATTGCCGACACCACTGTTGGCAACGGCGAATAAAAGTTTGCGGTTTGATTCCACCTCAGTCCATATTGTAAAATGAATTACATTGTCTGTCTGTCTGTCTGTCTGTCTGTCTGTCTGTTTGTCTGTCTGTGCACGCGCGCACGGCATTGCGGTGTTGGAACAGCGGAAAAAAACTGTGCCAAATGTAGAATATATTATATTTCTTAATTATTTAAATTCCAAAAAATATGAAAAAATATGACTATTGACATACAAATAAAGATGTATGTCAATCATGTAACATGTAAGGATCAAATGACTTAGGCCAATATCTGAATCAAATGACTTAGGCCAATATCTGAACATGTCATTTTAACTTAGGCAATTATAAACGTTATTTAGGCCAAATGACTTCTGCAATAAGTGACTTAGGCAAAATGTTTTATTCCTATTATTTTTAATAGACCATGGTTTAGGGTCAGCCACAGAGTCTTTAAAATAATATCAGAGCACAAAGACATTTGACACTGAATGGGAGTGAATGGTACTGAATGGGACTGAAATTAATTTAATTTAAAAACTATTAATTCAATTCATTTAACAAACTATTAAATCTGCATTCCATGCTTCGGAATATTAGAAAAAATATACAGATATCTATATTATATGTATATATGGCATTATTATTATTATTATTATTATTTATTTATTACGCACGCACGCGCGCGCGCACGTGCGAACACACACGCTCACGCACACGTACGTGCTGAGCAACATAACGGGCACACGGTCACACATGCATGTGTGCTGTGAAACACCAATCTACACATACTAAGCACTGCAGCTCTGCACACCCATGACCGCATCGCATGACGCATGACAAAAAAAACAAACACCAATCGTCACGCGCCACGTGTGCACGCATACTAAGCACTGCAGCTCTGCACACCCATGACCGCATCGCGTGCGACTGACTGAAAAAATATTGACGCGATATTTGAGAAAAACGCATAAACGCATAAAGGCACGTGTTGCTTGATGCGTGCGTTGATTGATGCGTTACGCATGCCCGCGTTGCGCGTTGCGCGTTGCGCGTTCCCATTGAAAATGAATGGGGAGATAATTAACACGTTCAGACGGAGCAGTGCAGCGCAGCGCAAATCTAACGCGGTCACGTGTCACGTCTTGCGTTTAGGCTGGCACGGATGGAGCGCCATACACACACGTGCACACACACACACACACACACACACACACACACACACGCTCAACAATTCTCCCTCTCGTGCAAAACCCTGCAAATCATCCTGTTGGCAACTTGTTCATGTTCACATGAAAGGTTTTTTGTTTCAGGAGGGACTTAAAACACGGACGTACAGTATAACCAACATGCATGCATTCATACAGTGTTGTTTACATCAGTGGTTCTTTGTAACGTCAACCCATGAAGACAATGAGGCCGATTCTACACTAATGCCTTCTGTAAATCAGCGGTTTTGTTTTTCGTGCCAAGCTTGTACTGGACCCCTCCAGAATGATATTGTGTTTGGCCGCGGAGCCCCCCTCTCCTTCCTTAATTCCCTTCTGTCAATGTGTTGTGCCAGGGAGTCGGGAGACCCCCATTAGAGAAGATTTGTGTTAAAGGGACACTTCACCCTTTTTTGCAAAAGAAAAAAAAATAAGTTTAGAAGATTTAGAATGCGGCTTAATGCGGCTGTGGCTCAGGAGGTAGAGCAGGTCGTCCAATGATCCCTGGGTCGGCGGTTCGAATCCCGGCTCCTCCTCCTGTCCACATGTGGAAATGTCCTTGGGCAAGACACTGAACCCTACATTGCCTCCAATGAGTCGGTCGGTGTGAGCTCGCCACCGTCGGTGTGTGAATGTGGGAAGTGAGGACGCTGGCGTCGACTGTTCGCTGCTTCACCTCCCAATGTATGAATGAATGAACCATATTGTAAAGCGCTTTGAGCACTTGGAAAAGCGCTTGTGGATAGGTGGAGGGGCTGTCTTACTGAGACAACATGTAGTCCAGGAAGTAAGTGAGCCCAGTGTCCATGACATCACAGCCACTGGGCTCACTGCTAAAATCTAAAATATACTAAAACCACATATTTCACACATGAAGACCCCCCAGGAAAGTGTTCTAAATCTTCTAAACGTCATTAACATATATCTTTTTCGTGTCCCTTTAAACAACTGCAAAGCTATTCGGAATTTTCTTACAAATATATTTTCTAGATCAGTGTGTTTCTAGTCAGTGTGCCACTTTGTCAACATATATACATTTTAATGAAACCACATAAGAAATTCCAACCATATTTTGATTGCACGAACATAAGCTTTTCCCTTCTTTTAAATATGTTTTTTCCCCCCACATTGTTAAAATGATCATTACTCAGAGCAATAACCCACTTATCTCCCAGACTCCGTCCTCAGTTAGTTTGAATTAATGTAGAAGTATGTGTAGGATGTAATTTACATATAAATGTGAGGGACTTATTTTATTTGACTAAAGCTTTTTTTTTTTTACCCAGGGCGGGAACCCCTTTTGGTGAAGCATTATGTTATTATACTTTAGCTATTGAAAAATAACAGATCTACAAGCTCATAACGCAGCACTTGGTGCCGTGCTATACGAGCTTGTAGATCTGCTACTTTTGAAAGATCGTGACAATGTGTCGCAAATCTTTGAATATTCTTTCAGAGCGAACGCTTTTAACTCAAATCTTTGCTTCCGGGGGATCCCTGGATCCCGGGGGGACCAATCACATAACATTTCCGGGGTTCTTGACATGAAGTATAGTTTGAGAATCACTGACACAGAAACGTACATTTTTCATTCAGAAAACTGTCAGGATTTAGAAGACATTTTGTAGAATTAGATCTAAATGGGTTAATAGTTCATTATATGAACCAAAAATCCTCACGCTCACACGTCTTACGCCAGTGTGCCAGTGATCATCACCCTCCTTTGTGCAAAGGTGTGCACGCCGGTGCCAAAGAAAGGTTGCCTATAAACCCCTGGACTACCAGCCCAGTGGCCTTGTGGTTAGAGTGTCCGCCCTGAGACTGGGAGGTTGGGGTTCGATCCCCGGCCGGGTCATACCAAAGACTCTAAAAATGGGACCCAGTGCCTCCCTGCTTTACACTCAGCATCAAGGGTTGGATTGGGGGTAAGTCCCTGCGACATACTAGCGTCATGTCCAGGGGGTGTACTTGTACATCAAGCTGCCTCATGGCTACAGAAACAGGAGATAGGCTCCTGCCCTATGGGCCTCATGGCTCGGCAAGGATACTCAATAGACTGGACTGTTGCACCACACACAGAAATATTATTTCATAATGTTTCCTTCCAACTGTTGGACTCAGCGAGAGGGACGAGCACACGCACAGACACACACACACACACATGCATGCCCCCCCCCCCCCCCCCCCCCAAAGTGATCCCATATGTTCCACATGTGGGTGGGCAGCGAGCTGGAGCTCTGCTGGAATGAGAAGGACGGAAATCACAGGGAACTGTGTGTGTGTGTGTGTGTGTGCGTGCGTGTGCGTGTGCGTGTGTGAGATTCTTTCATGCCTTATGGTTATGACTGAGCTGGAAGTCAAACTGTATTCACACTCCAGAGCAAACACACATCACGCTCGCCCACACACGTACGCACACACACACACGCCCATCCATCAATTATTCAGCCTGTGAAAGCTCCAGTAGCACAAAGAACAAGCAGGATATTTATTATTGTAGAGTCTACAACGGTGCTGAGTGCGTCCACAAACGTTATTTTATTTTTGAGCGGTGCCTCCTCTCCATTATTAAGCAGCTCTGTGTGTCCCTCCCTCCCTATGTATGTACAGTATGTATGCCTACAATGTGCCAGGGAATGTGGTCAAAAGAATCAACTTCCACAGATTCAAACTACAGCGTGTAAATACTTTACTTTAATTACTCTCTGTGGGTTTATTACTGTATCGTTTGTTTAACAAGTTAGATTGGAGACGTGTTGTCGTGGCCGACCATATGTGGGCAGAGCAAACCAGATGTGGGCAGAGCAAACCAGATGTGGGCAGAGCAAACCAGATGTGGGCAGAGCAAACCAGATGTGGGCAGAGCAAACCAGATGTGGGCAGAGCAAACCAGATGTGGGCAGAGCAAACCAGATGTGGGCAGAGCTAATGGAGGGTTTGTTTTGTGGGCAGGAAGGAACATCCATCCTGACCGTAAACCAAGGACACTGCTTGGTTTAATAACCCATTTAGACCGGAGGACGTATCCCCCTTTTGGTGTTTCTAGCATTATGTTATACTTTACTTTAGCTATTGAGAAATAGCAGATCTACAAGCACAGAGTGCCGCGCTACAAGCTTGTAGGTCTGCCATTTTTGAAAAATCCTGAAAATGTGGCGCACATTTGTAATATGTATATATTCTTCAAGAGTGAACATTTTTAACTCAAATCTTTGCTTCTATTCTGGGAGGTCCCTGGAACAACATATTTTCAGATGGGGATCGGCAGAGAAATACAGATAATTCTGGGGCTCTTTTATACTTTGAGGACCACTGACACATGTCAGGATGTATAGAAGACATTTTGTAGAATGTGGTCTCAGATCTAACTGGTTTAAAGGGTAAGACCACTTTTTTTGAGGTTTGGGTTGTTTTCTTACCTTATTATGGTCAAACTAGTCCAGTCCAGGAGTTATTTCGCTCTGTTGTGTTGTTTATTAGCAATTTAAGAAATAAAAAATAGGGTCCATTGACTTCCATTGTAGCGGGGAAACAGCTCTCAAAGTCACTCTTTTAGCACATGAACGAACGCAACAAAAGCTGATTCTGACAGCTTATGACATCAGGAAAACTCATGCGGTTTTATTTTTAATAAAAAATGTCAACGTTGTCTTGTTTTGATTAATTTGTGTAGAACGAAGATCTGGTAGGTATGCTTACGCTAACCGAATCACTTCTGTTTTCACGTGACGCGGTACTACGATCCGATTGGTCCAACTCTAACTGCAACAATCTGGAACAGCGCACTTTATCCTCTGTTCTAAAAGTATCGTAAGCCTACAAATTTATAACTGCTTGCCGTGGGTGTCTGTGTCGGGGGTACTGCTCGACTGCAGATGGATTTGGTGCTCTCAGCGTACAACACAGGCAGCCAGCGTGCTTCCTTGTTTACAAATGAAACCGGAAACGGAAGACCACATTGCAGCTTCAGTGTCCCTCCAAACAAAATAGTACCTTTATAAATATACGTTAAAACACGAAAATAAAACCGCATGAGTTTTCCTGATGTCATAAACTGTCAGAATCAGCTTTTGTTGCGTTCGTTCATGTGCTAAAAGAGTGACTTTGAGAGCTGTTTCCCCGTTACAATGTAAGTCAATGGGGCTCATTGGGCTGGTATTTTTATAAAGCTATTTTCTATAAAACTGCACAATGGAGCGAAATAACTCCTGGACTGGACTAGTTTGAACATAATAAGCTAAGAAAACAACCCAAACCTCAAAAAAAGTGGTCTTACCCTTTAACGGGGAGAGGAGGGATGACGGGTGGACGGACGGACGGACGGACATACTGCTCCTATTGTCCCAGCCCTGTGGTTCCTCCACCGTCTGGGGGAATGAACATGCCTGCCATTGTTTAGTAGAGAAATGAAATGTCTAATCCACAGGAATCCGTGGAACATGATTCTCTTCGACCACATTTCGCTGTCAATGTTTCTTGGCGGTGCGTGCGGGTGTCTCTCTGAGAGAGAGACACCCGCACGCACCGCACTCTGAGAGAGAGACAGCACCCTGTGAGACCACAATGATGAGCAGTGTGGTCATTCAGCTCGTCTGTCACTATAGATGGCGTGTCCTCAGACAAAGGGGAACTTTTTGGACTTGGGCGTTTTGTGCCCCCTCCCAGAGATTGGCGCCCACTCCCCAAGGGCTGGGCCTGGCAGCCCCTGAAGCCAGGCCTGTCAGTCCTGTGACTTGTGAGCTTTCCTCTTCTCTCCCACAGCGTCTGTCCCCAATGCCTGTCCTATTGTGTCGCTCTGTGACACACGCACGCATGCACGCACACACACAGGATTGTATTATACCGTACTACGTGTGAGGACAATGTCCTAAAAATGGCGTCCTAAAAATTTGATGTCCTCAAGAACGCTGAATTTTACGAATGCCATTCTGATAAATATTGGGCTTTTTTTAACTGCAAGCCCAAAGCCGAAAAATAGCAGACCTACAAGCTTTATTGATCAGCTATGCTGCATGGCACTGGCATGCAACTAAGCATAAATCATGTTTAACTCAAATGGAACTTCCACACCTAACCTCTAAATGTTTAATCCTGACCATAACCCCAACCTCAATCTTTTTTCTATAATGTATAATGTATAAAGGAAAATATTTAAACCATAAAACAATTGTCAATGTCTGCTG
This sequence comes from Protomyctophum parallelum, assembly GCF_964188405.1. Classification (NCBI taxonomy): domain Eukaryota; kingdom Metazoa; phylum Chordata; class Actinopteri; order Myctophiformes; family Myctophidae; genus Protomyctophum; species Protomyctophum parallelum. Next base: position 39,552,334 of record NC_139703.1, on the reverse strand, counting down.
TTACTCAAATTCTGCTATACTCGTTGGCTAGCCTCGGTCCCAGCCTAATAGGCCTCATTCACACCTAAGACACACGCAAGACACACTTGTGTCCTGTGTCTTCTGTGTGTCATGGCCGCCTCAATGCATTTCCAATGCTCGCACAACCAGGGTTGCCAGTAGCCTATATGCATGTCAAACTGGGCATCCTTTTCAAATGGGGTCTTGCCCTGAAAATGAATTTTCAGGGCAAGACCTCGACCTCGCGCGTGCAGACTCGGCCCCCAGCCTGGTACGCTAGTCAAAATATGGCCCTTGAGGAAAATTAATTGGGGAACCCTAGCATACACCCTTTGGTCCTCAGAAGTATATAGTTATACAATCACACACGTGTGCACGCGCTCGCAGCCGCAAACACGCACGCACACACACGCACACACACACACACACACACAGTGCGCCGCGCGCTCCCTCAGTGACGCAGCGGTGCCAGGGATGGGTCCCTCTCTCCCTCCCTGCATGTGTCATGTTGTCATGTTCGTCCTGTGAGGAAACGAACAAACAAATCCACAACCACAATGTCATCTCCGTTCCCTACTGGGTTCTCAACGCGTGGGGCCGGGCCCACTCGCTGGGCCCTAAGGATACTGCAAGTGGGTCCCAAATAATTACCAAAACAGTATAAAAAAAAAGGTCATGGCGTTTTTTTCCCCCAGTTAAAACTATGAAAATAAGTTTTCATTGATCATATACCGCTAAATAGGAACATATACCATTCTGACCTGAGATCAGATTCTAAAAATGTCTTCTGCATCCTGACAGTTTTCTGAAAAAGCTATGTTTCTATGTCAGTCGTTCTTCTATTTAAAAAAAATAGCAGACCTACAAGGTCGTAGCGCGCCACTCGGTGGCGCGCTATGAGCTTGTAGATCTGCTATTTTGCAATAGTTAAAGCATAACATAATGCTAACACCAAAAGGGGTTCCCACCCAGAATGGGTTAAAACTATGCAAATAAGTTTTCATTGATCATCTCCCGCTAAATAGGAACCTATAGTAGCCTATAATCCCTATAAAGTATAACCTCAGAACAGAACAGGCAAGCTGGTGTCCAAGTGGTTAATGTTGTTCTTGCAATGACTCACTGGAGTTAAGGCTGGTCCCTGAAGCCAGCGGCACCCTTGGCCGCACGCGCACGCACACGCACGCACACACACACACACACACACACACACACACACACACACACACACACGCACACACGAGCACACTCACATTTGAAACACTCACGTCTGTATCCACCATAGCGCCCGGAGGAGAGAGAGCTCGCACAACCAGGGTTGCCATGTCTGCTTATTATGAGCGACTTTGTGCTTTTTTTTTGGCTTTTTTGGGGGGGGGGGGGGGGAGGGGGGGACCCCTTTTGGTGTTAGCGTTATGCTTTAGCTTTTCAAAAATAGCAGATCTACAAGCTCATAGCGCGCCACCGAGTGGCGCGCTACGACCTTGTAGGTCTGCTATTTTTGAAAAATCGAAGAACGACTGACATAGAAACATAGCTTTTTCAGAAAACTGTCAGGATGTAGAAGACATTTTTAGAATCTGATCTCAGGTCAGAATGGGTTAGTCCTTTTCACATCGGATCAGAACAGATCTACAAGCTGGTATAGACCTGCCCCTGTAGTCGCTTCTTTTTTTTTCTCTTTTTTCTTTCATAGTCCCGCGGGTGATTGTTTCTCTCGGAAAATCTGGCAACACTGGCAATCCACCAGACTGAGCGCTCTGCTCAATGTCATTGGCCCCCAGCCCACATGACGACCACGGCAGATGTCTCACCTCTTCAGGGACAAACCAAAAAATAATGCAGTTTTCAAAACAAACGTTTCAGTCGCCATAGAGCCGCCGCCGCGGGCGTAAAGCGACCGACTGCAGGGCGCGACACGACAACGAGGAAAAAGGAGGCGAGGAAAAAATGTAAACGTAATTGGAGTGAACAGGTCACACGGTTCCACGGAAGCCTGTGTGTGTGTGTGTGTGTGTGTGTGTGTGTGTGTGTGTGTGTGTGTGTGTGTGTGTGTGTGTGTGTGTGTGTGTGTGTGTGTGTGGCTGCCTGCGCATTACTGTATTTGTGAGGACAAAATGTCCCCACTGTCACAGTAGGCAGAGGATAGAAGCCACAAGCAGGAAAGTTCAAATGAACTTATTTATTATTTTGTTTCAAGCAGAAACTCAGGGAAGCTAAACTGTGCAAACACAAAAGCAGGGAGGCAGGGAGGCAAAACAATTAAAAAGTCCAAAAAGCAAACCTTACAAGAAGCAAAAACACTCCTTAGGCTAAAACGGTCATAGCCGTAATCACAAATGTGATGTCAGCACATTTGGTAGCTATGGCCGTTTATAGCCCAAGGAGTGTTTTTTTTATAAAACTAATGCTTGGAATAGATTCAGCATCATGAAAACACCCTAGTTTGACACGTGCACATGCTACATAAAGCATGATGACATTTTGAATATTTTGCCTATAGGTTGTTAATTGTATGGACACATATTATGCCAATTATGAAAATTTCTCAACATTATGCAAGTTAGCATCCGGCAGTTTCCACATGCTGGGGACCCATACTCAACATTTATAACATCAGTTTCCACATGCTGGGGACCCATACTCAACATTTATAACATCAGTTTCTACATGCTGGGGACCCATACTCAACATTTATAACATCAGTTTCTACATGCTGGGGACCCATACTCAACATGTATAACATCAGTTTATACATGCTGGGGACCCATACTCAACATGTATAACATCAGTTTCTACATGCTGGGGACCCATACTCAACATTTATAACATCAGTTTCTACATGCTGGGGACCCATACTCAACATTTATAACATCAGTTTCTTCATGCTGGGGACCCATACTCAACATTTATAACATCAGTTTCTACATGCTGGGGACCCATACTAAACATTTATAACATCAGTTTCCACATGCTGGGGACCCACACTAAACATTTATAACATCAGTATCTTCATGCTGGGGACCCATACTCAACATTTATAACATCAGTTTCTACATGCTGGGGACCCATACTCAACATTTATAACATCAGTTTCTCCATGCTGGGGACCCATACTCAACATTTATAACATCAGTTTCTACATGCTGGGGACCCATACTCAGCATGTATAACATCAGTTTCTACATGCTGTGGACCCATACTCAACATTTATAACATCAGTTTCCACATGCTGGGGACCCATACTCAACATTTATAACATCAGTTTCTACATGCTGGGGACCCATACTCAACATTTATAACATCAGTTTCCACATGCTGGGGAAGCATACTCAACATTTATAACATCAGTTTCTACATGCTGGAGACCCATACTCAACATTTATAACATCAGTTTATACATGCTGGGGACCCATACTCAACATTTATAACATCAGTTTCTACATGCTGGGGATCCATACTCAACATTTATAACATCAGTTTCTACATGCTGGGGACCCATACTCAACATTTATAACATCAGTTTCTACATGCTGGGGACCCATACTCAACATTTATAACATTGGTTTCTACATGCTGGGGACCCATACTCAACATTTATAACATAAAACGTTGGTGTACTCAACCTGTTTCCGGGTTCACAATGGGGCTCCACAGCAGAGTCATTTGACCCACGAGAGTTTGGCTCTGTCACACCGACATAGAAACATCGATATGCCCATATATGGAGATCTCTGTATCTGTCAGCCCTTTGTCCTTTGTATGCCTATATATAGACGTCCCTGATGTCATCATTATTATATCCATATATATATATGTGGCCATGCCCCCTTTTGGGCACATATATGGAGCTAACTGAATTGTTTGCGCCCATGGTGGAATTCACGTTTTGTTTTGTTGTTGTTGTTGTACACGGTGACAGGTGTGTTTGCAAAACGCATCCAACAAGTTCACCTTTGTTTTCCTTGGCTATGATGAATCGATATGTTTTAAGGCATTTACAAAGCACCCATTGTCGCTGAAATAATGGCCCACCTCTGAGCCCTGCCGTTAGGAACTAGTATCTATCCATACTATACACCTCTGAGCATGAGAAGAATCCTTCCATGATATCCTTGTTGTTATGGGCAGAGACCTTGTATCGCCTCATTTCATCACATATATATGTCTTCCATGCCAGTTGGACTCCCCAAGTCTCCAAATAGACACAGCTTATGGCTGCCGCAAAATGGCTCTACAAGCTTCACAACGCAGCACAATGCTCTCTGCTAATACTCAAGTATTGTAAAGCAAAATGGCCACTTGTCCTTGTGTTGTGTTGTGTTGTGTGTGTGTGTGTGTGTGTGTGTGTGTGTGTGTGTGTGTGTGTGTGTGTGTGTGTGTGTGTGTGTGTGTGTGTGTGTGTGTGTGTGTGTGTGTGTGTGTGTGCGTGTGCGTGTGCGTGTGCCCATCTGCCGTTGAGTCACCCTGACCATCCATCATGGTGACATGGTGACAACACACACACACAAACACAGACCCTCAGTCACTTCACCCATCTACAAACTATAGTAAACTTACTTTACAACACTTATAGACCAGGAAAATGGTCTATAGGCTAATCATGTCGAAATTTGGTCCTCACAAGTATTCGCAAACACACACTTACTTACACACACACACACACACACACACACACATAGACAGACCTGGCCCTCAGTCACTTCACCGATCTACAAACTAGTAAACTTACTTTACAACACTTATAGACCAGGAAAATGGTCTATAGGCTAATCATGTCGAAATTTGGTCCTCACAAGTATTCGCAAACACACACTTACTTACTTACACACACACACACACACTGACGTATGTCCTCTCTCTCTCTGTCTCTCTCTCTCTCTCTCTCTCTCTCTCTCTCTCTCTCTCTCTCTCTCTCTCTCTCTCTCTCTCTCTCTCTCCTTCCAGATGTGGACGAGTGCCTGAGCGACAGCCACAGCTGTGTGCGCGGCGGGGCAGAGCGCTGTGTCAACACGCTGGGCTCTTTCGTGTGCGAGCGGGTGGTCACGTGTCCCCCCGGGTACCGGCTGAGGAACGCAGTGTGTGAGGGTGAGTAATGAGGTCCTGACTAGGGTTGTTCCCCGAACTGATCAATGAGGTTCTGACTAGGGTTGTCCCGAACCGACCAATGAGGTTCTGACTAGGGTTGTCCGAACCGACCAATGAGGTTCTGACTAGGGTTGTCCCGAACCGACCAATGAGGTTCTGACTAGGGTTGAACCGACCAATGAGGTTCTGACTAGGGTTGAACCGACCAATGAGGTCCTGACTAGGATTGTCCCGAACCGACCAATGAGGTTCTGACTAGTGTTGTCCCGAACCGACCAATGAGGTTCTGACTAGGGTTGTCCCGAACCGACCAATGATGTTCTGACTAGGGTTGTCCCGAACCGACCAATGAGGTCCTGACTAGGGTTGTTCCCCGAACTGATCAATGAGGTTCTGACTAGGGTTGTCCCGAACCGACCAATGAGGTTCTGACTAGGGTTGAACCGACCAATGAGGTCCTGACTAGGGTTGTCCCGAACCGACCAATGAGGTTCTGACTAGGGTTGTCCCGAACCGACCAATGAGGTTCTGACTAGGGTTGAACCGACCAATGAGGTTCTGACTAGGGTTGAACCGACCATTGAGGTCCTGACTAGGGTTGTCCCGAACCGACCAATGAGGTTCTGACTAGTGTTGTCCCGAACCGACCAATGAGGTTCTGACTAGGGTTGTCCCGAACCGACCAATGAGGTTCTGACTAGGGTTGTCCCGAACCGACCAATGAGGTCCTGACTAGGGTTGTTCCCCGAACTGATCAATGAGGTCCTGACTAGGGTTGTCCCGAACCGACCAATGAGGTTCTGACTAGGGTTGAACCGACCAATGAGGTTCTGACTAGGGTTGAACCGACCAATGAGGTCCTGACTAGGGTTGTCCGGAACCGACCAATGAGGTTCTGACTAGGGTTGTTCTGACTATGTGTCCCGAACCGACCAATGAGATTCTGACTAGGGTTGTCCCGAACCGACCAATGAGGTTCTGACTAGGGTTGTCCCGAACCAATGAGGTTCTGACTAGAGTTTTCCCAAACCGATCACGTGATCGAAAATCGTGGCCAATCAAGCCATTTTCAAATGATCGGAATCGGATCGGAAGCCGTAGTCCTGACATTGGAAATGAAGCAGGAAGTGAAAACGATGCAGTACTCATGAATGTTCATAATATCCTGCTGGTTGCAGAAAACATTTCATCCCATCGAAGAAAATATGAACATATATGACTCACTTTTATCACCTGCAGTTATGCCCTATCAAGTGTACTTGCACAAGTATAAGTGCAGTAAAAAAGTCATTTTAATTCACGTATTAGAAGGACAGTATCAGTCACCAGAACTAAATAAATCCCTGTAATCCAATGGCTGTCTAATGCAGTGCTGCATTACACAGCCATTGGACTGTTGCTTTGGCTGCGCACCCACGTGGGTCATTTTAATTTGCACCGGGATGGTTTTATGGAAGTTTGGGGACGGGGACGGGGGTTCTGTTAAATTAAAGTCAAATTGAATGAACCCATTTTGGGCGGGAACCCCTTTTGGTGTTTTAAACATGTTATAATTTAGCTATTGAAAAATAGCAGATCTACAAGCTCATAGCGCGCCAACGAGTGGCGCGCTACGAGCTTGTAGGTCTGCTATTTTTTGAAAAATCTAAGAACGACTGACATAGAAACATACCTTTTTCAGAAAACTGTCAGGATGTAGAAGACATTTTTTAGAATCTGATCTCAGGTCAGAATGGATTAAGTTGGCACTAATGGAAGGCATCGCGGAGGCCTGTGCCAGCGGAGGCCTTTAGGAGAGGACGGAGGCCTGTGAATCTGATCTCAGGTCAGAAGAGGGTTGGGAGAGGACGGAGGCCTGTGAATCTGATCTCAGGTCAGAAGGGGGTTAGGAGAGGACGGAGGCCTGTGCCAGCGGAGGCCTTTAGGAGAGGACGGAGGCCTGTGAATCTGATCTCAGGTCAGAAGAGGGTTAGGAGAGGACGGAGGCCTGTGAATCTGATCTCAGGTCAGAAGAGGGTTAGGAGAGGACGGAGGCCTGTGAATCTGATCTCAGGTCAGAAGAGGGTTAGGAGAGGACGGAGGCCTTTAGGAGAGGACGGAGGCCTGTGAATCTGATCTCAGGTCAGAAGAGGGTTAGGAGAGGACGGAGGCCTTTAGGAGAGGACGGAGGCCTGTGAATCTGATCTCAGGTCAGAAGAGGGTTAGGAGAGGACGGAGGCCTTTAGGAGAGGACGGAGGCCTGTGAATCTGATCTCAGGTCAGAAGAGGGTTGGGAGAGGACGGAGGCCTGTGAATCTGATCTCAGGTCAGAAGAGGGTTAGGAGAGGACGGAGGCCTTTAGGAGAGGACGGAGGCCTGTGAATCTGATCTCAGGTCAGAAGAGGGTTAGGAGAGGACGGAGGCCTTTAGGAGAGGACGGAGGCCTGTGAATCTGATCTCAGGTCAGAAGAGGGTTGGGAGAGGACGGAGGCCTGTGAATCTGATCTCAGGTCAGAAGAGGGTTAGGAGAGGACGGAGGCCTGTGAATCTGATCTCAGGTCAGAAGAGGGTTAGGAGAGGACGGAGGCCTGTGAATCTGATCTCAGGTCAGAAGAGGGTTAGGAGAGGACGGAGGCCTGTGAATCTGATCTCAGGTCAGAAGAGGGTTAGGAGAGGACGGAGGCCTGTGAATCTGATCTCAGGTCAGAAGAGGGTTAGGAGAGGACGGAGGCCTGTGAATCTGATCTCAGGTCAGAAGAGGGTTAGGAGAGGACGGAGGCCTGTGAATCTGATCTCAGGTCAGAAGAGGGTTAGGAGAGGACGGAGGCCTGTGAATCTGATCTCAGGTCAGAAGAGGGTTAGGAGAGGACGGAGGCCTGTGCCAGCGGAGGCTAACCGAGAGGCTATGCCTCGGCCATCCGTTATGACACGCCGACACGCCAACAACTAGCTTACTGATTGATGACGGAGCCCACTGCAGTGCTCTGTGACGGAGCCCACTGCAGTGCTCTGTGACGGAGCCCACTGCAGTGCTCTGTGACGGAGCCCACTGCAGTGCTCTGTGACGGAGCCCACTGCAGTGCTCTGTGACGGAGCCCACTGCAGTGCTCTGTGACGGAGCCCACTGCAGTGCTCTGTGACGGAGCCCACTGCAGTGCTCTGTGACGGAGCCCACTGCAGTGCTCTGTGACGGAGCCCACTGCAGTGCTCTGTGACGGAGCCCACTGCAGTGCTCTGTGACGGAGCCCACTGCAGTGCTCTGTGACGGAGCCCACTGCAGTGCTCTGTGACGGAGCCCACTGCAGTGCTCTGTGACGGAGCCCACTGCAGTGCTCTGTGACGGAGCCCACTGCAGTGCTCTGTGACGGAGCCCACTGCAGTGCTCTGTGACGGAGCCCACTGCAGTGCTCTGTGACGGAGCCCACTGCAGTGCTCTGTGACGGAGCCCACTGCAGTGCTCTGTGACGGAGCCCACTGCAGTGCTCTGTGACGGAGCCCACTGCAGTGCTCTGTGACGGAGCCCACTGCAGTGCTCTGTGACGGAGCCCACTGCAGTGCTCTGTGACGGAGCCCACTGCAGTGCTCTGTGCCCAGGAGTACATTTACCATGCAGGCAGTGACTGCACTTACTTGTTCTTCTTCTCCCCGATTTAGTCACGATGCCAATTAATTCCACCCCCACACATATTTGTGTATACGTGTTGTCACTGCTGTTGTATATCCCCCTGACTCACCTGTTTTTGAAAAATCGAAGAACGACTGACATAGAAACATAGCTTTTTCAGAAAACTCTCTCTCCCTGATCTCAGGTCAGAATGGGTAACCGTGAACTTCAGGTTCTGTAGTTGTGTTGTGTTTTCAAATGGCTGTCATCCATCCACACGCCTCCCTCCCGGCGGGAGCACACGGTGTTCCAAAAAAAAAAAAGCGACTCTCCCCTTGTGTGTGCTTTTCAGCTCTTTAGAGGGTGAAAACAACAGAGAAATGCTTGTGTCACATCCGTCAACGATGTCGGTGCCGCATGCTGTGAAAGAAGGCTCACAAACCAAGCCACATTTGTCACCAAATGTCTCTCTCCTGTGCTGCGCTGCTTGTCCTATACATGCATCGCAGTCTCTGCCCCCAAAATAAATGATTTACTACAGAAGCCCCTGGACCTTTACATACTTAAACCAGCATGGGTCTTCAACCTGTTTCAGGCCAATTAAACCAAGTTACATATCGTGTACAATAAACATAGATTGCTTCGTATTTTACCATAATCACATTAATCCTTAATCATATTCCATCATTCAAGGTATTTTGCATAGAAATTAAACAGACTCCATGCAGTCACTTTCAGTTAGGAGCGTTGCAGAGGCTGAGTGTCTGTGACTGTGACCAGCCGATGGTCGTTGGGGCTACATTGATGCATCAAGGAAGGCAATTATGTTCCTGCACCGTCAAATAGGTCCACATCTATCTCGGGTCAGAATGGGTTAATGTGATTATGGTATGGCTCACATATCACGCATAGGCTACCATAATTCACTGGCACAAATTAAAACATCCCTTCATGCCAAACCCCCACCCAGGGTTACGGGCACTGACGACGTGGCGCGGAGAGAACACGACCCACAGCGTCCCTGGCGGGAATCGAACCCAGGACCTTCTATAGCTGTGATAACTCTGAGGCCTAGAGGTTCTCTCCACCTATGGGACTCAATATTCACATGTGAATATTGTGTTCGTAGGAGGCGAGTTCAAAAATCATACAAAAATCGGAGTAGTGCTCTACTGTACTTGTACTGTGTGTGCGTGCGTGTGTGGCTGTGCGACAGTGACACTTGGTGGTGAAAAAAGCGTAGACATACAGAGACAGACATACTGTACATAGACACAAACATCTCTCTCTCAATTTCAATTTGCATTTTGCTGCCAAAAAATGTGCATTTGGACTGTTCTCCCACAACATATTGAAGTGATGAGTTATTAACCCATTCTGGGCGGTAACCCCTTTTGGTGTTAGCATTACGTTATGCTTTAGCTATTTAAAAATAGCAGATCTACAAGCTCATAGCACGCCACCGAGTGGCGCGCTACGAGCTTGTAGGTCTGCTATTTTTGAAAAATCGTGAAAATGTGGCCCAAATGTTTGAAGATATTCTTTCAGAGCAAACGTTTTTAACTCAAATCTTTGCTACTGGGGGGGGGGGGGGGGGGGTCCTGAAACAACATATTTTCAGATGGGGGTCGGCGGGCAAATACATATATATTTTGGGGGATCTTGACATGAAAATGTTTGAGAACGACTGACATAGAAACTTAAGGGCTGTATTTTGCGTGTCTTAAGTACCAGGTCTTATTCCCTAACTTGAGTAAACTAAAGACCTGGAGGCGTGATCAATGCCATTCTGAGTGGCCAAATAGCATTGATCACGCCTCCAGGTCTTTAGTTTACTCAAGTTAGGGAATAAGACCTGGTACTTAAGACACGCAAAATACAGCCCATAGGGTTTTCAGAAAACTGTCATTATTTAGAAGACATTTTGTATAATCGTTCCCAGGTCAAAATGGATTAATGGTGGATTCTCTCTCTCACTCTCTCTCTCTCTCTCTCTCTCTCTCAGACATAGATGAGTGTGTGCTGCGTACACACGGCTGTGCGGCCGGTTTGCAGTGTGTGAACACAGACGGCTCCTTCCAGTGTAAGGCCAAGCAGCGCTGTCTGGCCGGCTTCACACAGGACTCCCACGGCAACTGCATCGGTAAGACACAGGCGGCTGGCGCCATCCGGTGGCCCAAAGCAGCATAACACTCAGGGACAATCGGTGGTGTGAAGTAACTAAGTACTAACTCTCTCCAGACATCAACGAGTGCACCAGTATTAGTGAACCTCTCTCTCTCTCTCTCTCTCTCTCTCTCTCTCTCTCTCCAGACATCAATGAGTGCACCAGTATCAGTGAGCCGTGCAGTCCTGGGTTTAACTGCATCAACACGGTGGGCTCGTACACCTGCCAGAGGAAGGTGATCAGCTGTAACACCGGCTACCAGGCCAGTCCCGATGGAGCAAAGTGTGTAGGTGAGAGATGGATGATATTGTAGATCTGTTGTTTGTGGATGTCGTATTACATGTGCTGTAGATCTGCTATTTTTCAATAGCTAAAGCATAACATAATGCTAGCACCAAAAGGGGTTCCCGTTCAGAATGGGTTAATTACAAATCGTATGCCCTGTGTCCTGCATAATTATGAATCATTACATAATGCCCTATGCCAGGGGTGGGCAACTGGCGGCCCCGGGGGCCACATGCGGCCCCCACCTTCACTTAATGCGGCCCGCATTAATTACTTCATGACTAGTACTTAATGACTAGTAATAAAAATGTTATCTTTTGTGGCCAATGTATAGTTATGTTAACAGTTCATAAAGTTAACATAACTATAACTAAATGCATTTGAAATTCAATAAAAGGTTTACTTTTCAGGATTCCAATTCAAAAATAGCAAAACAAATATTAAGGTTTTCAATTCAAATATAGCAAAAATGGCTGCTATATACAAGCTCAAAACGTGTCGCATTGTGACGCATTTTGAGCTTGTAGATTGGCTATTTTTTTGCTACGACAGTAATATGCACTGTGGCTCCTCTGGAGTGAGTGTGGAAATATTTTGGCCCTCGCCATCGTCAAAGTTGGCCACCCCTGCCCTCTATGCCCATGTATTTTTCATGTGCCTCGAGGTCACGCTGTTCCACTAAGTTACATCTCACTCCTTCCCCAGCGTGTAGATAAAGGATTGTTTGCCAAAATACCCAGCGTGTCTGTGACAGCATGTTTTTAAACACCCAGCGTGTCTGTGACAGCATGTTTTTAAACACCCAGCGTGTCTGTTGTGACAACATGTTTTTAAACACCCAGCGTATCTGTTACAACATGTTTTTAAACACCCAGCGTGTCTGTGACATCATGTTTTTAAACACCCAGCGTGTCTGTGACAACATGTTTTTAAACACCCAGCGTGTCTGTTGTGACAACGTGTTTTTAAAGACCCAGCGTGTCTGTCTGTGACAACATGTTTTTAACCCATTCTGACCTGAGATCAGATTCATACAAGGTTTCCACTGGACACACACTGGTCTGATTCAGTGTTGTTTTCGTCAGGACTGACGATAACGTAAATGACGACGTCAACGCCCCTTTTTCCAGGACTAAGACGGACTAAAACAAACGACACTCAAATAATTCGGGACAAGACTGACGTTGACAAGCTAATTAGCTCAGTTTGACGCGATGACGATGACGAGACGTGTGTGTGTGTTATCGCTGACAAGACGAGGCTAGACAATAATGTCACTGCTCTCGCCGCAATCCTCCTCTCCTTTCCTTGTTGGTCACGCCCATCTGCATGCATGCATGCAGATGACACACACACACGCGCACACACACACACACACACACACACACACACACACACACCGTCTAATTTCGACTCCGTGTCCTCTTAAGACTATAACACCACCAGACTGGGGGAAGCCGCTGCGATCACTTTGCTTGTCCCCATGGATTGGAAATAGGATTTAAAAGGCTATCCGATGATAGCGTGGATTACAGTACAGTTGTGTGCAATTATTCAATAAATAATTCACATATCACCGGATTCACCGTACCTCGTCAAGCCTCCAGTATCGGCTCAATGCGAAACATGTTGCACCGAGCCTAGCCTGGAAGCTAACGTCAATCAACAACAGTAGCTCTGGTCGATAGCGTAGTTAGGACTCAGGAGTTCTATGGTACTTAATTTGATCCTTTCCCCTCAATCACACCCGCGGAAGTGCAGGCTGTGCAGCCCCTCGTTTTTAACATAAAAAAGATGTGAAAGCCTACTTTCCTCCTTCTAACACTATGGATCAGAGCTAATGTTATTCCAAATCCCAGTAGCAGTTCAAGTACCCGACCAGATGACATGGTTTCTAACTAAACGGTTATGGCCAAATAAAATGTAAAATATGCTATGGCTGTTACTGTATGTCCACGGAAGAAACACAGAGGTGTTTTCTTATGGTCATGTCACATATTTGCTGCACCAATTGAAGCCCGCCCCAAACCCTGTGAACAAGTGTAATGCTTAATTGGGTCGTCCACTCATAGTTTGTGTATTGAGTTTGTGCTTAAAATGTACTGTAATTCTACAAACTGTTAATAAATATTTCAATCAATCAATCAATGCATTCCCCAAAACTCTCAGAGGCATGCCCCCACCATCCAAACCTTCAATATTACTTCCCCCAGCTATTTATTTTTATTTACTTAGTGTTTTTCCTTTAATAAAGTTGTTTTTGATTTATCATGTCCCCCTTGTAAAGCATTTTTGGGTACTAAGAACAACTCTATATAAATTATTAATTTTGAGATATTACTACAAAAACAATGTTTTATTGCTTAAACTTATGTATTCACTATTCATTGATTCACTAGTATACCAAAATCCATTAAAAAATGGCTCTCTCACAGTTCTTGGGTCAAATCATGATATGCGATTAAAATGCGATTAATCAAGATTAATTAACTAAAAGGCTCTGATTAATTAGATTAATTTTTTAAATCGAGTCCCAGCTCTAATTAATACCTGTACGCTATAGACATTTTATTTAAAGACATTTTTAATTTTTTGACAAACTGGACTAAAACCTTTTACTAAAATGACTAAAACTGACTAAAACCCTTAGGAGTTTCCGTCGACTAAAACTATCAAGGATAGAAATGACTAAGACTAATTAAGCATTTTTCCAAATGACTAAGACTGACTAAGACTAATTAAGCATTTTTCCAAAAGACTAAGACTGACTAAATCTAAAACATGCCTGCCAAAAAAAAACAACAGACCTACAAGCTACCTACAAGCTCATAGCGCGCCACTCGGTGGCGCGCTATGAGCTTGTAGGTACGATTCCCATAGGTCACAGTTCTCCCTTATTCACTTTTTGATTAACCTCTGAACCCAATGTGCATCACTTCCTATGTCAGAGTTGGTTTTGTTTTCATAACAGTAATCCCCGGACATTTGTTCAGCGTGTTTTCCACGCTGTATTTGGACAATATGTTCTATTCCGACTCCCCAGAACATACGATGGATACTTATTACATTATACAGGTTTTTACTCTTTTACTCTTTAAGTATTGTAGTTTATAAGTTTAACATTATAACGTTAAAGATAAAGTTTAATATTTACTTAGTACAATAGATACATTTTGACTTGAGTACTTTTACTCTATTACATTCTTACAATTCTCTCCTCCAGAGTCTCAACCAAATTTATTAGCTTCTAATTCAAAGGTTATCTCCGTAATTGACGGCTTTGTATGCCGAAATGGTCTCAGTATATATCCACTTTAACCACTTAGTTTCTAAAAGCGGCGTTGCTGCATATCCTCTGACATTATGGTGTTGGGCTATTTATATTCATAATTAGTAATGTATTCTTACATTTACATAACAAAATGGCCTTTCTCGCTGTGCGTGCGTGCGTGGGTGTGTGCACCTGCTAGATATACTTGGACGAGGTCAAGATGTCCCCACAAGCAGTATTTCTTGGGGACGGGGGATGGGGGACCCCAGTCAGTTTGTCATTAGCCTGCCCGCGGAAGGCAGGCGCACAGAAAGACACTGCCGGCAGTGTGGTGTTTCTGTGTGTTAAAACCAGTCATAACAGCTTTGAGACACGCACCCTCTGTAGACATGTTTTACATCTCAACTCAAGACTCACCTCTTCACTCTTGCTTTTAGTTGAGTTTTAATATCTGCGTTCCTACTCTGTCCTGACTGATTTGCTGCATGTTATGTTTTTTTTACACTTTTATTTTGTTCTTTGCCATTGTTTTATCATTTGAACTATTTGCTTGTGTTATATTGCTATTTTTATGTTCTGCCCTGTGAAGCACTTTGAGCTGCATTATTATGTATGAAAGGTGCTATATAAATGCCCCGGTAAAGTTTATTATTTATTACTATCATTATTATTATAACAGTCGAGTGGGACACATTACAACATAACTACACTCAGATAACACAGAGATACTTCATTTAAACCTTACCTATAGAAAGATAATACAGAGATAATACAGAGATACTTCATTTAAACCTTGTGCGTGTGCGTGTGCGTGTGCGCGTGCACATGTGTGTGTGTGTGTGTGTGTGTGTGTGTGTGTGTGTGTGCGCGTGTAGACGTGGATGAGTGTCAGACCGGGGGCCATCGGTGCGGAGCTGCTCAGGTGTGTGTGAACCTCCCAGGCAGCTACAGGTGTGACTGTCAGACTGGATACCAGTATGACGCAATACGACAACTCTGCACAGGTGAGTCATTTAACCCATTTTGGACTGAAGTTGATTAAAAAAAGGCTTTTTTCTATGTCAGTGGTGCTCAATCTTTTTCATGTCAAGGACCCCCAGAATTATCTCTATTGGGCCACGGACCCCCATCTCAAAAGATGTAGTTACAGAGACCCCCCAGAAGACAATATTTTAGTTAAAAATGTTCGCTCTGAAATATATATTCAAAGATTTGCGCCACATTTTCACGACTTTTCAAAAATAGCAGACCTACAAGCTCGTAGCGCGCCACTCGGTGGCGCGCTATGAGCTTGTAGATCTGCTATTTTTTCAATAGCTAAATTATAACATAATGTTTAAAACACCAAAAGGGGTTCCCGCCCAGAATGGGTTAACACTGATGATGATGACGATGACGATTAACACAATCCAAGTTCCAACCCCACATTATCTAAACAAGAGTTGATGACATCAATTAATTACCAGCTGCTGGCTTATTATATCCCATGGCTCAGAGGTCGGCTAGAGGCAAAAAAGTGTGTGGTTGGTTGCATAGAAACGAGGCAGCCAATCAGGACGACAGGAGGATGTCAGTACAGCCAATGAGAAACACAGGTCTCAGCTATACAGCAAGTGGACGTGAAAGCGCAGCAGAGAGAACATTGACCAGCTGTGCTTTAAACACAGCAGCTGGTAAAAATGAAGTGATCAGAATTCAGAACAAACATTCAATTTGTTCTTATATACGTTCAGAGAAGAAAGTTGTAAACCAGTAGAATATTGTTCCAAAGTGTAGTACCTCTGTATTTAACCCATTTTGGGGGGGAACCCCTTTTGGTGTTAGCATTATGTTATGCTTTATCTATTGAAAAATAGCAGATATACAAGCTCATAGCGCGCCATTTGGTGGCGCGGGGGAGGGGGGCGGGGGGCTGTGTAGCCTGTCTATAGTGTTGTATCCGTGTACTTGAGAATTTGTTTGAAAGTATAATTACTAAAAGGCTTGGGAATGGAGTTGGGGATGTGGTTAACCCATTCTGACCTGAGATCAGATCTAAAAATGTCTTCTACATCCTGACAGTTTTCTGAAAAAGCTATGTTTCCATGTCAGTCGTTCTTCGATTTTTCAAAAATAGCAGACCTACAAGCTCGTAGCGCGCCACTCGGTGCCGCGCTATGAGCTTGTAGATCTGCAATTTTTCAATAGCTAAATTATAACATAATGCTAACACCAAAAGGCGTTCCCGCCACAAAATGGGGTTAATGCATGTGTTGTGTTCTGATGATGTGCCTCATACCGGGGCGGCAGTGGCTCAGTGGGTAGAGTGGCCGGATAGGAACCGCAACGGTTCCCGGTTCGATCCCTGTGGGCTCCCCCAGAGTTAGTGTCGAAGTGTCCTTGAGCAAGTCACTGAACCCCTAATTTGCTCCCGATGTGTAGGTTTCCTCCGGCATCGGTGTGTGAATGTGTGTGTGAATGAATGGGTGAATGTAATGCACAATCTCTGTAAAGAGCCTTGGATAAAAGGCGCTATATAAATGCACCATTCATACCTCCACAGACATCAACGAGTGCTGGCGCTACCCGGGCCGCCTGTGTGCTCAGACCTGTGACAACACCCCGGGCTCCTACCACTGCTCCTGCACCTCCGGCTTCTCCCTGGCCTTCGACGGGAAGAACTGCGAAGGTAAAAAACACCCGCCTGTACCTAGAGCATACATGGGAAACTGGCGGCCCCCACCTTCACTTAACGCGGCCCGCAGGTTAATATCAGTATACTGATATATTATTGATTTCAGCTGTTGGAATTCCAAACATGCAAACATGACCCGCCTTAATTACTTCAGTCTAAATTAGTAGCTTAATGAGTAGTATTAAAATGTTATTGTCTTTTTTTCATGTCCAATGTATTTGGATTTAGTTCATAAAGTGGACATAACTATAATTAAAGGCATTTGAAATGTTCAGGATTCCAGTTCAAAAATACAAAAACATGAATAAAAAAAGAAAAGCAAAAATCGCAGCGAGACGCGTTTTGAGCTTGTAGATCGGCTATTTATGCTACGACAGTAATATGCAATGTAGCCCTCTGGAGTGAGTGTGGCAATATAGTGGCCCTCTCCATCGTCAAAGTTGCCCACCGCTGACCTAGAGGTTCCCCTCTACTCTATAACACCCCGTCCCCCCAAAAAATGAATTGTTTTCTGTCAATTACACACCCCATGAAGCCTTGGGGAGGGGGTGGGGGGAGAGAGAAAGGGGAGTTGCACCACTCGGTTCACACGGGTGTGATTTTTGTAAATCTGTATGGGGAAAAATGAATGGACAAATTTTCAGTGGAACCAGAAAACCACAGCCACTGCTATGCCCTATAGTCTCAGCTGCAATCAGCTGTTTTTTTGCGGTCATGTGATCGTGGCCCCACAGAGCGTTAACAAATGGTAACTTAGCGGACAGCGCCATCTAGCATTAAAAAAATAATAATGACATCAAACGAGAAATTGAAGGAAAATGAAAATGTTGTTCTTTGTTCCTCAGATGAGAACGAGTGTGAGACCAACCCGTGTGCTCAGGAGTGTGCCAACATCTACGGCTCGTACCAGTGTTACTGCCGTCAAGGATTCTACCTGAAAGAGGACGGGCACACCTGTGAAGGTAGGCGTGGCCCGAATAATGACACACCTGTGAAGGTACGGCCATGGGACGATAACACACCTGTGAAGGTAGGCGTGGGGCGATAACGACACACCTGTGAAGGTAGACGTGGGGCGATAACGACACACCTGTGAAGGTAGGCGTGGGACGATAACAACACACCTGTGAAGGTAGGCGTGGGGCGATAACGACACACCTGTGAAGGTACGGCCATGGGACGATAACATACCTGTGAAGGTAGGCGTGGGACGATAACGACACACCTGTGAAGGTAGGCGTGGGACGATAACGACACACCTGTGAAGGTAGGCGTGGGGCGATAACGACACACCTGTGAAGGTACGGCCATGGGACGATAACATACCTGTGAAGGTAGACGTGGGACGATAACATACCTGTGAAGGTAGGCGTGGGGCGATAACGACACACCTGTGAAGGTAGGCGTGGGGCGATAACGACACACCTGTGAAGGTAGGCGTGGGGCGATAAGGACACACCTGTGAAGGTAGACGTGGGGCGATAACGACACACCTGTGAAGGTAGGCATGGGACGATAACGACACACCTGTGAAGGTACGGCCATGGGACGATAACATACCTGTGAAGGTAGACGTGGGACGATAACATACCTGTGAAGGTAGGCGTGGGGCGATAACGACACACCTGTGAAGGTAGGCGTGGGGCGATAACGACACACCTGTGAAGGTAGGCGTGGGGCGATAAGGACACACCTGTGAAGGTAGACGTGGGGCGATAACGACACACCTGTGAAGGTAGGCATGGGACGATAACGACACACCTGTGAAGGTAGGCGTGGGGCGATAACGACACACCTGTGAAGGTAGGCGTGGGGCGATAACGACACACCTGTGAAGGTACGGCCATGGGACGATAACATACCTGTGAAGGTAGGCGTGGGGCGATAACGACACACCTGTGAAGGTAGGCGTGGGACGATAACGACACACCTGTGAAGGTAGGCGTTGGACGATAACGACACACCTGTGAAGGTAGGCGTGGGACGATAACGACACACCTGTGAAGGTAGGCGTGGGGCCATAACGACACACCTGTGAAGGTAGGCGTGGGACGATAACGACACACCTGTGAAGGTAGGCGTGGGACGATAACAACACACCTGTGAAGGTAGGCATGGGGCGATAACGACACACCTGTGAAGGTAGACGTGGGGCGATAACGACACACCTGTGAAGGTAGGCATGGGACGATAACGACACACCTGTGAAGGTAGGCGTGGGGCGATAACGACACACCTGTGAAGGTAGGCGTGGGGCGATAACGACACACCTGTGAAGGTACGGCCATGGGACGATAACATACCTGTGAAGGTAGGCGTGGGGCGATAACGACACACCTGTGAAGGTAGGCGTGGGACGATAACGACACACCTGTGAAGGTAGGCGTTGGACGATAACGACACACCTGTGAAGGTAGGCGTGGGACGATAACGACACACCTGTGAAGGTAGGCGTGGGGCCATAACGACACACCTGTGAAGGTAGGCGTGGGACGATAACGACACACCTGTGAAGGTAGGCGTGGGACGATAACAACACACCTGTGAAGGTAGGCATGGGGCGATAACGACACACCTGTGAAGGTAGGCGTGGGGGTGATAACGACACACCTGTGAAGGTAGGCGTGGGGGTGATAACGACACACCTGTGAAGGTAGGCGTGGGGGTGATAACGACACACCTGTGAAGGTAGGCGTGGGACGATAACGACACACCTGTGAAGGTAGGCATGGGACGATAACGACACACCTGTGAAGGTAGGCGTGGGACGATAACGACACACCTGTGAAGGTAGGCATGGGACAATAACGACACACCTGTGAAGGTAGGCGTGGGGGTGATAACGACACACCTGTGAAGGTAGGCGTGGGGGTGATAACGACACACCTGTGAAGGTAGGCGTGGGACGATAACGACACACCTGTGAAGGTAGTTGTGGGACGATAACGACACACCTGTGAAGGTAGGCGTGGGACGATAACGACACACCTGTGAAGGTAGGCGTGGGACGATAACGACACCTGTGAAGGTAGGCGTGGGGCGATAACGACACACCTGTGAAGGTAGGCGTGGGACGGTAAGGACACACCTGTGAAGGTAGGCATGGGACGATAACGACACACCTGTGAAGGTACAGCCGTGGGACAATAACCCCATTTGCTGCATGTCTCTCTCCCCATTTCCTGTCAGTCCCATGGATTAAAGTTCTGAGTCACCACGACTGATTTCAGTCATTTCAACTCATTTGGATTCCACAGAAGTCAGCAATGCCTTCTTTTTACCTACATTTTTTATCCCACGATTTTGTAAAAAAGATTCACCCATTGTTGTCAATTATCTAACATAAGCCTGGGCTCTACTCTCCGTCCACCAACCTGGGGAGAGCAACGGACTGTCCTCATGCTTCCTTCAATGCATGAGGAGTCCAAGCAGCTTCTTTTCATTCATAAATGTTAAATCCCGACAACAGCGATGTGTAACCTCTGTGTGTGTGACTCCTGCAGACATGAATGATGTGTAACCTCTCTGTGTGTGTCTCCTGCAGACATGAATGATGTGTAACCTCTCTGTGTGTGTCTCCTGCAGACATGAATGATGTGTAACCTCTGTGTGTGTGTCTCCTGCTGACATGAATGATGTGTAACCTCTGTGTGTGTGTCTCCTGCAGACATGAATGATGTGTAACCTCTCTGTGTGTGTCTCCTGCAGACATGAATGATGTGTAACCTCTCTGTGTGTGTCTCCTGCAGACATAAATGATGTGTAACCTCTGTGTGTGTCTCCTGCAGACATGAATGATGTGTAACCTCTCTGTGTGTGTCTCCTGCAGACATAAATGATGTGTAACCTCTGTGTGTGTCTCCTGCAGACATAAATGATGTGTAACCTCTGTGTGTGTCTCCTGCAGACATGAATGATGTGTAACCTCTCTGTGTGTGTCTCCTGCAGACATGAATGATGTGTAACCTCTCTGTGTGTGTCTCCTGCAGACATAAATGATGTGTAACCTCTGTGTGTGTCTCCTGCAGACATGAATGATGTGTAACCTCTCTGTGTGTGTCTCCTGCAGACATGAATGATGTGTAACCTCTCTGTGTGTGTGTCTCCTGCAGACATGAATGATGTGTAACCTCTCTCTGTGTGTGTCTCTCCTTCATACGGGGCAGCGGTGGCCGAACGGTTCGCGGAGCGGTCTTGATATCGGAAGGTCGCTATAGTTCGTATCCCCGGACCGGCACGTTAAAATTACCACCGCTGAAGGGCCCTTAATTGGACAAGGCATTGAACCCGGCCCTACCATGAAATGTTCTATGAGCAGGGCCTGGCTGTAAACAAGTTATTGAGCTTAGTCCAGTTACCCTGCAGGGTAAACATAGTACCTTTCCTTTCCTTTCTGTCATGCAGACATTGACGAATGCAGCCAACCCGTGGCCAACCTGTGTGCCTTCCAGTGTGTCAACGTGGCGGGCAGCTACCAGTGTGCCTGTCCCCCCCACGGCTACCAGATGTCAGCCAACGGACGCACATGCAAGGGTCAGCATTCAGCACCTCATTCAGCACCTCACCCTGTCCATTCAGCAACTCACCCTGTCCATTCAGCAACTCACCCTGTCCACTCACCACCTCACCCCGTCCATTCAGCACCTCACCCTGTCCATTCAGCACCTCACCCTGTCCATTCAGCACCTCACCCTGTCCACTCAGCACCTCACCCTGTCCATTCAGCACCTCACCCTGTCCATTCAGCACCTCACCCTGTCCATTCAGCACCTCACCCTGTCCACTCAGCACCTCACCCTGTCCATTCAGCACCTCACCCTGTCCATTCAGCACCTCACCCTGTCCACTCAGCACCTCACCCTGTCCATTCAGCACCTCACCCTGTCCATTCAGCACCTCACCCTGTCCATTTAGCACCTCATTCAGCACCTCACCCTGTCCATTCAACACCTCACCCTGTCCATTCAGCACCTCACCCTGTCCATTTAGCACCTCATTCAGCACCTCACCCTGTCCATTCAACACCTCACCCTGTCCATTCAGCACCTCACCCTGTCCATTCAGCACCTCACCCTGTCCATTCAGCACCTCACCCTGTCCATTCAGCACCTCACCCTGTCCATTCAGCACCTCACCCTGTCCATTCAGCACCTCACCCTGTCCACTCAGCACCTCACCCTGTCCATTCAGCACCTCACCCTGTCCATTCAGCACCTCACCCTGTCCACTCAGCACCTCACCCTGTCCATTCAGCACCTCACCCTGTCCATTCAGCACCTCACCCTGTCCACTCAGCACCTCACCCTGTCCATTCAGCACCTCACCCTGTCCATTCAGCACCTCACCCTGTCCACTCAGCACCTCACCCTGTCCATTCAGCACCTCACCCTGTCCATTCAGCACCTCACCCTGTCCACTCAGCACCTCACCCTGTCCATTCAGCACCTCACCCTGTCCATTCAGCACCTCACCCTGTCCACTCAGCACCTCACCCTGTCCATTCAGCACCTCACCCTGTCCATTCAGCACCTCCCCCGTCCTAAACCACTGTGTTTCCCCAAACACGGAGTCGCTCGGGATCCATTTGTGGGTCACGGAAAAAAAATTGGGGGCATCCCTATATATATATATATATATATATATATATATATATTAGAGCTGGGACTCGATTTAAAAAAATATCTAATTGATCAGAGGCTTTGTAATTAATTCATCTCGATTAATCGCATTTAAATCGCAATCGCATATTCAACCCGAGAACAGTGAGAAACCTTTTTTTTCAAATGTTTTTTGGTATCCCACTGAATAGTGACTATGAGATTCCACTCATTTTCAACATTTTACTGTCATTAATATACCTTAGAGTTGTTGTGTGGATATAACAAGAAAGCCCCCCCCCCCCCATTCTGTGTTGCCTAGAACTGGAGGTCTGTAAAAAAAATCAGTAAGATTATGAAGTACATCTCAGTGACATCACAAAAATGTACTTCATAATGTTACTGTTTTTTCAGACCTAGGCAACACAGAATGGGGGGGACTTTTTATTATTTCCAGTGCACACAACTCCATAGAAAAATGTTGAAAATGAGTGGTATTCCCCTTTAAGCAATAAAACGTTTTATCCAGTGCAGCAAGTGCCTATATAAAGTGTCTTCAGTGTGTATATCAATACTCAAATGTGCTTTACATGGCGGGGCATGATAAATCAAATAAAAACTACTTTATTAGGGGGGAAACATTTCACATGACATGAGGTTGGGGCAGACCATTGTCTGACCACGGAATTCCCACGCTTGCTACTTCAGTATGTTTCGCATCGAGGACAGCTTGACAGCTTCGTGCTGTGGTGAAATCACCGCGCGTCTCCGGTGTCCTGTGAGACATGTTAAACTGAAGCAGCTAGCATGGAAGCTAACGTTGGTCATAATATGGATCCTTTCCCTCTGACATTGCACACAGCCATGCCGCTATCCACTCGTCCATCCGATAGCATTTACATCTAAATGTCCCATCCATGGAGCAAAAGCGATATAAGCGGCTTCTTCATTCGATTAATTTGGGTTTGGGCTTTCGGACTGAGCTGTAGCCTGTAGTGTAGAGTGTAGAGTGTATAGTGTACTGCTGCTGCTGCTAGCCTCGCTCTCTGGAGTAGAGTGTAGAGTAGGCGTGCCGCAGCCAATTCAGTACTAGAAACGTGCCCAGTGAGAAACGTTCCGCGGTGAAAAAAAGGTGCGATTAAATGCGTTAATTGTTTTAACGCGTTAATTTTTATGTAGTTAATTAATCTCAATTAACGCGTTAAAGTCCCGGCCCTAATATATATATATATACTGTATATATTTAGTTTCCTACATTTTTGTATATATATTTTTTTATCTGATGCCCACGGTTATTTATACTTTAATTTGTCCCTTATCTCTGGCACCTGCACAGCGTTTCTATTGTAACAGGTGGCACGGATTGTTTTCAGGTCTAGTGACATTAAAACTACACTTTGATCCATCGCGTTTCAGATATCGACGAGTGCGCGGCTGGAAGCCACAACTGTACGTTTGGGCAGACGTGCTTCAACATCCAGGGAGGCTTCAGGTGTCTGTCCTTTGACTGTCCTACCAACTACAAGAAGGTGTCCGACACGTGAGTCCTGTTTCACTGCTGTAAACATGGGTTTCACTGCTTTCACTGCTGTAAACATGGGTTTCACTGCTGTAAACATGGGTTTCACTGCTGTGAACATGGGTTAAGTCCTGTTTCACTGCTGTATACATGGGTTAAGTCTCCTGGATTGTTCGTGTCGTCCCACTAGTGCGCCTGACTGGACCTTTTTGTCCTGATCAAGACTCGTATGAGTCGAAACATGTTGGCATTTTAAACTTGAATAACGTACCCTGATTTTAGCTCTGCCCTCTCCTCTTTTTTTCCCTTTTTTTTTTGAGTGCTCTTTCCCGTGCTATAGAGCACCGCAGTCCCGCCCCCAACGAGCGGCCCGGAAGAGCATTTCCCATAACCCCCCCCTTTAAATATATTTAATGACAATGAGCCAAACAAATAACTTGAAAAAAGAAGAAAAAAGGGGCAGTTTACAACACTTTCTTATTTTTTTGTTTTTCTTCTTTCTAATTGTTTGTTTGGCCCAAAAACAATGTGTTTATTGTCATGAGTTGACAACGTCTATGGGAGAAAGAAAAATCTCTTCCAGGCTGCTCGTCGCCATGAAATGGGGCGGGACTGCGGTGCTCTATATACTCACTTTGATCCTTGAAGCACCAATCATACTTTTTTATTTTTGAGTGGTGCAACCACTCCTACAACCAGCAATGTCCGTGCATATGCGTGTGTATCTGAGCACGAGTATATGACATATTAGTACCAGTAGGGGGCGCCAGAAACAGAGAGAGGGGTAGTGCTGCTAATGAGAGAGAGAGAGGTGGGGGGGGTTTGCACCTCCACTGAGCATCTAGTTACTTGCGCAAACAGAGCGCGCAAGTAATGTTTTCGCCCGGTCTCCTTCGTCGTGACAGCTGTTCCGCCATTCGATGCTTACGCAGAAAAACATCAAATCTGTGCCTGTGTTGCTGGACCAAATGACCACAAATGACCATATCTCTTACGTCATCATTTAGAGCTAGTCATACGTATACTATATACATAATCAGTAAAAAATAAAATAGCAAATTGTGCCTGATCTGCTGGGACCAGAGTACGTGGTGTGTATGTGTATGACTAGCTCTTAATGATGACGTAAGAAATATGGTCATTTGTGGTCATTTGGTCCAGCAACACAGGCACAGATTTTATGTTTTTCTGCGTAAGCATCAAATGGCGGAACAGCTGTCACGGTTTTTGGCGCAAAGTAACCACAGTATACCGCTAATCAACTTACAACTACACACTTTATACAGTATAGAGTATAGAGTATATATGTATACGTATATAGTATATGCCTATATACTATATATATACTATATATATTTCTTACGTCATCATTTAGAGCTAGTCATACGTATACTATATACATAATCAGTAAAAAATAAAATAGCAAATTGTGCCTGATCTGCTGGGACCAGAGTACGTGGTGTGTATGTGTATGACTAGCTCTTAATGATGACGTAAGAAATATGGTCATTTGTGGTCATTTGGTCCAGCAACACAGGCACAGATTTGATGTTTTTCTGCGTAAGCATCAAATGGCGGAACAGCTGTCACGTTTTTGGCGCAAAGTAACCACAGTATACCGCTAATCAACTTACAACTACACACTTTATACAGTATAGAGTATAGAGTATATATGTATACGTATATTCACTGAATGTTTGACCCTGTCTCTCTCCCTCCCTCCCTCCCTCCCTCCCTCCCTCTCCCCCCCCCCCCCCCTCCCCCCTCCCTCCCCTCCCCTCCCAGGCGGTGCGAGAGGTCCAGCTGCCCCGCCAACTCGGCGGCCGACTGCCAGACGTCTCCGCTGAGGATCACCTACTACCAGCTGAGCTTCCAGACGCACATCGTGGTGCCCGCGCAGATCTTCCGCATCGGGCCCTCGCCGGCATACCCGGGCGACCAGATCTCCGTGGCGGTGGTGCGCGGCAACGAGGAGGATTTCTTCTCGGCGCGGCGGCTCAACGGCCACGCGGGCGCCGTGTACCTGCAGCGGCAGGTGAAGCGGCCGCGCGACTTCCTCATCGACGTGGAGATGAAGCTGCTCAGGCACGGCGCGCTCACCTCCTTCCTGGCCAGGATCTACGTCTTCATCACAGCCAGCGCCCCCGCCTAAACATTCACGTATAAATCCAGTCGTGTGTAAAAGTACTTTTTTAGTACTTACTGTACTTAACCCATTCTGACCTGAGATCAGATTCATACGAGGTTTTCCACTGGACACACACTGGTCTAATTAAGTACAATTTTGAGGTATTTGTATACTTTTACTTGAGCATAGTAGTTCCTTTGGAGATTTTAAATTTTGATTAGAAAACCACTTCCAACACTATACATTCCGGCCATTTGAAAATAGCCGATCTACAAGCTCACAATGCGCCGCGACGCACGCAACGCATTGTGAGCTTGTAGATCTGCTATTTTCAATTGATTTTGTACACATTTTGAACTTGGGAAAAAATGGCACATTCTGCACAATGAGTACTTTTACTTTTAGTACATTTCGATGCCGCTACTTTTGTACTTTCACTCAAGTACATTTTTCAATTCCGTACTTTTACTTGTAACGAAGTAGTTCCAAATTGCAGTATTGGTACTTTTACTTAAGTAAAACAATTGAGTACTTTTTTCCACCACTGCCTAAATCTGAGGACAAAAAAATTGAAATAAATGAAAACATCTGACCACACGTCACACGCCCGCAACCGGGGCGTGACCAGATATGTCCCCCGGGCCTTTTCGTGGGACACTGGGACAGTCCCTCACTTCTTTCTATATGTCCCCCGCCCTTTGCGTGGCACACTGGGACAGTCCCTCACTTCTATATGTCCCCCGGGCCTTTGTGTGGGACACTGGGACAGTCCCTCACTTCTATATGTCCCTCTGCCTTTGCGTGGGACACTGGGACAGTCCCTCACTTCTATATGTCCCCCGGGCCTTTGTGTGGGACACTGGGACAGTCCCTCACTTCT
This sequence comes from Protomyctophum parallelum, assembly GCF_964188405.1. Classification (NCBI taxonomy): domain Eukaryota; kingdom Metazoa; phylum Chordata; class Actinopteri; order Myctophiformes; family Myctophidae; genus Protomyctophum; species Protomyctophum parallelum. Next base: position 39,525,142 of record NC_139703.1, on the reverse strand, counting down.
ATATGTCCCCCGCCCTTTGTGTGGGACACTGGGACAGTCCCTCACTTCTATATGTCCCTCTGCCTTTGCGTGGGACACTGGGACAGTCCCTCACTTCTATATGTCCCCCGGGCCTTTGTGTGGGACACTGGGACAGTCCCTCACTTCTATATATCCCTCTGCCTTTGCATGGGACACTGGGACAGTCCCTCACTTCTATATGTCCCCCGGCCTTTGTGTGGGACACTGGGACACTCCCTCACTTCTATATATCCCTCTGCCTTTGCGTGGGACACTGGGACAGTCCCTCACTTCTATATATCCCTCTGCCTTTGCTTGGGACACTGGGACACTCCCTCACTTCTATATGTCCCTCTGCCTTTGCGTGGGACACTGGGACACTCCCTCACTTCTATATGTCCCCCGGGCCTCTGCGTGGGACACTGGGACAGTCCCTCACTTCTATATGTCCCCCGGCCTTTGCGTGGGACACTGGGACAGTCCCTCACTTCTAAGACTTTTCAGGCGTCCCACAAACTGAGACCCTGTTCCACATTGTGACTGACCATCATCAGTGTTCAAATGTGCTGTTTGTTAGTCCCCCTAGTTGGTGTTCAGTTGTAAATCTGATGTGTTTTTTTTTTATATATTTTTTTTATCCCACAATTTTGTAACCCATTTTTCACCCCTGTGTCAATCATCTAATGTGATCCTGGGCTCTACACACCCTCCACCAACCTAGTCCCCATATATGGGGGACAAGGGGAGAGCAACAGACTTGAACTCATGCTTCCTTCATGCCTGAGTGTCCAAGTTGCTCCTTTACACCTGGTTGGAAGTAGCGCGTGGAAGGAACACGTTATTCCAACCAGTTCCTTTCCCCTCCATCAGGCACCCCGGCTGGCCAGGGGGAGGCAGTTTAGTGACCAGGATTACAGCATGTTATTTGTGAGGGTACCTACCCTAGGGGACACGGGCAAGATGCGTTTTAAGCATGTTAAAATAACATGAGAAATAACTCCCTATAGGCCTAGACTACAGTATCAAGTCGGACCAGACCACCCATGCCCAAAATTAGCATTTAAACAAATGTAACACATCAGAGGAGTTTAATGACAAAAAATGATAAGCAATATTAGCGTATGGTCGAATATGACATCAAGTAATATGTTTCTATTAAATATGCTCCGGTCAACAGTTTGGATCTGGTCACCCATACCTGCAACGGGAATAAAGCTACTATGCAACAGCATAGTAGTAGCTCAAGTTGTAGTAATTGTAATTTCATTGGAATATGGCCATGTATGGAGCCTATCCCCTAAAAAATAATCCACTCCCAACGTATAACGCGTTGACCCGTCAGAAGTGGACTTGAGCGAATGTTTGCCAGTGAAACGGGTGCCACATTATTGGTCAAATCCTGCAACTCGTCACCCAAGCGGGGTGAGAATTGCTGTATATTTTTTTGTCACATTGGTGCTAAACTTTTCCACTTCTGCTACTACCTGCAAAACATCTATAAAGCCTGTAAGATATTACAACTCCTTGATCCTTTTCATCTCTAATGCAGATGCAGTTTATTTAAATGTTTTTCAGACTTCTTACAATGTTTGCCAAAGTACCCACATTGTCCTGGTAAATGGTGCATTTATATAAATGGTAAATGGTGCATTTATATAGCGCCTTTATCCAAGGCGCTTTACAGAGATTGTGCATTACATTCACCCATTCATACACCGATGGCAGCGGAAACCATGCAAGGCACCAACTAGCACATCGGGAGCAATTAGGGGTTCAGTGTCTTGCTCAAGGACACTTCGACAGTAAATCTGGGGGAGCCCGGGTTCGAACTGGCAACCTTACGGTTACCATCCAGGCATTCTACCCTTGAGCCACCGCCGCCGCCGCCCCGCCCCGTCCTGAATATAAGACGACTCTGATTATAAGACGACACCCATTTTTCTAGATTTGTTTGTGAAAAAATAGTATTTAGCTATATCTATAGTATAGATATAGCTAAAGATATAGCTAAAAAACTGGGTCGTATAGATTCAATACGACCCAGTTTTTTTAGGATATTTCCATTGAAAGAAAACGTAGTCTTATATTCAGGCCAATAGGGTATTTCATTCTGCGTCAATGTTAATTATGTATTTTATAGTTGTTTTGTTTTTTTTGCCTATATACTAATGTCTGTAAGCAACGTGAATGCTTTTCTGAGGGCGAACATTTGGGTGAAAATAGCCGATCTACAAGCTCAATAACAACAGCAATAACATTGCGAGCTTGTAGTCAACAGAGTGTACTATAGGGTTTTAAGCAAGCCCTACACTAGTAAATTGTATGACGAATGGCTAAAATAGCTGATCAACAAGCTCACAATGTAAGCTTGTCGAGCTGATATTTTAGCTTTTTTTATTTTGTTTTGAAAATTGTATTATTTCTTTTGTAAAAATGTTGTAATTTCTTTTATAATCTTTTGCCTATACAATGACATGCATGAAATAGCTATGCCAGGTTGAGAGTGGTCAAGTGTCTCGACTTGACATGCCAATTAGGGTTGGGATCCTTTCATTTTAGGCATGGGAAAAATGAAGTGCCTTTGACCAAAAAATGGCCAACACTGCTACGCTCTATTGCATACGTCCTCATAATTTTTCGACAGCGCTCGAGATCATGGATTTGGATCATGGAACGCCACGCCAGACTTTCAGGTCCTTCATTGCCATCCCCTGCAGTTCCTGCCTTACTGATGCATGTGTCCCTATAGCGATGACATCAGGGGAACGACCGTTTTCTACCTCTGGTCTGCTTTGAGGCAGGACTCCAGAGAAGAAGGGAAGATATAACCTCATGATCAGCTCTGTAGTAGCAGTGGCCGGCAAACTGTGTTCTTCTGGATCGGACTAGTGAAGAAACACAGGGAAGGTTGCCGTATATTAGATAAACGCCAACCCAACGACACCTGTGGGTCCCCGGACCCCACTTTGAGAACCACTGCTAGCGCAGACCGTGAAGTCCACACACTGTACCAGCTCTGACAGTGTGATAGAAAATAAAATAAAAACACGGAAAGGGTTCCAAATGTGATGGAATGGAACTAATGTTGGGTTCCTCAATGTTGGAGGTTCTGGATCCCTAACCCTAGTTGAAAGTACCGGTAGTCTTCCCACTGGCAATGTCCAACCTGGCAATGTCCAACTTCATGCGCACCAACAATTTGTTTCACCAAAGCCTAAATTGTGTGGCTGTTCCACACCGCGGAACTCTTTGACTGGAAAGTAACATAATTTGCATCAGAAATCAAACGGGATATCTCCTGTTTCTCTTATACCGCATCTGGTTGTGTATTATTATTGTTATTGTTGTTATTATTATTATTAAAATACTTGCCAAAGGATTGATTGGATGAAGTGTGGGTGATGCAATCCAGTGCAAATCAATCATACAGAGAACATGTGGAGAGTCCTCCATGAAGGGACCTGAGCTCATAGCACTGAGAATATTTGTGTTTTTGTTGTTGTTGATTCAATATGTTATGTTTATTTTTGCTTATTACTGGAAATATCTTATTGTGATTGTATGTGTTTTTTTTTTTTTTTTTGTATTTATCTCAGGGCTAAATCATCCAGTCTTGTTCACAGCTGACATATTGATTTGTAGTGTGCTTATAAGCAGTATGCGTCCATGAACAGTGTTGCCAGATCTTCCAGGTTCTACAGAAACAAGCCCAAAATAAGTGACATGACTGCATGACACAAATCTTGTATGGGGGATCCCTGGGGGTCCATTTGTGGTTGGGGTGGACAAATACATATCAATTTGGGCGGCGTGGATGACATGAAGATGAAATGTGTGAGAATTACTGGTTTCGACAACATTAGGAATCAAATCCAAATAAGAAACTACACTTTAGAAACAAGCCCCCCGAAAAATACAACCCACAACTACCAATATTTGCACGAGACAAGCCTGAAGTCGCTTAAGCAGACTGGCATGCTGTTGAAGCAATTGCAATATCAAAGTGAGTAGCGGCTGTGAGTATCGGAGCACATGTAACAGACATGTTCCCCTTTCACTTAATTGTGTCTGTAGCCAATTCAAATGCAATATCTCACCGCAAAAACATACAGATCACATTCTGCTGTTGACCAAACTGTGGCAATGTATTTATGATCATATGACTCATATTTATACTACTAATGATGATCTATAAATTGTGTTGGATTAAGTCAATCTCAAACCATACACAGATCAAACATATTCCATGTGATAGGCTATAGTATTTTATTTCATATACAATATGTATTTTATTAAATGAAATAAAACACACACAAGCAAGCACATGGCTCACTGTTTGTTACAAGCTCTGTTTAGTTTGGAAGTAAGAGAGATAAATAAACATTCCATAATGTAACGTTACTCCACGTGGACCTGGAGTGGACCTCCCTGCCTTTCAGTACCCGACAAGTGCTTTGAACCATCAGGGTATCCTGTGGTGTCCGGTGTCCCGACTAGCCCTGCACCACCATTGCGGTACCGACCAAGTTGATCTTCTGGAAATCGGTCTTGAAAGTAAACACTTGAGTGGGGTTTGAACCTACAATCTACGTCCAGATGATGTACCTAGTGTGCTAACTCACTGAGATACTTGCTACCTGCCACAACAATGTCTTCCTTTGCCTTTGAGTGACAACATTGATACAAAAAATGTATGAAAAAAATAAAATAACAGAAAATGTGGATATTGTTTGTTGTGCTGCTGTTTTTCTAGACGTTTGAATGTTTATGAACCACAATGAAAACAAACCTCTGGCTGGCTCTTCTATCATTTTCCATTTGGCTTTGTGTACACTGCTTGCACAGTGGCTCACTGAGTAGAGAGCCTGTGGACTGTGGACACTTTTTACTGAAATGTTTTGTAGTTTCTGAGTTATTTATATCCTATAGGGGACACGGGGAGAACATGTGAGGGTACCTATACCCTAGGGGACACGGGGAGAACATGTGAGGGTACCTATACCCTAGGGGACACGGGGAGAACATGTGAGGGTACCTATACCCTAGGGGACACGGGGAGAACATGTGAGGGGTCTATACCCTAGGGGACACGGGGAGAACATGTGAGGGTACCTATACCCTAGGGGACACGGGGAGAACATGTGAGGGTACCTATACCCTAGTGGACACGGGGAGAACATGTGAGGGTACCTATACCCTAGGGGACACGGGGAGAACATGCAAACTCCACACAGAAAGGCCCTTTCGCAAACCCTGCCCTCGGGTATGGGCACTGAGGCGACAGCACTACTGACTGCATGTGCCACCGTGCCCCCAAATGTAGGCCTATACTTAAAGTATACCAAAAGGAAAAGTAGACAACATTATGCAGAATGTTCCATTGAAATGTATAAAAACACATATTCAAAATAACAGATCTACAAGGTCACAGTGCAATAACAGATCTACAAAAGTTCACAGTGTGTGAATTGGACATACAAAATACAATAACATCTTAAAACCCATTTTGGGCATAGCAGATCTACAAGCTCATAGCATGAACTTATGAACTATGGTCTGCTATTTTTGAAAAATCGTGAAAATGCGCCTCAAATCTATGAATATATATTATTACAGAGTGAACATTTTAACTAAAATCTTTGCTTCTGGGGAGGTCCCTGGAACTACATATTTTCAGATGGGGGGGGCAGAGGCATATTAAATATATTTTTTGGGGTCATTGACATGAAATATTGAGCACCACTGATTTTTCAGAAAACAGTCAGGATTTTGAAGACATTTTTTTAATTTCGACGTCAGGCCTAAATGGGTTAACCTGTGGGCTGCTTTAAAGGTGTGGCTGTATGTATTCTCAGTGGTGTTCAACCAGTGGTCCAGAGGCGGTCCCAAGTGGTCGTCTCCCCCCCCCCCCCCCCCCCCCCCCCCCCCCCCAACGGGTCCATTTGGTTCCATTCGGTACGCTCTTCTAAAGGATGGAGAGCTGGTAACCAAATTTGGTCACATTTTAGGCTCTCAAGAGGTCTAATTCATTATTGTTAAACATCTGCATTACTTCATTTACACGGAATTTACCCATTTAGACTCAGACATCATCACAGCATGGAATTGTAGACAACTCAGAATTACAGAACATTTCAAGCACAACTCAATACAAACTGTGAGTGGACGACCAATAAAGCACTAGACTTGTTTACCTTGTTCAATTCATCATAACATTTGGAGACATACAAATATACACTTCTAGAGAGAGAGAGAGAGAGAGAGAGAGAGAGAGAGAGAGAGAGAGAGAGAGAGAGAGAGAGAGAGAGAGAGAGAGAGAGAGAGAGAGAATGAGAATGCAGGTGAAACTACATGTTTAAAGTCGTTTGTCATGGACAGACTGGGAAACTGACGTGTTGCTTCCATCTAGTGTTTACCAGCAGACACTGCATGTGTCTGAATATTATTATGGATGCAGCAGTTCTTGACAAACCTTTTCATATATTATATAATTTGTGGGTCTTTGTCAAGGACCCACAAATTATATAATGTATACAATGTCTGTCTGTCTGTCTGTCTGTCTGTCTGTCTGTCTGTCTGTCTGTCTGTCTGTCTGTCTGTCTGTCTGTCTGTCTGTCTGTCTGTCTGTCTGTCTGTCTGTCTGTCTGTGCGTGCGTGCGTGTGGATTTTGAATGGATCACGTGATTCATTCACTCTGAGGACGACACTATTGGACAGTCTAGATCCGGATACAGTAGGCGGGGCTTATGATTTAAAATGGAGCCGCACAAGGTCCATATAGCAGTGTGTTTGGGGCGGAGCTGCAACAAGGTGAGGTTTGTTTGAGAACCGCATGGTTTTTAGCCAACGTTAACTCTGTTATTGTTTAAACATTAGTGTTGTTAGGACTGTTGGTTGTTTATTGTGACTCTAAAAGGACAACAATATGAGGAATGTGTTGGTACTTTTTGAGACACAAAACAAATAAACAAACAGGTGGAAAGTAAATAATTACATCTACTGAAGTACTGTGGACAATATATTGTACTTTTATTATTTGGACACTTTACTAGTTATTTTGTAGATTTGGATTATTTAAAAATGTATATCCTTTTGGCTACATTGCAATTTACCACTGGGCTACAACCACATTTTGGTCATTTGGAAGTAGCTGATCTACAATCTCACAATGCATTGTGATGCAATGCATTGTGAAATTGTAGATCTGCTATATTCAGATTTTTTTTTCTTTCAAACATTTGAAATGGAACATTTCTGCTTAATGAGCTACATTTGGTCATTTTAAGTGCATTTTGATGCCATACCCTTTTACTTTAGTACATAATGGTAACACAAGTTGTAACTGGCTCAGACACATTCATAAGATTAAACTAAATGTCTCTCTGCTGGATGGAAAACTCAAATGTACAAACGTACACATGCATGCATACAAAAGTAGCAGATCTACAAGTCCATTTCTACCATACAGAGCAACTTGATTTCAACTTTAAAGGGACACTTCAACCCTTTTGCAACAAGATCTTATTTGAATGATTTTTGAGACAAACACTTTCCTGGGGTTTTTATGTGTTTTTTAGATATTTTAGTATTTCAAAGTGTCCATGGACTCCATGATGTCATGGACACCGGGCTCACTTCCTTCCTGAACTACAATTCCCACAATGCTTTGGTCCACTGCTCCTCCTTGTGGATAGGGGGAGGGCTGTCTTACTGAGACAACATTTAGTCCAGGAAGGAAGTGAGCCCAGTGTCCATGACATCATGGACTCCTTTGAAATACTAAAATATCTAAACGCATAAAAACCCCCAGGAAAGTGTTTTTTGTCTCCCAAACATCATTAAAATAAGATCTGGTTGCAAAAGAAAAATGCAAGAATTTCCTAAAGGTGTATTTTCTACAATGTATAAAATCTGGATAAAGGTTAATCATGTGACCTTGGTGTCATGCGGTGACCTTGGCTGCAATCATCAGGAGATGGCTGGTATTGGTAATGGAGTGTCTACTCGGCTGAGCTGAAACGAATAACGGTGTCAACGAACGCTCCCTGAGATTACGAGGCGTACGGTGCTCGGGACGTATTGTGCCATACAACCTACGCGGCTCTATTAATACCGGCTATCTTCAACCGAGCGACGGAAGCCCCCCCACGGTACTTACCTGGATTACATGTGGCTGTAGTAGAAACTAGGGCTGTGTCACCATTACAACATGTTAAGTTGACCATTCATTGTCATACAAAGGATTGCGATTAACAATTGTGTTTGCTGTTGAACATATGAATACGAAGTTTCCTTTTTAGCTTTTAGGCTTCATTAAATAAATGGTTGCACAAGGCAGATTATAGCCCTAGAATGTGTGTAATAATGGTGACACAGCCCTGTCAGTGACTGTTATGACTTCCAAAATGTCATCCTGTAGGCCGACAACTAATTTTCTTTTCCCTTGTCATTTCAGAAAGTGAAGCTGACTGGAGGTGTGAACTCTATGCTGTTGCCACTGCTGGGTGAACTCTATGCTGTTGCCACTGCTGGCTGCTGTTAGCAGTAAAGGTTAGTTAACCGTCTGATTCCTGCTGCTTGTTTAAGTGGGCTACATGCTACCTTTCGCGCCATGTATAGTTTCACTTAATTTGTGTGTATAATGCCAGTCCACATCACAGTTATGTGATGTTTGTGGAGGCATGTGATTTATTTATCGTTTAACATAATTTACGGATAAAGTCTGTCCACATCCACATCACATATGTATGTTCTCTTGTGTCTCCTTTCTCTTCTCTATTCTTTGGATTTAATAAAGTTATTTGTTTTTTTAATCGCATTTTGCTTGATTTAGGTAATTTCTTTCTTCTTGCCTATCTATTGCCCTAGTTCTTCACTAGTGTTTTATGTGTACAAATGTGATGTGGAGGTATGTGATTTATGTCTTGTGTCATTATGGTAGCATGTAGCCCCTTAACACGGTTTACAGCTTACTATGCTGTAGGTCTGTGCAAACTAACAAGAGGAAGCAAATGATGGCCGCTGTGTCATTTGTTTCCTTGGTTGGTGTGTGTGTTTTGTTTAGTGCTGATATTGAAGGTAAGTGAGCGTAGTTTATTATCCTTGGCTGTCGGACAGAAACCTTGTATCTCCATAGTTCAACCTTCTTTTGTAAATGAATGTCCTTACTTGGTCATACAGTGTCACACACAAGTAGCAAATGGCCAATCTCACGAGGCAAAGATAATGTAGTATTCTGTTTTTCTAATATATCGAACCAGTGAAGTATCAGCAAGAGCTTGTGACTAAATAATAACATTGGAACTCAGATTATTATATTAATAATATTGGATCACATTTGTTTTTTGGTCCAGAAAAGTAACCGTTTTGGACGTACAAGGTTTCTACCCAACCTTCATCTTTTCTCTCTTTTATTCTTTGCTTTAATAAAGTTATTGGTTTTTGTGGTCTCAGAGTTTTTAATCGCATTTTGCTTTTATTTTTTTGTAATTTCTTATTTATTTCTTGCCTATCTATGACACTAGTTCTTCAGTAGTGTATGTGATTCGGGTCATGTTTCATGTAATTTACCAGTAAAGCGTCATCACATCAGTTCACATCAGATATGAACACAGGCCTGGTATGTGATGTGCATTTATGTGTTTCTTTTTTTTAAAGGTGATATTTCACAGCAATTGCGGATAGCTCGTTATTCACGTCTGTCAGCATTGTTCACGCCATACGAATTGTGTTTATTGCTGTTGTATGTTGTGTACTAATGAGATAGTATTGCTGACAAATACTGGGGCGCATAGAATGCTGCTACCTCGTATAATTTATGTCAATCGTCCACAAATGGCATAAATTGTACAGTCTTGCCCCATGTTTCCTACATGGGACAACTAGATAGAACAATACTTGCGCCACGAAATCCTAAGGCCAACTACTTGGGCAGAGACCAAGAAAATCAATTTTATTCATGTTCATAAAGCGCTCCAAGTGCTTAAAGTGAAAAGTGCAGCTGCAAACATCTAGGTCATAAGACCATTGTTGGTGCTATATTATCAGATCTAATTTGTGAGTAAAGCTTCATTACATAAGCCCACATCACCTATGAACACAGGCCCGGTATGTGATGTGTGTTTATGTCTTGTCTCATTTCACATTTGTGAGTAAGGCTTCATCATGTCATCCCACATCACATAATGAACAATAGGGTTAGGGTAGGGCTAGGTATGTGATGTTGGTTGATGTGATGTATGTCTTATGTGCAAGCTTCATCGTGTCAGTTAACATCACATTATGTGGTGTGTATTGATGTGATTTATTTATGCTGCCATTTGCAGCTAAAACTTCATCCATGCCGGTCAGTAGGCGAGGCATTGACAATGGGCCTATGACCCAAACGTTTTCTGCTGCACTTTTCACTTTTAGCACTTTGCAGCACTTTATGAGCATGACAAAATAAGATATTCTTAGTTTATGTCTGAGGAGTTTTCCTTAAGGTATTTGTGGAGTGAGTCTTCCGGTTTTCAATTGTATAAAGATTTAATCATGGATATCAGTTATAGTCTCTCTGGATTAAGAGCGTCTGCTAAATGCCTTAATTGTAAATTATAGTCATGATTCAAATTGAGTGTGTAGCCTATCTTTATTTTATTTTATTCTCTTGCCGCTGGAGGTCGGCAAGAGTACGTTAAAAAATAAACTAATGATTTGGACCTGTAAATTATAAAACAAAAACTAAGGCACTGGTGTGGTACTCCTGGTTTACCAGAACGGGGTTCAACTCCCTGCGGTGCCCTCAATTTGTTGTATTTACATGGTTCATTTTCTGCTCATTGTGTTGCCTTTTCATAGCTGATAACCCCCAGGTTCTTTACTGTGTTTGTAGTCCCTACAGTTGGGTTACAAGTCAATTTAGGGACCAAGCCCGAAGGGACTCTTGGTCCCTTATTTTTCTCTTCTCCTTCCACCAAAAATGTCAGTTCTGGCTGAACTGTGCTGTCGGGTTTTCGTGAAACTTGGCAATATGGTAGCCCTCTACCCTTTTCTTTTTTGGGGGGGCCCTTATTTCTGATCACCCCATCTGATCAGGACAACCTAGAGGGCAATGCCAAACGGTGAGGACGCAAAAACCCCAACCATTGGCCAATGGGTGGAGCTATAGCACTCGACTCAAACTTTAAACGGGCATCGCTCATGGACCATGAGCAATAAAACATTGATACCCATGTGTAGGGATGGAGCTTGATACCCGAAAAAAATCCTTAATAAGCTTATTGAGTACCCGTTATCAATAAGCTTTGGGCTTATCGAGCTTGTTATTGAGCATAGCGGTATAGTGGCCCGGTCATGTTTAAATCAAGACAAGAGGTGGATCAATAAATCCCAACCAGCACTATCCGGGTAAACGCTTTTAAAGTGGCGGAACATATATTGACCTGTTAACAGTTTCTTTAATATTTTATTGGTAAAAAGGTCAATTGCCTTCCGTCTCCCCTGCAGGTATAAGACACTGGTTCTGTTCAGAGTTTATTGTCTCCCGTCTTTCCACAAAATAATAGAGATTGCTCGATAGTGGGCTCGATAAGAACCCGGCTCAATAAAAATGAACGAGCTCCATCCCTACCATGTGTCTCCTCTTGCCTCACTTTCGTATTCTGACTTTTGTATCTGAATTGTATCTCTCTCCTCCCGGGATCTTTGCTCAAAATGCCTAAACATTTCTTTACGAAAATTAAGTCTAAAAAAAAAGAAATGACTTGGTTTAGTTAGTATATTTACTACAAACTGTAGTCATGTCCGAACCTGGAAGGACCACACAAGGGTTTTACATGTATAACAATCTTTATTAAAGTAAATACTCTTATAGAATGAGGCAAAACGGTAAACTACGACAAGACATTTCATATATGCAAAGCACTTAAACACAATTAAACTCCCTTCACATAAAACCTCTCTATAAAATACTAGTCTCTATTACGTCTACACAATATACAACAGTGTTTGGTTGTGCAATTAAATCGATGAGTTCTTTGAGATATTGTGGTGCCTGACCATTTAAAGCTTTATAGGTGAGGATTTTGAACTCTATTCTGTATTTAACCAGGAGCCAGTGTAGAGAGGCCAGTGATGGTTCTGATCACATGGTTCTCGGACTTTTTTCATTTAATATTCATTCATTCGTTCATATCATTAATGTAATAAATACATCGAATTTCCATTTATGTATTTACTACATTAGTTACATTAACCATAGAATCACTATTCTGAGGGGAACATTAGCAAATAAATCTGATCTACAAGCTCATGATTTAAGAGGATTTGAAAGAAATGTCTCTGACAGCATACTATAGAGCGTCGCAGTCCCGCCCCTTTCATGACGACGCCGGGCCCAGGAAATGAATCCCAATGCATTTTTCCCATACGAAGCAGTCGTGACAAATCATGACAACAAACACAATATTTTGGACCAAACCAATAATTACAAAGAAGAAAAACAACAGTTGTAGCCTACCTGCCGTTTTTTTTTTCTAATTCTTTGTTTGGCCCAAAACATTGTGTTGTCATGATTTGTCACGACAAGAATTGGCTTTGTCCGTGGCGTAAACGTCTTAAAATAAATACTTTCTGAAAAATCTATGAGGAAAATGAACGGGGATTTCTTTTCTGGGTCTCTTGAGGGGGCGGGACTGCGACGCTCTATAGTATGCCGTGGTGCAACCCAACAGAGTTGCAGCACTTGCTTCACACGGGTGTGATTTTCAAGATTGGAGGATTTGAAAATAATATGAATCACGAAAAAAAGGTCCATGGTTTCGGACTGCATGACGTTTTTCATGATTTTGCAGGATTTGAGAACAAGATGAAAATAATGGACCTGTAAATTACAACAAAACAAACCAAGGCACTGGTGTGGTACTCCTGGTTTACCAGAACGGGGTTCAAGTCCCTGCAGTGCTCTGCTCAATTTGTTGTATTTACATGGTTTATTTAAATTTTCTGCTCATTGTGTTGCCTTTTCATAGATGATAACCCCAAGGTTCTCTACTGTGTTTGTACTCCCTACAGTTAGGTTCACAAGTCTATTTATTCCATATGATTTCTGTTCACTAGACCCAGAACAAAATGAGAACCTCTTATTTTAGTTTGAGAAAGTATTCACACGTATATTTCTTCTGCAAAAATTGGTGATGAAGTGATGTTTTATGAGCAACACAAAACTGACTCATCATAGTTGGTTTGGGAACTTTATACATTGTGAGATACTTGAATGTGTTCTTATATTATCACTTTACCCAAATGCAGCTCAATGTCTTCTCTTATCACCACTTTACCCAAATACAGCTATAGTCCATGGTCTCGGAGGGCATACTATAGTCTTATGAAGGTCATCTATACTGGTCAAGGTCATTGATACTGGGCACGGTCATTTATACTGCTCAAGGTCATTTATACTGCTCAAGGTCATTGAGTGGCGCACTATAGTGAGCGATTCTTCATTGTTGAGGATTTGAAAAAAAGGTGAAAATCACAGATAATCCGCGATTTTCACCTTTTTTTTAAAATCCTCCGAAATCGTGAAAAACGACATACTATAGTATGGACTATAGCCTTTTGCTTTTCCTTGATTTTCACCTTTTTTCAAATCCTCAACAATGATGAAGAATCACACACTACAGCGCGACGCTCAATGACCTTGATCAATGACCTTGAGCAGTATAAATGACCTTCATAAGGCTAGTAAATGACCTTGACCAGTATAAATGACCTTGACCAGTATAAATGACCTTCACTAGTATAACTGACCTTGCTGATCGGTATAAATTACCTTGACCAGTATAAATGACCTTGACAAGTATAAATTACCTTGACCAGTATAAATGACCTTCACTAGTATAACTGACCTTGCTGACATGTATAAATGACCTTGACCGGTATAAATGACCTTGACCAGTATGCGGTCCGTGACCATGGGCTATAGCCTTTCGCTTTTCCACGATTTTCACCTTTTTTCAAATCCTAAACAATGAAGAATCACACACTATAGTGTGCCACTCAATGACCTTGAGCAGTATAAATGACCTTCATGAGACTAGTAAATTACCTTGACCAGTATAAATGACCTTGACAAGTATAAATGACCTTTACCAGTATAAATGACCTTCACCAGTATAAATAACCTTGACCAGTATAAATGACCTTGACCAGTATGCGGTCTGTGACCATGGACTATAGTCTTTCGCTTTTCTGAGATTTTCACCTTTTTTTCAAATCCTCTGAAATCATAAAAAACGATGGACTATAGCATTTCGCTTTTCCGCGATTTTCACCTTTTTTCAAATCCTCCGGAATCGTGAAAAACGACATACTATAGTATGCCCTCCAAAACCATGGACTATAGCCTCTCACTTTTTTATTTTCTTTCTTTTCAAATCCTCAAAAATGATGGGCTATAGCCCATCGTTTTTTTCATTTTTTTCAAATCCTCAAAAATGATGAAAAACTAGGTTAATTTTTTTTTTCAAAATTTCAAAAAACGATGGGCTATAACCCATGTTTTTTTTTTTTTTTTCATTTTTTTTTAATCCTCAAAAATGTTGAAAAACGGCGTGCTATAGTATGCCGTACGGTATGGGCTATAGCCCATTGTCAAAAATGATGAAAAAGGAGGTTAAAAATTAAAAATTAAAAATTAAAAAAAACGATGGGCTATAACCCATGTTTTTTTAATTTTTTAATTTTTTTCAAATCCTCAAAAATGATGAAAAACGGCGTGCTATAGTATGCCGTACGGTATGGGCCATAGCTCATGGTCAAAAATGATGAAAAACAAGGTTAATTTCTTTTCCAAAAATTCAAAAAACGATGGGCTATAACCCATGTTTTATTTAATTGTTAATTTTTTTTAAATCCTCAAAAATGTTGAAAAACGGCGTGCTATAGTATGCCGTACGGTATGGGCTATAGCCCATGGTAAAAATTATGAAAAACGAGATTAAAAATTAAAATTCAAAAATTAAAAAAAACTATGGGCTATATATAACCCATGTTTTTTTATTTTTTTTCAAATCCTCAAAAATGATGAAAAACGGCGTGCTATAGTATGCCGTACGTACGGTATGGGCCATAGCCCATGGTCAAAAATGATGAAAAACGAGGTTAATTTTTTTCCCAAAAATTCAAAAAACGATGGGCTATATATCCCATGTTTTATTTTTTTATTTTTTATTTTTTAAATCCTCAAAAATGATGAAAAACGGGGTGCTATAGTATGCCGTACGCTATGGGCCATAGCCCATGGTCAAAAATGATGAAAAACGAGGTTAAAAAAATAATAAATAATAAATCAAAAAACGATGGGCTATAACCCATGTTTTTAGAATTTTTGATTTTTTTTTAAATCCTCAAAAATGATAAAAAATGGCGTGCTATAGTATGCCGTACGGTAGGGGCTATAGCCCATGTTCAAAAATGATGAAAAACGAGGATACAAAAAAAAATCAAAAATTCAAAAAACGATGGGCTATAACCCATGCTTTTTATTTATTTTTAATTTTTTTAATCCTCAAAAATGATGAAAAACGGCGTGCTATAGTATGCCGTACGGTAGGGGCTATAGCCCATGTTCAAAAATGATGAAAAACAAGGTATTTTTTTTTCTCCAAAAATTCAAAAAACGATGGGCTATAACCCATGTTTTTTTTAATTGTTAATTTTTTTCAAATCCTCAAAAATGTTGAAAAACTGCGTGCTATAGTGTGCCGTACGGTATGGGCTATAGCCCATTGTCAAAAATGATGAAAAACTAGGTTAAAAATGAAAATTAAAAAAACGATGGGCTATATATAACCCATGTTTTTTTTCTTTTTTTTCAAATCCTCAAAAATGATGAAAAACGGCGTGCTATAGTATGGCGTACGTACGGTATGGGCCATAGCCCATGGTCAAAAATGATGAAAAACGAGGTAAATTTTTTTCCCAAAAAACGAGTTTTTTTTTTTTTTTTTTTTTTTCAAATCCTCAAAAATGATGAAAAACGGGGTGCTATAGTATGCCGTACGCTATGGGCCATAGCCCATGGTAAAAAATGATGAAAAACGAGGTTAAAAAAAAAAAGAATAAAAAATCAAAAAACGATGGGCTATAACCCATGTTTTTTTAATTTTTAATTTTTTTCAAATCCTCAAAAATGTTGAAAAACGGCGTGCTATAGTGTGCCGTACGGTATGGGCTAAAGCCCATTGTCAAAAATGATGAAAAACGAGGTTAAAAATGAAAAGAATCAAAAATCAAAAAACGATGTGCTATAACCCATGTTTTTTTAAATTTAGAATTTTTTAAAAATCCTCAAAAATGATGAAAAACGGGGTGCTATAGTATGCCGTACGCTATGGGCCATAGCCCATGGTCAAAAATGATGAAAAACGAGGTTAAAAAAATAATAAATAATAAATCAAAAAACGATGGGCTATAACCCATGTTTTTAGAATTTTTGATTTTTTTTTAAATCCTCAAAAATGATAAAAAATGGCGTGCTATAGTATGCCGTACGGTAGGGGCTATAGCCCATGTTCAAAAATGATGAAAAACGAGGATACAAAAAAAAATCAAAAATTCAAAAAACGATGGGCTATAACCCATGCTTTTTATTTATTTTTAATTTTTTTAATCCTCAAAAATGATGAAAAACGGCGTGCTATAGTATGCCGTACGGTAGGGGCTATAGCCCATGTTCAAAAATGATGAAAAACAAGGTATTTTTTTTTCTCCAAAAATTCAAAAAACGATGGGCTATAACCCATGTTTTTTTTAATTGTTAATTTTTTTCAAATCCTCAAAAATGTTGAAAAACTGCGTGCTATAGTGTGCCGTACGGTATGGGCTATAGCCCATTGTCAAAAATGATGAAAAACTAGGTTAAAAATGAAAATTTAAAAAACGATGGGCTATATATAACCCATGTTTTTTTTCTTTTTTTTCAAATCCTCAAAAATGATGAAAAACGGCGTGCTATAGTATGGCGTACGTACGGTATGGGCCATAGCCCATGGTCAAAAATGATGAAAAACGAGGTAAATTTTTTTCCCAAAAAACGAGTTTTTTTTTTTTTTTTTTTTTTTCAAATCCTCAAAAATGATGAAAAACGGGGTGCTATAGTATGCCGTACGCTATGGGCCATAGCCCATGGTAAAAAATGATGAAAAACGAGGTTAAAAAAAAAAAGAATAAAAAATCAAAAAACGATGGGCTATAACCCATGTTTTTTTAATTTTTAATTTTTTTCAAATCCTCAAAAATGTTGAAAAACGGCGTGCTATAGTGTGCCGTACGGTATGGGCTAAAGCCCATTGTCAAAAATGATGAAAAACGAGGTTAAAAATGAAAAGAATCAAAAATCAAAAAACGATGTGCTATAACCCATGTTTTTTGAAATTTAGAATTTTTTAAAAATCCTCAAAATTGATAAAAAATGGCGTGCTATAGTATGCCGTACGGTAGGGGCTATAGCCCATGTTCAAAAATGATGAAAAACGAGGATACAAAAAAAATCAAAAATAAAAAAACGATGGGCTATAACCCATGTTTTTTTATTTATTATTATTTTTTTTTAATCCTCAAAAATGATGAGAAACGCCGTGCTATAGTATGCCGTACGGTAGGGGCTATAGCCCATGTTCAAAAATGATGAAAAACAAGGTTTTCTTTTTCTCCAAAAATTCAAAAAACGATGAGCTATAACCCTTTTTTTTTTTTTTTTTTTATCCTCAAAAATGATGAAAAAGGGCATGCTATAGTATGCCGTACGGTAGGGGCTATAGCCCATGTTCAAAAATGATAAAAAACAAGTTTTTTTTTTTCTTCCAAAAATTCAAAAAACGATGGGCTATAACCCATGTTTTTTAATTTTTCATTTTTTTCAAATCCTCAAAAATGTTGAAAAACGGTGTGCTATAGTGTGCCGTACGGCATGGGCTATAGCCCATTGTCAAAAATGATGAAAAACGAGGTTAAAAATGAAAAGAATCAAAAATTAAAAAACGATGTGCTATAACCCATGTTTTTTGAAATTTAGAATTTTTTTAAATCCTCAAAAATGATAAAAAATGGCGTGCTATAGTATGCCGTACGGTATATCATTTCAAAAATGATGAAAAACGAGGATACAAAAACAATCAAAAAAAAAAAAAAAACGATGGGCTATAACCCATGTTTTTTTTTTGTTTTTGTTTTTTTTTAATCCTCAAAAATGATGAAAAAGGGCGTGCTATAGTATGCCGTACGGTAGGGGCTATAGCCCATGTTCAAAAATGATGAAAAACAAGGTTTTTTTTTTTTTTCAAAAATTCAAAAAACGATGGGCTATAACCCATGTTTTTTTCATTTTTAATTTTTTTCAAATCCTCAAAAATGTTGAAAAACGGCGTGCTATAGTGTGCCGTACGTTATGGGCTATAGCCCATTGTCAAAAATGATGAAAAACGAGGTTACAAATAAAAATTCATAAATTCAAAAAACGATGGGCTATAACCCATGTTTTTTTCTTTTTTTCATTTTTTTTCAAATCCTCAAAAATGATGAAAAACGGCGTGCTATAGTATGCCGTACGGTATGGGATATAGCCCATGTTCAAAAATGATGAAAAACAAGGTTATTTTTTTTTTTCAAAAATTTAAAAAACGATGGGCATAACCCATGTTTTTTTTATTTTTTTATTTTTTTCAAATCCTCAAAAATGATGAAATACGGCTTGCTATAGTATGCCGTACGGTATGGGCCATAGCCCATGGTCAAAAATGATGAAAAACAAGGTTAATTTTTTTTCCAAAAATTCAAAAAACGATGGGCTATAACCCATGTTTTATTTATTAAAAAAAAAAAAATTCAAATCCTCAAAAATGATGAAAAACGGCGTGCTATAGTATGCCGTACGGTAGGGGATATAGCCCATGTTCAAAAATGATGAAAAACAAGGTTAATTTTTTTTCCAAAATTCAAAAACGATGGGGGCTATAACCCATGTTTTATTTATGTTTTTCATTTTTTTTCAAATCCTCAAAAATGATGAAAAACGGCGTGCTATAGTATGCCGTACGGTAGGGGATATAGCCCATGTTCAAAAATGATGAAAAACAAGGTTAATTTTTTTTTTCAAAAATTTAAAAAACGATGGGCATAACCCATATTTTTTTTTTTTTTTTTTTTTTTCAAATCCTCAAAAATGATGAAATACGGCTTGCTATAGTATGCCGTACGGTATGGGCCATAGCCCATGGTCAAAAATGATGAAAAACGAGGTAATATTTTTTTCCAAAAATTCAAAAAACGATGGGCTATAACCCATGTTTTATTTATTTTTTTCATTTTTTTCAAATCCTCAAAAATGATGAAAAACGGCGTGCTATAGTATGCCGTACGGTATGGGCCATAGCCCATGGTCAAAAATGATGAAAAACGAGGTTAATTTTTTTTCCAAAAATTCAAAAAACGATGGGCTATAACCCATGTTTTATTTATGTTTTTCATTTTTTTCAAATCCTCAAAAAGGATGAAAAACGGCGTGCTATAGTATGCCGTACGGTAGGGGATATAGCCCATGTTAAAAAATGATGAAAAACAAGGTTAATTTTTTTTTTCAAAAATTTAAAAAACGATGGGCATAACCCATGTTTTTTTAATTTTTAATTTTTTTTCAAATCCTCAAAAATGATGAAATACGGCTTGCTATAGTATGCCGTACGGTAGGGGATATAGCCCATGTTCAAAAATGATGAAAAACAAGGTTAATTTTTTTTATATAACGAGGTAAAAAAAAAATCTAAAATTCAAAAAACGATGGGCTATAACACATGTTTTTTTATTTTTTTATTTTTTTTCAAATCCTCAAAAATGATGAAAAACGGCGTGCTATAGTATGCCGTACGGTAGGGGATATAGCCCATGTTCAAAAATGATGAAAAACAAGGTTACATTTTTTTTTTATAAATTAAAAAAAAGATGGGCTATAACCCGTGTTTTTTTAATTTTTGATTTTTTTTTCAAATCCTCAAAAATGATGAAATACGGCGTTCTATAGTATGCCGTACGGTAGGGGCTATAGCCCATGTTCAAAAATGATGAAAAACGAGGTTAAAAAAAAATCAAAAATTCAAAAGACGATGGGCTATAACCCATGTTTTTAGAAATTTTTTTTTTTTTTCAAATCCTCAAAAATGATGAAATACGGCTTGCTATAGTATGCCGTACGGTATGGGCTATAGCCCATGGTCAAAAATGATGAAAAACGAGGTAATATTTTTTTCCAAAAATTCAAAAAACGATGGGCTATAACCCATGTTTTATTTATTTTTTTCATTTTTTTCAAATCCTCAAAAATGATGAAAAACGGCGTGCTATAGTATGCCGTACGGTATGGGCCATAGCCCATGGTCAAAAATGATGAAAAACGAGGTTAATTTTTTTTCCAAAAATTCAAAAAACGATGGGCTATAACCCATGTTTTATTTATGTTTTTCATTTTTTTCAAATCCTCAAAAATGATGAAAAACGGCGTGCTATAGTATGCCGTACGGTAGGGGATATAGCCCATGTTCAAAAATGATGAAAAACAAGGTTAATTTTTTTTTTCAAAAATTTAAAAAACGATGGGCATAACCCATGTTTTTTTAATTTTTAATTTTTTTTCAAATCCTCAAAAATGATGAAATACGGCTTGCTATAGTATGCCGTACGGTAGGGGATATAGCCCATGTTCAAAAATGATGAAAAACAAGGTTAATTTTTTTTATATAACGAGGTAAAAAAAAAATCTAAAATTCAAAAAACGATGGGCTATAACCCATGTTTTTTTATTTTTTTATTTTTTTTTCAAATCCTCAAAAATGATGAAAAACGGCGTGCTATAGTATGCCGTACGGTAGGGGATATAGCCCATGTTCAAAAATGATGAAAAACAAGGTTACATTTTTTTTATATAAATTAAAAAAAAGATGGGCTATAACCCGTGTTTTTTTAATTTTTGATTTTTTTTTCAAATCCTCAAAAATGATGAAATACGGCGTTCTATAGTATGCCGTACGGTAGGGGCTATAGCCCATGTTCAAAAATGATGAAAAACGAGGTTAAAAAAAAATCAAAAATTCAAAAGACGATGGGCTATAACCCATGTTTTTTGAATTTTTGATTTTTTTTCAAATCCTCAATAATGATGAAAAACGGCGTGCTATAGTATGCCGTACGGTAGGGGCTATAGTCTATGGTCAAAAATGATGAAAAACGAGGATAATTCTTTTTCCAAAAATTCAAAAAACGATGGGCTATAACCCATGTTTTATTTATTTTTTTCATTTTTTTTCAAATCCTCAAAAATGATGAAAAACGGCGTGCTATAGTATGCCGTACGGTAGGGGATATAGCCCATGTTCAAAAATGATGAAAAACAAGGTTACATTTTTTTTTTATAAATTAAAAAAAAGATGGGCTATAACCCGTGTTTTTTTAATTTTAGATTTTTTTTTCAAATCCTCAAAAATGATGAAATACGGCGTTCTATAGTATGCCGTACGGTAGGGGCTATAGCCCATGTTCAAAAATGATGAAAAACGAGGTTAAAAAAAAATCAAAAATTCAAAAGACGATGGGCTATAACCCATGTTTTTTGAATTTTTGATTTTTTTTCAAATCCTCAATAATGATGAAAAACGGCGTGGTATAGTATGCCGTACGGTAGGGGCTATAGTCTATGGTCAAAAATGATGAAAAACGAGGATAATTATTTTTCCAAAAATTCAAAAAACGATGGGCTATAACCCATGTTTTATTTATTTTTTTCATTTTTTTTTCAAATCCTCAAAAATGATGAAAAACGGCGTGCTATAGTATGCCGTACGGTAGGGGATATAGCCCATGTTCAAAAATGATGAAAAACAAGGTTAAATTTTTTTTTTATAAATTAAAAAAAAGATGGGCTATAACCCGTGTTTTTTTAATTTTTGATTTTTTTTTCAAATCCTCAAAAATGATGAAATACGGCGTTCTATAGTATGCCGTACGGTAGGGGCTATAGCCCATGTTCAAAAATGATGAAAAACGAGGTTAAAAAAAAATCAAAAATTCAAAAGACGATGGGCTATAACCCATGTTTTTTGAATTTTTGATTTTTTTTCAAATCCTCAATAATGATGAAAAACGGCGTGCTATAGTATGCCGTACGGTAGGGGCTATAGTCTATGGTCAAAAATGATGAAAAACGAGGATAATTCTTTTTCCAAAAATTCAAAAAACGATGGGCTATAACCCATGTTTTATTTATTTTTTTCATTTTTTTTCAAATCCTCAAAAATGATGAAAAACGGCGTGCTATAGTATGCCGTACAGTAGGGGATATAGCCCATGTTCAAAAATGATGAAAAACAAGGTTACATTTTTTTTTTATAAATTAAAAAAAAGATGGGCTATAACCCGTGTTTTTTTAATTTTTGATTTTTTTTTCAAATCCTCAAAAATGATGAAATACGGCGTTCTATAGTATGCCGTACGGTAGGGGCTATAGCCCATGTTCAAAAATGATGAAAAACGAGGTTAAAAAAAAATCAAAAATTCAAAAGACGATGGGCTATAACCCATGTTTTTTGAATTTTTGATTTTTTTTCAAATCCTCAATAATGATGAAAAACGGCGTGGTATAGTATGCCGTACGGTAGGGGCTATAGTCTATGGTCAAAAATGATGAAAAACGAGGATAATTCTTTTTCCAAAAATTCAAAAAACGATGGGCTATAACCCATGTTTTATTTATTTTTTTCATTTTTTTTTCAAATCCTCAAAAATGATGAAAAACGGCGTGCTATAGTATGCCGTACGGTAGGGGATATAGCCCATGTTCAAAAATGATGAAAAACAAGGTTACATTTTTTTTTTATAAATAAAAAAAAAGATGGGCTATAACCCGTGTTTTTTTAATTTTTGATTTTTTTTTCAAATCCTCAAAAATGATGAAATACGGCGTTCTATAGTATGCCGTACGGTAGGGGCTATAGCCCATGTTCAAAAATGATGAAAAACGAGGTTAAAAAAAAATCAAAAATTCAAAAGACGATGGGCTATAACCCATGTTTTTTGAATTTTTGATTTTTTTTCAAATCCTCAATAATGATGAAAAACGGCGTGCTATAGTATGCCGTACGGTAGGGGATATAGCCCATGTTCAAAAATGATGAAAAACAAGGTTAATTTTTTTTTTCAAAAATTTAAAAAACGATGGGCATAACCCATGTTTTTTTAATTTTTAATTTTTTTTCAAATCCTCAAAAATGATGAAATACGGCTTGCTATAGTATGCCGTACGGTAGGGGATATAGCCCATGTTCAAAAATGATGAAAGACAAGGTTAATTTTTTTTATATAACGAGGTAAAAAAAAAATCTAAAATTCAAAAAACGATGGGCTATAACCCATGTTTTTTTATTTTTTTATTTTTTTTCAAATCCTCAAAAATGATGAAAAACGGCGTGCTATAGTATGCCGTACGGTAGGGGATATAGCCCATGTTCAAAAATGATGAAAAACAAGGTTACATTTTTTTTTTATAAATTAAAAAAAAGATGGGCTATAACCCGTGTTTTTTTAATTTTTGATTTTTTTTTCAAATCCTCAAAAATGATGAAATACGGCGTTCTATAGTATGCCGTACGGTAGGGGCTATAGCCCATGTTCAAAAATGATGAAAAACGAGGTTAAAAAAAAATTAAAAATTCAAAAGACGATGGGCTATAACCCATGTTTTTTGAATTTTTGATTTCTTTTCAAATCCTCAATAATGATGAAAAACGGCGTGCTATAGTATGCCGTACGGTAGGGGCTATAGTCTATGGTCAAAAATGATGAAAAACGAGGATAATTCTTTTTCCAAAAATTCAAAAAACGATGGGCTATAACCCATGTTTTATTTATTTTTTTCATTTTTTTTCAAATCCTCAAAAATGATGAAAAACGGCGTGCTATAGTATGCCGTACGGTAGGGGATATAGCCCATGTTCAAAAATGATGAAAAACAAGGTTACATTTTTTTTTTATAAATTAAAAAAAAGATGGGCTATAACCCGTGTTTTTTTTATTTTTGATTTTTTTTTCAAATCCTCAAAAATGATGAAATACGGCGTTCTATAGTATGCCGTACGGTAGGGGCTATAGCCCATGTTCAAAAATGATGAAAAACGAGGTTAAAAAAAAATCAAAAATTCAAAAGACGATGGGCTATAACCCATGTTTTTTGAATTTTTGATTTTTTTTCAAATCCTCAATAATGATGAAAAACAGCGTGCTATAGTATGCCGTACGGTAGGGGCTATAGTCTATGGTCAAAAATGATGAAAAACGAGGATATTTTTTTTTCCAAAAATTCAAAAGACGATGGGCTATAACCCATGTTTTTTGAATTTTAGATTTTTTTTCAAATCCTCAAAAATGATGAAAAACGGCGTGCTCTAGTATGCCGTACGGTAGGGGCTATAGCCCATGTTCAAAAATTCAAAAAACGAGGTAAAAAAAAAAATCTAAAATTCAAAAAACGATGGGCTATTACCCATGTTTTTTTATTTTTTTATTTTTTTCAAATCCTCAAAAATGATGAAAAACGGCGTTCTATAGTATGCCGTACGGTAGGGGCTATAGCCCATGTTCAAAAATGATGAAAAACTAGGTTATTTTTTTTTTTCAAAATTCAAAAAAAGATGGGCTATAACCCATGTTTTTTGAATTTTTGATTTTTTTTTTCAAATCCTCAAAAATGATGAAATACGGCGTTCTATAATATGCCGTACGGTAGGGGCTATAGCCCATGTTCAAAAATGATGAAAAACGAGGTTAAAAAAAAAAAAAAAAATCAAAAGACGATGGGCTATAACCCATGTTTTTTGAATTTTTTATTTTTTTCAAATCCTCAAAAATGATGAAAAACGGGGTGCTATAGTATGCCGTACGGTATGGGCTATAGCCCATGTTCAAAAATTCAAAATACGAGGTAAAAAAAAATCTAAAATTCAAAAAACGATGGGCTATAACCCATGTTTTTTGAATTTTTTATTTTTTTCAAATCCTCAAAAATGATGAAAAACGGCGTTCTATAGTATGCCGGACGGTAGGGGCTATAGCCCATGTTCAAAAATGATGAGTAACGAGGTTTAAAAAAAAAATCAAAAAATCAAAAAACGATGGACTATAAACCATGTTTTTTTTTTCTTTTTTTTTTTCAAATCCTCAAAAATGATGAAAAACGGCATGTTATAGTATGCCGTACGGTATGGGCTATAGTCCATGGTCAAAAATGATGAAAAACGAGGATAAAAAAAATAAAAAATAAATAAAAAAACGATGGGCTATAACCCATGTTTTTTTTTTTTTTTTTTTTTTTCAAATCCTCAAAAAATATGAAATACGGCGTGCAATAGTATGCCGTACGGTAGGGGCTATAGCCCATGTTCAAAAATGATGAATAACGAGGTTAAAAAAAAAATCTAAAATTCAAAAAACGATGGACTATAACCCATGTTTTTTTTTGTTTTTTTTTTGTTTTTAATCCTCAAAAAAGTATGAAAAACGGCGTGTTATAGTATGCCGTACGGTAGGGGCTATAGCCCATGTTCAAAAATGATGAAAAACTAGGTTTTTGTTTTTTTTTTCAAAATTAAAAAAAAGATGGGCTATAACCCATGTTTTTTTAATTTTTGATTTATTTTTTCAAATCCTCAAAAATGATGAAATACGGCGTTCTATAGTATGCCGTACGGTAGGGGCTATAGCCCATGTTCAAAAATGATGAATAACGAGGTTAAAAAAAAATTCAAAAATTCAAAAAACGATGGACTATAACCCATGTTTTTTTTGTTTTTTTTCAAATCCTCAAAAATGATGAAAAACGGCGTGTTATAGTATGCCGTACGGTATGGGCTATAGTCCATGGTCAAAAATGATGAAAAACGAGGATAAAAAAAAAATCAAAAATTAAAAAAACGATGGGCCATGTTTTTTTTTTTTTTTTTTTTTTTTCAAATCCTCAAAAATGATGAAAAACGGCGTTCTATAGTATGCCGTACGGTAGGGGCTATAGCCCATGTTCAAAAATGATGAAAAACTTTTTTTTTTTTTTTTTTTTTCAAAATTAAAAAAAAGATGGGCTATAACCCATGTTTTTTGAATTTTTGATTTTTTTTTTTCAAATCCTCAAAAATGATGAAAAACGGCGTGCTATAGTATGCCGTACGGTATGGGCTATAGCCCATGTTCAAAAATTCAAAAAACGAGGTAAAAAAAAATAATCTAAAATTCAAAAAACGATGGGCTATAACCCATGTTTTTTTATTTTTTTATTTTTTTCAAATCCTCAAAAATGATTAAATACGGCGTGCAATAGTATGCCGTACGGTAGGGGCTATAGCCCATGTTCAAAAATGATGAAAAACTATTTTTTTTTTTTTTTTATAAATTCAGAAAAAGATGGGCTATAACCCATTTTTTTTTGAATTTTTGATTTTTTTTTTCAAATCCTCAAAAATGATGAAATACGGCGTTCTATAGTATGCCGTACGGTAGGGGCTATAGCCCATGTTCAAAAATGATGAAAAACGAGGTTAAAAAAAATAATCTAAAATTCAAAAAACGATGGGCTATAACCCATGTTTTTTTATTTTTTTATTTTTTTCAAATCCTCAAAAATGATTAAATACGGCGTGCAATAGTATGCCGTACGGTAGGGGCTATAGCCCATGTTCAAAAATGATGAAAAACTAGTTTTTTTTTTTTTATATATAAATTCAGAAAAAGATGGGCTATAACCCTTTTTTTTTTTTTTTTTGATTTTTTTTTTCAAATCCTCAAAAATGATGAAATGCGGCGTTCTATAGTATGCCGTACGGTAGGGGCTATAGCCCATGTTCAAAAATGATGAAAAACGAGGTTAAAAAATAAATCAAAAATTCAAAAGACGATGGGCTATAACCCATGTTTTTTGATTTTTTTTATTTTTTTCAAATCCTCAAAAATGATGAAAAACGGCGTTCTATAGTATGCCGTACGGTAGGGGCTATAGCCCATGTTCAAAAATGATGAAAAACTAGGTTTTTTTTTTTTTTCAAAATTCAAAAAAAGATGGGCTATAACCCATGTTCTTTTTTTTTTTTTTTTTTTTTCAAATCCTCAAAAATGATTTAATACGGCGTTCTATAGTATGCCGTACGGTAGGGGCTATAGCCCATGTTCAAAAATGATGAAAAACTAGTTTTTTTTTTTTTTTATAAATTCAGAAAAAGATGGGCTATAACCCATTTTTTTTTTAATTTTTGATTTTTTTTTTCAAATCCTCAATAATGATGAAAAACGGCGTGCTATAGTATGCCGTACGGTAGGGGCTATAGCCCATGTTCAAAAATGATGAAAATTTTTTTTTTTTTTTTTTTTCAAAATTAAAAAAAAGATGGGCTATAACCCATGTTTTTTGAATTTTTGATTTTTTTTTTCAAATCCTCAAAAATGATGAAATACGGCGTTCTATAGTATGCCGTACGGTAGGGGCTATAGCCCATGTTCAAAAATGATGAAAAACTAGGTTTTTTTTTTTTTTTCAAAATTCTAAAAAAGATGGGCTATAACCCATGTTTTTTTTTTTTTTTTTTTTTTTTTCAAATCCTCAAAAATGCTGAAATACGGCGTTCTATAGTATGCCGTACGGTAGGGGCTATAGCCCATGTTCAAAAATGATGAAAAACTAGGTTATTTCTTTTTTTTTTCAAAATCCAAAAAAAGATGGGCTATAACCCATGTTTTTGTAATTTTTGATTTTTTTTTCAAATCCTCAAAAATGATGAAATACGGCGTGCAATATTATGCCGTACGGTATGGGCTATAGCCCATGTTCAAAAATGATGAAAAACGAGGTTAAAAAAAAATTCAAAATTCAAAAAAAGATGGGCTATAACCCATGTTTTTTTAATTTTAGATTTTTTTTTAAAAATCCTCAAAAATGATGAAATACGGCGTTCTATAGTATGCCGTACGGTATGGGCTATAGTCCATGGTCAGAAATGATGAAAAACGAGGATAAAAAAATAAAAAAAAATAAAAAAAACGATGGGCTATAACCCATGTTTTTTGAATTTTGAATTTTTTTACAATCCTCAAAAATGATGAAAAACGGCGTTCTATAGTATGCCGTACGGTAGGGGCTATAGCCCATGTTCAAAAATGATGAAAAACTTGTTTTTTCTTTTTTTTTTTCAAAATTAAAAAAAAGATGGGCTATAACCCATGTTTTTTGAATTTTTGATTTTTTTTTTCAAATCCTCAAAAATGATGAAATACGGCGTTCTATAGTATGCCGTACGGTAGGGGCTATAGCCCATGTT
Organism: Protomyctophum parallelum; assembly: GCF_964188405.1. Taxonomy (NCBI): domain Eukaryota; kingdom Metazoa; phylum Chordata; class Actinopteri; order Myctophiformes; family Myctophidae; genus Protomyctophum; species Protomyctophum parallelum. The sequence continues at coordinate 39,496,763 of NC_139703.1, read as the reverse complement.
CAAAAATGATGAAAAACTAGGTTATTTTTTTTTTTCAAAATTCTAAAAAAGATGGGCTATAACCCATGTTTTTTTTTTTTTTTTTTTTTTTTTCAAATCCTCAAAAATGCTGAAATACGGCGTTCTATAGTATGCCGTACGGTAGGGGCTATAGCCCATGTTCAAAAATGATGAAAAACTAGGTTATTTCTTTTTTTTTCAAAATCCAAAAAAAGATGGGCTATAACCCATGTTTTTGTAATTTTTGATTTTTTTTTCAAATCCTCAAAAATGATGAAATACGGCGTGCAATATTATGCCGTACGGTATGGGCTATAGCCCATGTTCAAAAATGATGAAAAACGAGGTTAAAAAAAAATTCAAAATTCAAAAAAAGATGGGCTATAACCCATGTTTTTTTAATTTTAGATTTTTTTTAAAAATCCTCAAAAATGATGAAATACGGCGTTCTATAGTATGCCGTACGGTATGGGCTATAGTCCATGGTCAGAAATGATGAAAAACGAGGATAAAAATAAAATAAAAAATAAAAAAAACGATGGGCTATAACCCATGTTTTTTGAATTTTGATTTTTTTTACAATCCTCAAAAATGATGAAAAACGGCGTTCTATAGTATGCCGTACGGTAGGGGCTATAGCCCATGTTCAAAAATGATGAAAAACTTGTTTTTTTTTTTTTTTTTCAAAATTAAAAAAAAGATGGGCTATAACCCATGTTTTTTGAATTTTTGATTTTTTTTTCAAATCCTCAAAAATGATGAAATACGGCGTGCAATATTATGCCGTACGGTATGGGCTATAGCCCATGTTCAAAAATGATGAAAAACGAGGTTAAAAAAAAATTCAAAATTTCAAAAGACGATGGGCTATAACCCATGTTTTTAGAATTTTTGATTTTTTTTCAAATCCTCAAAAATGATGAAAAACGGCGTGCTATAGTATGCCGTACGGTATGGGCTATAGCCCATGTTCAAAAATTAAAAAAATGAGGTAATTTTTTTTCTTCTAAAATTCAAAAAACGATGGGCTATAACCCATGTTTTTTTAATTTTAATTTTTTTTCAAATCCTCAAAAATGATGAAAAACGGCGTTCTATAGTATGCCGTACGGTAGGGGCTATAGCCCATGTTCAAAAATGATGAAAAACTAGGTTATTTTTTTTTTTCAAAATTAAAAAAAAGATGGGCTATAACCCATGTTTTTTTAATTTAATTACATTTTTTCAAATCCTCAAAAATGATGAAATACGGCGTTCTATAGTATGCCGTACGGTAGGGGCTATAGCCCATGTTCAAAAATGATGAAAAACTAGGTTAAATCTTTTTTTCAAAATTCTAAAAAAGATGGGCTATAACCCATGTTTTTTTTTTTTTTTTTTTTTTTTCAAATCCTCAAAAATGATGAAATACGGCGTTCTATAGTATGCCGTACGGTAGGGGCTATAGCCCATGTTCAAAAATGATGAAAAACGAGGTTAATTTTTTTTTCAAAAATTCAAAAGACGATGGGCTATAACCCATGTTTTTAGAATTTTTGATTTTTTTTCAAATCCTCAAAAATGATGAAAAATTGCGTGCTATAGTATGCCGTACGGTATGGGCTATAGCCCATGTTCAAAAATTCAAAAAACGAGGTAATTTTTTTTTTCTAAAATTCAAAAAACGATGGGCTATAACCCATGTTTTTTTATTTTTTTTTATTTTTTTCAAATCCTCAAAAATGATGAAAAACGGCGTTCTATAGTATGCCGTACGGTAGGGGCTATAGCCCATGTTCAAAAATGATGAAAAACTAGGTTTTTTCTTTTTTTTCAAAATTAAAAAAAAGATGGGCTATAACCCATGTTTTTTTATTTTATTTATTTTTTTCAAATCCTCAAAAATGATTAAATACGGCGTTCTATAGTATGCCGTACGGTAGGGGCTATAGCCCATGTTCAAAAATGATGAAAAACTAGTTTTTTTTTTTTTTTATAAATTCAGAAAAAGATGGGCTATAACCCATTTTTTTTTTAATTTTTGATTTTTTTTTTTCAAATCCTCAAAAATGATGAAATACGGCGTGCAATAGTATGCCGTACGGTAGGGGCTATAGCCCATGTTCAAAAATTCAAAAAACGAGGTTAAAAAAAAATTCAAAATTTCAAAAGACGATGGGCTATAACCCATGTTTTTAGAATTTTTGATTTTTTTTCAAATCCTCAAAAATGATGAAAAACGGCGTGCTATAGTATGCCGTACGGTACCTCATTTTTTGAATTTTTGAACATGGGCTATAGCCCATGTTCAAAAATTCAAAAAATGAGGTAATTTTTTTTCTTCTAAAATTCAAAAAACGATGGGCTATAACCCATGTTTTTTGAATTTTTAATTTTTTTCAAATCCTCAAAAATGATGAAAAACGGCGTTCTATAGTATGCCGTACGGTAGGGGCTATAGCCCATGTTCAAAAATGATGAAAAACTAGGTTATTTGTTTTTTTCAAAATTAAAAAAAAGATGGGCTATAACCCATGTTTTTTTAATTTAATTAATTTTTTTCAAATCCTCAAAAATGATGAAATACGGCGTTCTATAGTATGCCGTACGGTAGGGGCTATAGCCCATGTTCAAAAATGATGAAAAACTAGGTTAAATCTTTTTTTCAAAATTCTAAAAAAGATGGGCTATAACCCATGTTTTTTTTTTTTTTTTTTTTTTTTTTCAAATCCTCAAAAATGATGAAATACGGCGTTCTATAGTATGCCGTACGGTAGGGGCTATAGCCCATGTTCAAAAATGATGAAAAACGAGGTTAAAAAAAATTTCAAAAATTCAAAAGACGATGGGCTATAACCCATGTTTTTAGAATTTTTGATTTTTTTTCAAATCCTCAAAAATGATGAAAAACGGCGTGCAATAGTATGCCGTACGGTAGGGGCTATAGCCCATGTTCAAAAATTCAAAAAACAAGGTTAAAAAAAAAATCAAAAATTCAAAAAACGATGGGCTATAACCCATGTTTTTTTATTTTTTTATTTTTTTCAAATCCTCAAAAATGATGAAAAACGGCGTTCTATAGTATGCCGTACGGTAGGGGCTATAGTCCATGGTCAAAAATGATGAAAAACGAGGATAAAAAAAAAATCAAAAATTAAAAGAACGATGGGCTATAACCCATGTTTTTTGAATTTTTAATTTTTTTCAAATCCTCAAAAATGATGAAAAACGGCGTGCTATAGTATGCCGTACGGTATGGGCTATAGCCCATGTTCAAAAATTCAAAAAACGAGGTAATTTTTTTTCTTCTAAAATTCAAAAAACGATGGGCTATAACCAATGTTTTTTTATTTTTTTATTTTTTTCAAATCCTCAAAAATGATGAAAAACGGCGTTCTATAGTATGCCGTACGGTAGGGGCTATAGCCCATGTTCAAAAATGATGAAAAACTAGGTTATTTTTTTTTTTCTAAATAAAAAAAAAGATGGGCTATAACCCATGTTTTTTTAATTTAATTTAATTTTTTCAAATCCTCAAAAATGATGAAATACGGCGTTCTATAGTATGCCGTACGGTAGGGGCTATAGCCCATGTTCAAAAATGATGAAAAACTAGGTTAATTTTTTTTTTCAAAATTCTAAAAAAGATGGGCTATAACCCATGTTTTTTTTTTTGTTTTTTTTTTTTCAAATCCTCAAAAATGATTAAATACGGCGTTCTATAGTATGCCGTACGGTAGGGGCTATAGCCCATGTTCAAAAATGATGAAAAACTAGGTTATTTCTTTTTTTTTCAAAATCCAAAAAAAGATGGGCTATAACCCATGTTTTTTTGATTTATTTTATTTTTTTTCAAATCCTCAAAAATGATGAAATACGGCCTGCAATAGTATGCCGTACGGTAGGGGCTATAGCCCATGTTCAAAAATGATGAAAAACGAGGTTACATTTTTTTTCAAAAATTCAAAAGACGATGGGCTATAACCCATGTTTTTAGAATTTTTGATTTTTTTTCAAATCCTCAAAAATGATGAAAAATGGCGTGCTATAGTATGCCGTACGGTATGGGCTATAGCCCATGTTCAAAAATTCAAAAAACGAGGTAAAAAAAAAAATCTAAAATTCAAAAAACGATGGGCTATAACCCATGTTATTTATTTTTTTATTTTTTTTAAATCCTCAAAAATGATGAAAAACGGCGTTCTATAGTATGCCGTACGGTAGGGGCTATAGCCCATGTTCAAAAATGATGAAAAACTAGTTTTTTTTTTTTTTTTTTAATTAAAAGAACGATGGGCTATAACCCATGTTTTTTTAATTTTTAATTTTTTTCAAATCCTCAAAAATGATGAAATACGGCGTTCTATAGTATGCCGTACGGTAGGGGCTATAGCCCATGTTCAAAAATGATGAAAAACTAGGTTATTTCTTTTTTTTTCAAAATCCAAAAAAAGATGGGCTATAACCCATGTTTTTTGATTTTTTTTTTTTTTTTTTTAAATCCTCAAAAATGATGAAATACGGCGTGCAATAGTATGCCGTACGGTAGGGGCTATAGCCCATGTTCAAAAATTATGAAAAACGAGGTTAATTTTTTTTTCTAAAATTCAAAAAACGATGGGCTATAACCCATGTTTTTTGATTTTTGATTTTTTTTTCAAATCCTCAAAAATGATGAAATACGGCGTGCAATATTATGCCGTACGGTATGGGCTATAGCCCATGTTCAAAAATGATGAAAAACGAGGTTAAAAAAAAATTCAAAATTTCAAAAGACGATGGGCTATAACCCATGTTTTTAGAATTTTTGATTTTTTTTCAAATCCTCAAAAATGATGAAAAACGGCGTGCTATAGTATGCCGTACGGTATGGGCTATAGCCCATGTTCAAAAATTCAAAAAATTAGGTAATTTTTTTTCTTCTAAAATTCAAAAAACGATGGGCTATAACCCATGTTTTTTGAATTTTTAATTTTTTTCAAATCCTCAAAAATGATGAAATACGGCGTTCTATAGTATGCCGTACGGTAGGGGCTATAGCCCATGTTCAAAAATGATGAAAAACTAGGTTAAATCTTTTTTTCAAAATTCTAAAAAAGATGGGCTATAACCCATGTTTTTTTTTATTTTTTTTTTTTTTTCAAATCCTCAAAAATGATGAAATACGGCGTTCTATAGTATGCCGTACGGTAGGGGCTATAGCCCATGTTCAAAAATGATGAAAAACGAGGTTAAAAAAAAATTCAAAAATTCAAAAGACGATGGGCTATAACCCATGTTTTTAGAATTTTTGATTTTTTTTCAAATCCTCAAAAATGATGAAAAACGGCGTGCAATAGTATGCCGTACGGTAGGGGCTATAGCCCATGTTCAAAAATTCAAAAAACAAGGTTAAAAAAAAAATCAAAAATTCAAAAAACGATGGGCTATAACCCATGTTTTTTTATTTTTTTATTTTTTTCAAATCCTCAAAAATGATGAAAAACGGCGTTCTATAGTATGCCGTACGGTAGGGGCTATAGCCCATGTTCAAAAATGATGAAAAACTAGTTTTTTTTTTTTTTTTCAAAATTCAAAAAAAGATGGGCTATAACCCATGTTTTTTTATTTTATTTATTTTTTTCAAATCCTCAAAAATGATTAAATACGGCGTTCTATAGTATGCCGTACGGTAGGGGCTATAGCCCATGTTCAAAAATGATGAAAAACTAGTTTTTTTTTTTTTTTATAAATTCAGAAAAAGATGGGCTATAACCCATTTTTTTTTTAATTTTTGATTTTTTTTTTCAAATCCTCAAAAATGATGAAATACGGCGTGCAATAGTATGCCATACGGTAGGGGCTATAGCCCATGTTCAAAAATTCAAAAAACAAGGTTAAAAAAAAAATCAAAAATTCAAAAGACGATGGGTTATAACCCATGTTTTTAGAATTTTTGATTTTTTGTCAAATCCTCAAAAATGATGAAAAACGGGGTGCTATAGTATGCCGTACGGTATGGGCTATAGCCCATGTTCAAAAATTCAAAATACGAGGTAAAAAAAAATCTAAAATTCAAAAAACGATGGGCTATAACCCATGTTTTTTGAATTTTTTATTTTTTTCAAATCCTCAAAAATGATGAAAAACGGCGTTCTATAGTATGCCGGACGGTAGGGGCTATAGCCCATGTTCAAAAATGATGAAAAACTATATATTTTTTTTTTTCAAAATTCAAAAAAAGATGGGCTATAACCCATGTTTTTTTAATTTTAGATTTTTTTTAAAAATCCTCAAAAATGATGAAATACGGCGTTCTATAGTATGCCGTACGGTATGGGCTATAGTCCATGGTCAAAAATGATGAAAAACGAGGATAAAAAAAAAATCAAAAATAAAAAAAACGATGGGCTATAACCCATGTTTTTTGAATTTTGAATTTTTTTACAATCCTCAAAAATGATGAAAAACGGCGTTCTATAGTATGCCGTACGGTAGGGGCTATAGCCCATGTTCAAAAATGATGAAAAACTTGTTTTTTTTTTTTTTTTTCAAAATTAACAAAAAGATGGGCTATAACCCATGTTTTTTGAATTTTTGATTTTTTTTTTCAAATCCTCAAAAATGATGAAATACGGCGTTCTATAGTATGCCGTACGGTAGGGGCTATAGCCCATGTTCAAAAATGATGAAAAACTAGGTTAAATTCTTTTTTTCAAAATTCTAAAAAAGATATGCTATAACCCATGTTTTTTTTTTTTTTTTTTTTTTTTCAAATCCTCAAAAATGCTGAAATACGGCGTTCTATAGTATGCCGTACGGTATGGGCTATAGTCCATGGTCAAAAATGATGAAAAACGAGGATAAAAAAAAAATCAAAAATTAAAAAAACGATGGGCTATAACCCATGTTTTTTGAATTTTGAATTTTTTTACAATCCTCAAAAATGATGAAAAACGGCGTTCTATAGTATGCCGTACGGTAGGGGCTATAGCCCATGTTCAAAAATGATGAAAAACTAGGTTATTTCTTTTTTTTTCAAAATCCAAAAAAAGATGGGCTATAACCCATGTTTTTTTTTTTTTTTTTTCAAATCCTCAAAAATGATGAAATACGGCGTTCTATAGTATGCCGTACGGTAGGGGCTATAGCCCATGTTCAAAAATGATGAAAAACTAGGTTAAATCTTTTTTTCAAAATTCTAAAAAAGATGGGCTATAACCCATGTTTTTTTTTTTTTTTTTTTTTTTTCAAATCCTCAAAAATGATGAAATACGGCGTTCTATAGTATGCCGTACGGTAGGGGCTATAGCCCATGTTCAAAAATGATGAAAAACGAGGTTAAAAAAAATTCAAAAATTCAAAAGACGATGGGCTATAACCCATGTTTTTAGAATTTTTGATTTTTTTTCAAATCCTCAAAAATGATGAAAAACGGCGTGCAATAGTATGCCGTACGGTAGGGGCTATAGCCCATGTTCAAAAATTCAAAAAACAAGGTTAAAAAAAAAATCAAAAATTCAAAAAACGATGGGCTATAACCCATGTTTTTTTATTTTTTTTATTTTTTTCAAATCCTCAAAAATGATGAAAAACGGCGTTCTATAGTATGCCGTACGGTAGGGGCTATAGTCCATGGTCAAAAATGATGAAAAACGAGGATAAAAAAAAAATCTAAAATTAAAAGAACGATGGGCTATAACCCATGTTTTTTGAATTTTTAATTTTTTTCAAATCCTCAAAAATGATGAAAAACGGCGTGCTATAGTATGCCGTACGGTATGGGCTATAGCCCATGTTCAAAAATTCAAAAAACGAGGTAATTTTTTTTCTTCTAAAATTCAAAAAACGATGGGCTATAACCAATGTTTTTTTATTTTTTTATTTTTTTCAAATCCTCAAATATGATGAAAAACGGCGTTCTATAGTATGCCGTACGGTAGGGGCTATAGCCCATGTTCAAAAATGATGAAAAACTAGGTTATTTTTTTTTTTCTAAATAAAAAAAAAGATGGGCTATAACCCATGTTTTTTTAATTTAATTTAATTTTTTCAAATCCTCAAAAATGATGAAATACGGCGTTCTATAGTATGCCGTACGGTAGGGGCTATAGCCCATGTTCAAAAATGATGAAAAACTAGGTTAATTTTTTTTTTCAAAATTCTAAAAAAGATGGGCTATAACCCATGTTTTTTTTTTTTTTTTTTTTTTTTTCAAATCCTCAAAAATGATGAAATACGGCCTGCAATAGTATGCCGTACGGTAGGGGCTATAGCCCATGTTCAAAAATGATGAAAAACGAGGTTACATTTTTTTTCAAAAATTCAAAAGACGATGGGCTATAACCCATGTTTTTAGAATTTTTGATTTTTTTTCAAATCCTCAAAAATGATGAAAAATGGCGTGCTATAGTATGCCGTACGGTATGGGCTATAGCCCATGTTCAAAAATTCAAAAAACGAGGTAAAAAAAAAAATCTAAAATTCAAAAAACGATGGGCTATAACCCATGTTATTTATTTTTTAATTTTTTTCAAATCCTCAAAAATGATGAAAAACGGCGTTCTATAGTATGCCGTACGGTAGGGGCTATAGCCCATGTTCAAAAATGATGAAAAACTAGGTTATTTCTTTTTTTTTCAAAATCCAAAAAAAGATGGGCTATAACCCATGTTTTTTGATTTTTTTTTTTTTTTTTTTTAAATCCTCAAAAATGATGAAATACGGCGTGCAATAGTATGCCGTACGGTAGGGGCTATAGCCCATGTTCAAAAATGATGAAAAACGAGGTTAATTTTTTTTTTAAATAAAACAAAAGATGGGCTATAACCCATGTTTTTTTAATTTTAGATTTTTTTTCAAATCCTCAAAAATGATGAAATACGGCGTTCTATAGTATGCCGTACGGTAGGGGCTATAGCCCATGTTCAAAAATGATGAAAAACGAGGTTAATTTTTTTTTCTAAAATTCAAAAAACGATGGGCTATAACCCATGTTTTTTGATTTTTGATTTTTTTTTCAAATCCTCAAAAATGATGAAATACGGCGTGCAATATTATGCCGTACGGTATGGGCTATAGCCCATGTTCAAAAATGATGAAAAACGAGGTTAAAAAAAAATTCAAAATTTCAAAAGACGATGGGCTATAACCCATGTTTTTAGAATTTTTGATTTTTTTTCAAATCCTCAAAAATGATGAAAAACGGCGTGCTATAGTATGCCGTACGGTATGGGCTATAGCCCATGTTCAAAAATTCAAAAAATTAGGTAATTTTTTTTCTTCTAAAATTCAAAAAACGATGGGCTATAACCCATGTTTTTTGAATTTTTAATTTTTTTCAAATCCTCAAAAATGATGAAAAACGGCGTTCTATAGTATGCCGTACGGTAGGGGCTATAGCCCATGTTCAAAAATGATGAAAAACTAGGTTATTTTTTTTTTTCAAAATTAAAAAAAAGATGGGCTATAACCCATGTTTTTTTAATTTAATTAATTTTTTTCAAATCCTCAAAAATGATGAAATACGGCGTTCTATAGTATGCCGTACGGTAGGGGCTATAGCCCATGTTCAAAAATGATGAAAAACTAGGTTAAATCTTTTTTTCAAAATTCTAAAAAAGATGGGCTATAACCCATGTTTTTTTTTTTTTGTTTTTTTTTTTCAAATCCTCAAAAATGATGAAATACGGCGTTCTATAGTATGCCGTACGGTAGGGGCTATAGCCCATGTTCAAAAATGATGAAAAACGAGGTTAAAAAAAAATTCAAAAATTCAAAAGACGATGGGCTATAACCCATGTTTTTAGAATTTTTGATTTTTTTTCAAATCCTCAAAAATGATGAAAAACGGCGTGCAATAGTATGCCGTACGGTAGGGGCTATAGCCCATGTTCAAAAATTCAAAAAACAAGGTTAAAAAAAAATTCAAAAATTCAAAAGACGATGGGCTATAACCCATGTTTTTTTATTTTTTTATTTTTTTCAAATCCTCAAAAATGATGAAAAACGGCGTTCTATAGTATGCCGTACGGTAGGGGCTATAGCCCATGTTCAAAAATGATGAAAAACTAGTTTTTTTTTTTTTTTTCAAAATTCAAAAAAAGATGGGCTATAACCCATGTTTTTTTATTTTATTTATTTTTTTCAAATCCTCAAAAATGATTAAATACGGCGTTCTATAGTATGCCGTACGGTAGGGGCTATAGCCCATGTTCAAAAATGATGAAAAACTAGTTTTTTCTTTTTTTTATAAATTCAGAAAAAGATGGGCTATAACCCATTTTTTTTTAAATTTTTGATTTTTTTTTTCAAATCCTCAAAAATGATGAAATACGGCGTGCAATAGTATGCCATACGGTAGGGGCTATAGCCCATGTTCAAAAATTCAAAAAACAAGGTTAAAAAAAAAATCAAAAATTCAAAAGACGATGGGTTATAACCCATGTTTTTAGAATTTTTGATTTTTTGTCAAATCCTCAAAAATGATGAAAAACGGGGTGCTATAGTATGCCGTACGGTATGGGCTATAGCCCATGTTCAAAAATTCAAAATACGAGGTAAAAAAAAATCTAAAATTCAAAAAACGATGGGCTATAACCCATGTTTTTTGAATTTTTTATTTTTTTCAAATCCTCAAAAATGATGAAAAACGGCGTTCTATAGTATGCCGGACGGTAGGGGCTATAGCCCATGTTCAAAAATGATGAAAAACTATATATTTTTTTTTTTCAAAATTCAAAAAAAGATGGGCTATAACCCATGTTTTTTTAATTTTAGATTTTTTTAAAAAATCCTCAAAAATGATGAAATACGGCGTTCTATAGTATGCCGTACGGTATGGGCTATAGTCCATGGTCAAAAATGATGAAAAACGAGGATAAAAAAAAAATAAAAAATAAAAAAAAACGATGGGCTATAACCCATGTTTTTTGAATTTTGAATTTTTTTACAATCCTCAAAAATGATGAAAAACGGCGTTCTATAGTATGCCGTACGGTAGGGGCTATAGCCCATGTTCAAAAATGATGAAAAACTTGTTTTTTTTTTTTTTTTTTCAAAATTAACAAAAAGATGGGCTATAACCCATGTTTTTTGAATTTTTGATTTTTTTTTTCAAATCCTCAAAAATGATGAAATACGGCGTTCTATAGTATGCCGTACGGTAGGGGCTATAGCCCATGTTCAAAAATGATGAAAAACTAGGTTAAATTCTTTTTTTCAAAATTCTAAAAAAGATATGCTATAACCCATGTTTTTTTTTTTTTTTTTTTTTTTTTCAAATCCTCAAAAATGCTGAAATACGGCGTTCTATAGTATGCCGTACGGTATGGGCTATAGTCCATGGTCAAAAATGATGAAAAACGAGGATAAAAAAAAAATCAAAAATTAAAAAAACGATGGGCTATAACCCATGTTTTTTGAATTTTGAATTTTTTTACAATCCTCAAAAATGATGAAAAACGGCGTTCTATAGTATGCCGTACGGTAGGGGCTATAGCCCATGTTCAAAAATGATGAAAAACTTGTTTTTTTTTTTTTTTTTCAAAATTAACAAAAAGATGGGCTATAACCCATGTTTTTGAATTTTTGATTTTTTTTTCAAATCCTCAAAAATGATGAAATACGGCGTTCTATAGTATGCCGTACGGTAGGGGCTATAGCCCATGTTCAAAAATGATGAAAAACTAGGTTAAATTCTTTTTTTCAAAATTCTAAAAAAGATATGCTATAACCCATGTTTTTTTTTTTTTTTTTTTTTTTTCAAATCCTCAAAAATGCTGAAATACGGCGTTCTATAGTATGCCGTACGGTAGGGGCTATAGCCCATGTTCAAAAATGATGAAAAACTAGGTTATTTCTTTTTTTTTCAAAATCCAAAAAAAGATGGGCTATAACCCATGTTTTTGTAATTTTTGATTTTTTTTTCAAATCCTCAAAAATGATGAAATACGGCGTGCAATATTATGCCGTACGGTATGGGCTATAGCCCATGTTCAAAAATGATGAAAAACGAGGTTAAAAAAAATTTCAAAATTTCAAAAGACGATGGGCTATAACCCATGTTTTTAGAATTTTTGATTTTTTTTCAAATCCTCAAAAATGATGAAAAACGGCGTGCTATAGTATGCCGTACGGTATGGGCTATAGCCCATGTTCAAAAATTCAAAAAATGAGGTAATTTTTTTTCTTCTAAAATTCAAAAAACGATGGGCTATAACCCATGTTTATTGAATTTTTAATTTTTTTCAAATCCTCAAAAATGATGAAAAACGGCGTTCTATAGTATGCCGTACGGTAGGGGCTATAGCCCATGTTCAAAAATGATGAAAAACTAGGTTATTTTTTTTTTTCAAAATTAAAAAAAAGATGGGCTATAACCCATGTTTTTTTAATTTAATTAATTTTTTTCAAATCCTCAAAAATGATGAAATACGGCGTTCTATAGTATGCCGTACGGTAGGGGCTATAGCCCATGTTCAAAAATGATGAAAAACTAGGTTAAATATTTTTTTCAAAATTCTAAAAAAGATGGGCTATAACCCATGTTTATTTATTTTTATTTTTTTTTTCAAATCCTCAAAAATGATGAAATACGGCGTTCTATAGTATGCCGTACGGTAGGGGCTATAGCCCATGTTCAAAAATGATGAAAAACGAGGTTAAAAAAAAATTCAAAAATTCAAAAGACGATGGGCTATAACCCATGTTTTTAGAATTTTTGATTTTTTTTCAAATCCTCAAAAATGATGAAAAACGGCGTGCAATAGTATGCCGTACGGTAGGGGCTATAGCCCATGTTCAAAAATTCAAAAAACAAGGTTAAAAAAAAAATCAAAAATTCAAAAAACGATGGGCTATAACCCATGTTTTTTTATTTTTTTATTTTTTTCAAATCCTCAAAAATGATGAAAAACGGCGTTCTATAGTATGCCGTACGGTAGGGGCTATAGTCCATGGTCAAAAATGATGAAAAACGAGGATAAAAAAAAAATCAAAAATTAAAAGAACGATGGGCTATAACCCATGTTTTTTGAATTTTTAATTTTTTTCAAATCCTCAAAAATGATGAAAAACGGCGTGCTATAGTATGCCGTACGGTATGGGCTATAGCCCATGTTCAAAAATTCAAAAAACGAGGTAATTTTTTTTCTTCTAAAATTCAAAAAACGATGGGCTATAACCCATGTTTTTTTATTTTTTTATTTTTTTCAAATCCTCAAAAATGATGAAAAACGGCGTTCTATAGTATGCCGTACGGTAGGGGCTATAGCCCATGTTCAAAAATGATGAAAAACTAGGTTATTTTTTTTTTTCTAAATAAAAAAAAAGATGGGCTATAACCCATGTTTTTTTAATTTAATTTAATTTTTTCAAATCCTCAAAAATGATGAAATACGGCGTTCTATAGTATGCCGTACGGTAGGGGCTATAGCCCATGTTCAAAAATGATGAAAAACTAGGTTAAATTTTTTTTTCAAAATTCTAAAAAAGATGGGCTATAACCCATGTTTTTTTTTTTGTTTTTTTTTTTTCAAATCCTCAAAAATGATTAAATACGGCGTTCTATAGTATGCCGTACGGTAGGGGCTATAGCCCATGTTCAAAAATGATGAAAAACTAGGTTATTTCTTTTTTTTTCAAAATCCAAAAAAAGATGGGCTATAACCCATGTTTTTTTGATTTATTTTATTTTTTTTCAAATCCTCAAAAATGATGAAATACGGCCTGCAATAGTATGCCGTACGGTAGGGGCTATAGCCCATGTTCAAAAATGATGAAAAACGAGGTTACATTTTTTTTCAAAAATTCAAAAGACGATGGGCTATAACCCATGTTTTTAGAATTTTTGATTTTTTTTCAAATCCTCAAAAATGATGAAAAATGGCGTGCTATAGTATGCCGTACGGTATGGGCTATAGCCCATGTTCAAAAATTCAAAAAACGAGGTAAAAAAAAAATTCTAAAATTCAAAAAACGATGGGCTATAACCCATGTTATTTATTTTTTTATTTTTTTTAAATCCTCAAAAATGATGAAAAACGGCGTTCTATAGTATGCCGTACGGTAGGGGCTATAGCCCATGTTCAAAAATGATGAAAAACTAGGTTATTTCTTTTTTTTTCAAAATCCAAAAAAAGATGGGCTATAACCCATGTTTTTTTAATTTTTGATTTTTTTTTCAAATCCTCAAAAATGATGAAATACGGCGTGCAATATTATGCCGTATGGTATGGGCTATAGCCCATGTTCAAAAATTCAAAAAACGAGGTAAAAAAAAAAATCTAAAATTCAAAAAACGATGGGCTATAACCCATGTTTTTTATTTTTTTATTTTTTTCAAATCCTCAAAAATGATGAAAAACGGCGTTCTATAGTATGCCGTACGGTAGGGGCTATAGTCCATGGTCAAAAATGATGAAAAACGAGGTTTTTTTTTTTTTTTTTTAATAAAAAAAAAGATGGGCTATAACCCATGTTTTTTGATTATTATTATTTTTTTTCAGATCCTCAAAAATGATGAAATACGGCGTGCAATAGTATGCCGTACGGTAGGGGCTATAGCCCATGTTCAAAAATGATGAAAAACGAGGTTAAAAAAAATCTAAAATTAAAAAAACGATGGGCTATAACCCATGTTTTTTTAATTTAGATTTTTTTTTAAATCCTCAAAAATGATGAAAAACGGCGTTCTATAGTATGCCGTACGGTAGGGGCTATAGCCCATGTTCAAAAATGATGAAAAACTTTTTTTTTTTTTTTTTTTTTCAAAATTAAAAAAAAGATGGGCTATAACCCATGTTTTTTGAATTTTTGATTTTTTTTTTCAAATCCTCAAAAATGATGAAATACGGCGTTCTATAGTATGCCGTACGGTAGGGGCTATAGCCCATGTTCAAAAATGATGAAAAACTAGGTTATTTCTTTTTTTTTCAAAATCCAAAAAAAGATGGGCTATAACCCATGTTTTTTTAATTTTTGATTTTTTTTTCAAATCCTCAAAAATGATGAAATACGGCGTGCAATATTATGCCGTACGGTAGGGGCTATAGCCCATATTCAAAAATGATGAAAAACGAGGTTAAAAAAAAATTCAAAAATTCAAAAGACGATGGGCTATAACCCATGTTTTTAGAATTTTAGATTTTTTTTCAAATCCTCAAAAATGATGAAAAACGGCGTGCTATAGTATGCCGTACGGTATGGGCTATAGCCCATGTTCAAAAATTCAAAAAACGAGGTAAAAAAAAGAATCTAAAATTCAAAAAACGATGGGCTATAACCCATGTATTTTTATTTTTTTTATTTTTTTCAAATCCTCAAAAATGATGAAATACGGCGTGCAATAGTATGCCGTACGGTAGGGGCTATAGCCCATGTTCAAAAATGATGAAAAACTAGGTTAATTTTTTTTTTTCAAAATTCTAAAAAAGATGGGCTATAACCCATGTTTTTTGAATTTTAGATTTCTTTTTTCAAATCCTCAAAAATGATGAAATACGGCGTGCAATAGTATGCCGTACGGTAGGGGCTATAGCCCATGTTTAAAAATTCAAAAAACGAGGTAATTTTTTTTTTCTAAAATTAAAAAAAAGATGGGCTATAACCTATGTTTTTTGAATTTTTTATTTTTTTTCAAATCCTCAAAAATGATGAAAAACGGCGTTCTATAGTATGCCGTACGGTAGGGGCTATAGCCCATGTTCAAAAATGATGAAAAACTAGGTTATTTTTTTTTTTTCAAAATTAAAAAAAAGATGGGCTATAACCCATGTTTTTTCATTTTTTTATTTTTTTTTCAAATCCTCAAAAATGATGAAATACGGCGTTCTATAGTATGCCGTACGGTAGGGGCTATAGCCCATGTTCAAAAATGATGAAAAACGAGGTTACATTTTTTTTCAAAAATTCAAAAGACGATGGGCTATAACCCATGTTTTTAGATTTTTTTTTTTTTTTTTCAAATCCTCAAAAATGATGAAAAACGGCGTGTTATAGTATGCCGTACGGTATGGGCTATAGCCCATGTTAAAAAATTCAAAAAACGAGGTAATTTTTTTTTTCTAAAATTCAAAAAACGATGGGCTATAACCCATGTTTTTTGAATTTTTAATTTTTTTCAAATCCTCAAAAATGATGAAAAACGGCGTTCTATAGTATGCCGTACGGTAGGGGCTATAGCCCATGTTCAAAAATGATGAAAAACTAGTTTTTTTTTTTTTTTTCAAAATTCAAAAAAAGATGGGCTATAACCCATGTTTTTTGAATTTTAGATTTTTTTTTTCAAATCCACAAAAATGATGAAATACGGCGTTCTATAGTATGCCGTACGGTAGGGGCTATAGCCCATGTTCAAAAATGATGAAAAACTAGGTTATTTCTTTTTTTTTCAAAATTCAAAAAAAGATAGGCTATAACCCATGTTTTTTGATTTTTTTTTTTTTTTTTTAATCCTCAAAAATGATGAAATACGGCGTGCAATAGTATACCGTACGGTAGGGGCTATAGCCCATGTTAAAAAATGATGAAAAACGAGGTTAATTTTTTTTTTTATAAATAAAAAAAAAGATGGGCTATAACCCATGTTTTTTGAATTTTTGATTTTTTTTCAAATCCTCAAAAATGATGAAATACGGCGTTCTATAGTATGCCGTACGGTAGGGGCTATAGCCCATGTTCAAAAATGATGAAAAACGGCGTGCTATAGTATGCCGTACGGTAGGGGCTATAGCCCATGTTCAAAAATTCAAAAAACGAGGTAATTTTTTTTTTCAAAATTCAAAAAAAGATGGGCTATAACCCATGTTTTTTGATGTTTTTTTTTTTTTTTCAAATCCTCAAAAATGATGAAATACGGCGTGCAATAGTATACTGTACGGTAGGGGCTATAGCCCATGTTAAAAAAATATGAAAAACGAGGTTTTTTTTTTTTTTATAAATTAAAAAAAGATGGGCTATAACCCATGTTTTTTGAATTTTTGATTTTTTTTCAAATCCTCAAAAATGATGAAATACGGCGTTCTATAGTATGCCGTACGGTAGCGGCTATAGCCCATGTTCAAAAATGATGACAAACGAGGTTAAAAAAAACCTCAAAAATTATGAAAAACGGCGTGCTATAGTATGCCGTACGGTATGGGCTATAGCCCATGTTCAAAAATTCAAAAAACGAGGTAATTTTTTTTTTCTAAAATTCAAAAAACGATGGGCTATAACCCATGTTTTTTGAATTTTTTATTTTTTTTAAATCCTCAAAAATGATGAAAAACGGCGTTCTATAGTATGCCGTACGGTAGGGGCTGTAGCCCATGTTCAAAAATGATGAAAAACGAGTTTTTTTTTTTTTTTTTCAAAATTCAAAAAAAGATGGGCTATAACCCATGTTTGTTTTTTTTGTTTTTTTTTTCAAATCCTCAAAAATGATGAAAAACGGCGTTCTATAGTATGCCGTACGGTAGGGGCTATAGCCCATGTTCAAAAATGATGAAAAACTAGTTTTTTTTTTTTTTTTCAAAATTAAAAAAAAGATGGGCTATAACCCATGTTTTTTTATTTTATTTATTTTTTTCAAATCCTCAAAAATGATGAAATACGGCGTTCTATAGTATGCCGTACGGTAGGGGCTATAGCCCATGTTCAAAAATGATGAAAAACGAGGTTACATTTTTTTTCAAAAATTCAAAAGACGATGGGCTATAACCCATGTTTTTAGAATTTTTGATTTTTTTTCAAATCCTCAAAAATGATGAAAAACGGCGTGCTATAGTATGCCGTACGGTATGGGCTATAGCCCATGTTCAAAAATTCAAAAAACGAGGTAAAAAAAATCTAAAATTCAAAAAACGATGGGCTATAACCCATGTTTTTAATTTTTTAATTTTTTTTAAATCCTCAAAAATGATGAAAAACGGCGTTCTATAGTATGCCGTACGGTAGGGGCTGTAGCCCATGTTCAAAAATGATGAAAAACGAGTTTTTTTTTTTTTTTTTCAAAATTCAAAAAAAGATGGGCTATAACCCATGTTTGTTTTTTTTGTTTTTTTTTTCAAATCCTCAAAAATGATGAAATACGGCGTTCTATAGTATGCCGTACGGTAGGGGCTATAGCCCATGTTCAAAAATGATGAAAAACGAGGTTACATTTTTTTTCAAAAATCCAAAAGACGATGGGCTATAACCCATGTTTTTAGAATTTTTGATTTTTTTTCAAATCCTCAAAAATGATGAAAAACGGCGTGCTATAGTATGCCGTACGGTATGGGCTATAGCCCATGTTCAAAAATTCAAAAAACGAGGTAAAAAAAATCTAAAATTCAAAAAACGATGGGCTATAACCCATGTTTTTAATTTTTTTATTTTTTTTAAATCCTCAAAAATGATGAAAAACGGCGTTCTATAGTATGCCGTACGGTAGGGGCTATAGTCCATGGTCAAAAATGATGAAAAACGAGGATTAAAAAAAAATCAAAAATTAAAAGAACGATGGGCTATAACCCATGTTTTTTGAATTTTTAATTTTTTTCAAATCCTCAAAAATGATGAAAAACTGCGTTCTATAGTATGCCGTACGGTAGGGGCTATAGCCCATGTTCAAAGATGATGAAAAACTATTTTTTATTTTTTATTTTTTTAATTAAAAGAACGATGGGCTATAACCCATGTTTTTTAATTTTTATTTTTTTTCAAATCCTCAAAAATGATGAAATACGGCGTTCTATAGTATGCCGTACGGTAGGGGCTATAGCCCATGTTCAAAAATGATGAAAAACTAGGTTATTTCTTTTTTTTTCAAAATCCAAAAAAAGATGGGCTATAACCCATGTTTTTTGATTTTTTTTTTTTTTTTTCAAATCCTCAAAAATGATGAAATACGGCGTGCAATAGTATGCCGTACGGTAGGGGCTATAGCCCATGTTCAAAAATGATGAAAAACGAGGTTAATTTTTTTTTTTTTAAATAAAACAAAAGATGGGCTATAACCCATGTTTTTTGAATTTTAGATTTTTTTTCAAATCCTCAAAAATGATGAAATACGGCGTTCTATAGTATGCCGTACGGTAGGGGCTATAGCCCATGTTCAAAAATGATGAAAAACGAGGTTAATTTTTTTTTCTAAAATTCAAAAAACGATGGGCTATAACCCATGTTTTTTTATTTTTTTATTTTTTTCAAATCCTCAAAAATGATGAAATACGGCGTTCTATAGTATGCCGTACGGTAGGGGCTATAGCCCATGTTAAAAAATGATGAAAAACTAGGTTATTTCTTTTTTTTTCAAAATTCAAAAAAAGATGGGCTATAACCCATGTTTTTTGAATTTTTGATTCTTGATTTACGGCATCCTCAAAAATGATGAAATACGGCGTTCTATAGTATGCCGTACGGTAGGGGCTATAGCCCATGTTCAAAAATGATGAAAAACTAGGTTATTTCTTTTTTTTTCAAAATCCAAAAAAAGATGGGCTATAACCCATGTTTTTTGATTTTTTTTATTTTTTTTCAAATCCTCAAAAATGATGAAATACGGCGTGCAATAGTATGCCGTACGGTAGGGGCTATAGCCCATGTTCAAAAATGATGAAAAACGAGGTAAAAAAAAAAATCTAAAATTAAAAAAACGATGGGCTATAACCCATGTTTTTTGAATTTTGATTTTTTTTAAATCCTCAAAAATGATGAAAAACGGCGTTCTATAGTATGCCGTACGGTAGGGGCTATAGCCCATGTTCAAAAATGATGAAAAACTCATTTTTTTTTTTTTTTTCAAAATTAAAAAAAAGATGGGCTATAACCCATGTTTTTTTAATTTTTGATTTTTTTTTTTCAAATCCTCAAAAATGATGAAATACGGCGTTCTATAGTATGCCCTACGGTAGGGGCTATAGCCCATGTTCAAAAATGATGAAAAACTTTTTTTTTTTTTCAAAATTAAAAAAAAGATGGGCTATAACCCATGTTTTTTGAATTTTTGTTTCAAATCCTCAAAAATGATGAAATACGGCGTTCTATAGTATGCCGTACGGTAGGGGCTATAGCCCATGTTCAAAAATGATGAAAAACTAGGTTATTTCTTTTTTTTTCAAAATCCAAAAAAAGATGGGCTATAACCCATGTTTTTTTAATTTTTGATTTTTTTTTCAAATCCTCAAAAATGATGAAATACGGCGTGCAATATTATGCCGTACGGTAGGGGCTATAGCCCATGTTCAAAAATGATGAAAAACGAGGTAAAAAAAAAATCAAAAATTCAAAAGACGATGGGCTATAACCCATGTTTTTTGAATTTTAGATTTTTTTTCAAATCCTCAAAAATGATGAAATACGGCGTTCTATAGTATGCCGTACGGTAGGGGCTATAGCCCATGTTCAAAAATGATGAAAAACGAGGTTAATTTTTTTTTCTAAAATTCAAAAAACGATGGGCTATAACCCATGTTTTTTTATTTTTTTATTTTTTTCAAATCCTCAAAAATGATGAAATACGGCGTTCTATAGTATGCCGTACGGTAGGGGCTATAGCCCATGTTAAAAAATGATGAAAAACTAGGTTATTTCTTTTTTTTTCAAAATTCAAAAAAAGATGGGCTATAACCCATGTTTTTTGAATTTTTGATTCTTGATTTACGGCATCCTCAAAAATGATGAAATACGGCGTTCTATAGTATGCCGTACGGTAGGGGCTATAGCCCATGTTAAAAAATGATGAAAAACTAGGTTATTTCTTTTTTTTTCAAAATTAAAAAAAAGATGGGCTATAACCCATGTTTTTTGAATTTTTGATTCTTGATTTACGGCATCCTCAAAAATGATGAAATACGGCGTTCTATAGTATGCCGTACGGTAGGGGCTATAGCCCATGTTCAAAAATGATGAAAAACTAGGTTATTTCTTTTTTTTTCAAAATCCAAAAAAAGATGGGCTATAACCCATGTTTTTTGATTTTTTTTTTTTTTTTTCAAATCCTCAAAAATGATGAAAAACGGCGTGCTATAGTATGCCGTACGGTATGGGCTATAGCCCATGTTCAAAAATTCAAAAAACGAGGTAAAAAAAAGAATCTAAAATTCAAAAAACGATGGGCTATAACCCATGTATTTTTATTTTTTTAATTTTTTTCAAATCCTCAAAAATGATGAAATACGGCGTGCAATAGTATGCCGTACGGTAGGGGCTATAGCCCATTTTCAAAAATGATGAAAAACTAGGTTAATTTTTTTTTTTCAAAATTCTAAAAAAGATGGGCTATAACCCATGTTTTTTGAATTTTAGATTTCTTTTTTCAAATCCTCAAAAATGATGAAATACGGCGTGCAATAGTATGCCGTACGGTAGGCGCTATAGCCCATGTTCAAAAATGATGAAAAACGAGGTTAAAAAAAAATTCAAAAATTCAAAAGACGATGGGCTATAACCCATGTTTTTAGAATTTTTGATTTTTTTTCAAATCCTCAAAAATGATGAAAAACGGCGTGCTATAGTATGCCGTACGGTATGGGCTATAGCCCATGTTCAAAAATTCAAAAAACGAGGTAATTCTTTTTTTCTAAAATTCAAAAAACGATGGGCTATAACCCATGTTTTTCATTTTTTTCATTTTTTTCAAATCCTCAAAAATGATGAAATACGGCGTTCTATATTATGCCGTACGGTAGGGGCTATAGCCCATGTTCAAAAATGATGAAAAACTAGGTTATTTCTTTTTTTTTCAAAATTCAAAAAAAGATGGGCTATAACCCATGTTTTTTGAATTTTTTATTTTTTTTTCAAATCCTCAAAAATGATGAAATACGGCGTGCAATAGTATGCCGTACGGTAGGGGCTATAGCCCATGTTCAAAAATGATGAAAAACGAGGTTAATTTTTTTTTTTTTAAATAAAACAAAAGATGGGCTATAACCCATGTTTTTTGAATTTTAGATTTTTTTTCAAATCCTCAAAAATGATGAAATACGGCGTTCTATAGTATGCCGTACGGTAGGGGCTATAGCCCATGTTCAAAAATGATGAAAAACGAGGTTAATTTTTTTTTCTAAAATTCAAAAAACGATGGGCTATAACCCATGTTTTTTTATTTTTTTATTTTTTTCAAATCCTCAAAAATGATGAAATACGGCGTTCTATAGTATGCCGTACGGTAGGGGCTATAGCCCATGTTAAAAAATGATGAAAAACTAGGTTATTTCTTTTTTTTTCAAAATTCAAAAAAAGATGGGCTATAACCCATGTTTTTTGAATTTTTGATTCTTGATTTACGGCATCCTCAAAAATGATGAAATACGGCGTTCTATAGTATGCCGTACGGTAGGGGCTATAGCCCATGTTCAAAAATGATGAAAAACTAGGTTATTTCTTTTTTTTTCAAAATCCAAAAAAAGATGGGCTATAACCCATGTTTTTTGATTTTTTTTATTTTTTTTCAAATCCTCAAAAATGATGAAATACGGCGTGCAATAGTATGCCGTACGGTAGGGGCTATAGCCCATGTTCAAAAATGATGAAAAACGAGGTAAAAAAAAAAATCTAAAATTAAAAAAACGATGGGCTATAACCCATGTTTTTTGAATTTTGATTTTTTTTAAATCCTCAAAAATGATGAAAAACGGCGTTCTATAGTATGCCGTACGGTAGGGGCTATAGCCCATGTTCAAAAATGATGAAAAACTCATTTTTTTTTTTTTTTTCAAAATTAAAAAAAAGATGGGCTATAACCCATGTTTTTTTAATTTTTGATTTTTTTTTTTCAAATCCTCAAAAATGATGAAATACGGCGTTCTATAGTATGCCCTACGGTAGGGGCTATAGCCCATGTTCAAAAATGATGAAAAACTTTTTTTTTTTTTCAAAATTAAAAAAAAGATGGGCTATAACCCATGTTTTTTGAATTTTTGTTTCAAATCCTCAAAAATGATGAAATACGGCGTTCTATAGTATGCCGTACGGTAGGGGCTATAGCCCATGTTCAAAAATGATGAAAAACTAGGTTATTTCTTTTTTTTTCAAAATCCAAAAAAAGATGGGCTATAACCCATGTTTTTTTAATTTTTGATTTTTTTTTCAAATCCTCAAAAATGATGAAATACGGCGTGCAATATTATGCCGTACGGTAGGGGCTATAGCCCATGTTCAAAAATGATGAAAAACGAGGTAAAAAAAAAATCAAAAATTCAAAAGACGATGGGCTATAACCCATGTTTTTTGAATTTTAGATTTTTTTTCAAATCCTCAAAAATGATGAAATACGGCGTTCTATAGTATGCCGTACGGTAGGGGCTATAGCCCATGTTCAAAAATGATGAAAAACGAGGTTAATTTTTTTTTCTAAAATTCAAAAAACGATGGGCTATAACCCATGTTTTTTTATTTTTTTATTTTTTTCAAATCCTCAAAAATGATGAAATACGGCGTTCTATAGTATGCCGTACGGTAGGGGCTATAGCCCATGTTAAAAAATGATGAAAAACTAGGTTATTTCTTTTTTTTTCAAAATTCAAAAAAAGATGGGCTATAACCCATGTTTTTTGAATTTTTGATTCTTGATTTACGGCATCCTCAAAAATGATGAAATACGGCGTTCTATAGTATGCCGTACGGTAGGGGCTATAGCCCATGTTAAAAAATGATGAAAAACTAGGTTATTTCTTTTTTTTTCAAAATTCAAAAAAAGATGGGCTATAACCCATGTTTTTTGAATTTTTGATTCTTGATTTACGGCATCCTCAAAAATGATGAAATACGGCGTTCTATAGTATGCCGTACGGTAGGGGCTATAGCCCATGTTCAAAAATGATGAAAAACTAGGTTATTTCTTTTTTTTTCAAAATCCAAAAAAAGATGGGCTATAACCCATGTTTTTTGATTTTTTTTTTTTTTTTTCAAATCCTCAAAAATGATGAAAAACGGCGTGCTATAGTATGCCGTACGGTATGGGCTATAGCCCATGTTCAAAAATTCAAAAAACGAGGTAAAAAAAAGAATCTAAAATTCAAAAAACGATGGGCTATAACCCATGTATTTTTATTTTTTTAATTTTTTTCAAATCCTCAAAAATGATGAAATACGGCGTGCAATAGTATGCCGTACGGTAGGGGCTATAGCCCATTTTCAAAAATGATGAAAAACTAGGTTAATTTTTTTTTTTCAAAATTCTAAAAAAGATGGGCTATAACCCATGTTTTTTGAATTTTAGATTTCTTTTTTCAAATCCTCAAAAATGATGAAATACGGCGTGCAATAGTATGCCGTACGGTAGGCGCTATAGCCCATGTTCAAAAATGATGAAAAACGAGGTTAAAAAAAAATTCAAAAATTCAAAAGACGATGGGCTATAACCCATGTTTTTAGAATTTTTGATTTTTTTTCAAATCCTCAAAAATGATGAAAAACGGCGTGCTATAGTATGCCGTACGGTATGGGCTATAGCCCATGTTCAAAAATTCAAAAAACGAGGTAATTCTTTTTTTCTAAAATTCAAAAAACGATGGGCTATAACCCATGTTTTTTCATTTTTTTCATTTTTTTCAAATCCTCAAAAATGATGAAATACGGCGTTCTATATTATGCCGTACGGTAGGGGCTATAGCCCATGTTCAAAAATGATGAAAAACTAGGTTATTTCTTTTTTTTTCAAAATTCAAAAAAAGATGGGCTATAACCCATGTTTTTTGAATTTTTTATTTTTTTTTCAAATCCTCAAAAATGATGAAATACGGCGTGCAATAGTATGCCGTACGGTAGGGGCTATAGCCCATGTTCAAAAATGATGAAAAACTAGGTTATTTCTTTTTTTTTCAAAATTCAAAAAAAGATGGGCTATAACCCATGTTTTTTGAATTTTTTTTTTTTTTCAAATCCTCAAAAATGATGAAAAACTGCGTGTTATAGTATGCCGTACGGTATGGGCTATAGCCCATGTTAAGAAATTCAAAAAACGAGGTAATTTTTTTTTTTTTTAATTCAAAAAACGATGGGCTATAACCCATGTTTTTTGAATTTTAGATTTTTTTTTTCAAATCCTCAAAAATGATGAAATACGGCGTTCTATAGTATGCCGTACGGCAGGGGCTATAGCCCATGTTCAAAAATGATGAAAAACTAGGTTATTTCTTTTTTTTTCAAAATTCAAAAAAAGATAGGCTATAACCCATGTTTTTTGATTTTTTTTTTTTTTTCAAATCCTCAAAAATGATGAAATACGGCGTGCAATAGTATACCGTACGGTAGGGGCTATAGCCCATGTTAAAAAATGATGAAAAACGAGGTTAATTTTTTTTTTTATAAATTAAAAAAAAGATGGGCTATAACCCATGTTTTTTGAATTTTTGATTTTTTTTCAAATCCTCAAAAATGATGAAATACGGCGTTCTATAGTATGCCGTACGGTAGGGGCTATAGCCCATGTTCAAAAATGATGAAAAACGGCGTGCTATAGTATGCCGTACGGTAGGGGCTATAGCCCATGTTCAAAAATTCAAAAAACGAGGTAATTTTTTTTTTCTAAAATTCAAAAAACGATGGGCTATAACCCATGTTTTTTTAATTTTTGATTTTTTTTCAAATCCTCAAAAATGATGAAATACGGCGTTCTATAGTATGCCGTACGGTAGGGGCTATAGCCCATGTTCAAAAATGATGACAAACGAGGTTAAAAAAAAACTCAAAAATTATGAAAAACGGCGTGCTATAGTATGCCGTACGGTATGGGCTATAGCCCATGTTCAAAAATTCAAAAAACGAGGTAATTTTTTTTTTCTAAAATTCAAAAAACGATGGGCTATAACCCATGTTTTTTGAATTTTGTATTTTTTTTAAATCCTCAAAAATGATGAAAAACGGCGTTCTATAGTATGCCGTACGGTAGGGGCTGTAGCCCATGTTCAAAAATGATGAAAAACGAGTTTTTTTTTTTTTTTTTCAAAATTAAAAAAAAGATGGGCTATAACCCATGTTTGTTTTTTTTTGTTTTTTTTTTCAAAATTCAAAAAAAGATGGGCTATAACCCATGTTTTTTTAATTTTACATTTTTTTTTCAAATCCTCAAAAATGATGAAAAACGGCGTGTTATAGTATGCCGTACGGTATGGGATATAGTCCATGGTCAAAAATGATGAAAAACGAGGATAAAAAAAAATCAAAAATTCAAAAAACGATGGGCTATAACCCATGTTTTTTGAATTTTTCAATGTTTTTCAAATCCTCAAAAATGACGAAAAACGGCGTGCTATAGTATGCCGTACGGTAGGGGCTATAGCCCATGTTCAAAAATGATGAAAAACGAGGTTTAAAAAAAATCTAAATTTCAAAAAACGATGGGCTATAACCCATGTTTTTTTTTTTTTTTCAAATCCTCAAAAATGATGAAATACGGCGTGCTATAGTATGCCGTACGGTAGGGGCTATAGCCCATGTTCAAAAATAATGAAAAACGAGGTTAAAAAAAAAATCAAAAATTCAAAAAACGATGGGCTATAACCCATGTTTTTTATTTTTTTATTTTTTTTCAAATCCTTAAAAATTATGAAAAACGGCGTTCTATAGTATGCCGTACGGTAAGGGCTATAGCCCATGTTCAAAAATGATGAGAAACTAGGTTATTATTTTTTTCAAAATTCAAAAAACGATGGGCTATAACCCATGTTTTTGATTTTTTTTTTTTTTTTCAAATCCTCAAAAATGATGAAAAATGTCGTGTTATAGTATGGCGTACGGTATGGGCTATAGTCCATGGTCAAAAATGATGAAAAACGAGGATTAAAAAAAATAAAAAAATAAAAAAAACGATGGGCTATAACCCATGTTTTTTTTAATTTTTGAATGTTTTAAAAATGATGAAAAACGGCGTGCGGTAGGGGCTATAGTCCATGTTCAAAAATGATGAAAAACGAGGTTAAAAAGAAAATCAAAAATTCAAAAAACGATGGGCTATAACCCATGTTTTTTGAATTTTTGAATTTTTTTCAAATCCTCAAAAATGATGAAAAACTGCGTGCTATAGTATGCCGTACGGTAGGGGCTATAGCCCATGTTCAAAAATTCAAAAAATACTATAGTATGTCGTTTTTCATGATTTTTGAGGATTTGAAAAA
Source organism: Protomyctophum parallelum (assembly GCF_964188405.1). Classification (NCBI taxonomy): domain Eukaryota; kingdom Metazoa; phylum Chordata; class Actinopteri; order Myctophiformes; family Myctophidae; genus Protomyctophum; species Protomyctophum parallelum. The sequence goes on along the minus strand of NC_139703.1, from coordinate 39,469,722 downwards.
TAGATGAAAACCACAGAAAAGCGACAAGCTATAGTCCATGGTCTCGGACCGCATATTACAGTGTGCCATTTTCAGCATTTCGGAGGATTCGAAAAAAATATAGTGTGTCCATAGTGTGCCATTTTCGAAGCACATATAGTATGCCCCTTTTTCGTGATTTTCATCTTTTACTCATGTAAATACAACAAATTGAGCAGGGCACTGCAGGGAGTTGAACCCTGTTCCGGTAAACCAGGAGTACCACACCAGTGCCTTAGCTTTTTGTTTTGTTGTAGTTTACAGGTCCAAAAACAATCACATTCATTTACATTTCATTTTCATTTACATTCCAATTCTATAATTCGGATAAACGGAAAATGCGAAAACGGAAAAACGGAAAATGCAAAAACGGAAAAACGGAAAATGCGAAAACGGAAAATGCGAAAATTGAAAAACGGAAAATTGAAAAAAACGGAAAATGCAAAAACGGAAAAACGGAAAATGCGAAAACGGAAAATGCGAAAATTGAAAAACGGAAAATTGAAAAAAACGGAAAATGCGAAAACGGAAAATGCGAAAAACGGAAAAACGGAAAATGCGAAAATGGAACAACGGAAAACGGAAAAATGGAAAAACGGAAAATGCGAAAACGGAAAATGCGAAAACGGAAAAACGGAAAATGCGAAAACGGAAAAACGGAAAAACGGAAAATGGAAAAACGGAAAATGCGTAAACGGAAAAACGGAAAATGCGAAAACGTAAAAACGGAAAACGTAAAAACGTAACGGAAAATGCGAAAATGGAACAACGAAAAACGGAAAAACGGAAAATGGAAAAAAGGAAAATGCGAAAACGTAAAAATGGAAAACGTAAAAAGTAAAACGTAAAACGGAAAACGGAAAACGGAAAACGGAAAACGTAACGGAAAATGCGAAAATGGAACAACGGAAAACGGAAAAACGGAAAAACGGAAAAACGGAAAATGGAAAAAAGGAAAATGCGAAAATGGAAAACGTAAAACGTAAAACGTAAAAACGTAAAACGTAAAAACGTAACGGAAAATGCGAAAATGGAACAACGGAAAACGGAAAATGCGAAAACGGAAAAACGGAAAAACGGAAAACGGAAAAACGGAAAACGTAAAACGTAAAACGTAAAACGTAAAACGTAAAACGTAAAACGTAAAACGTAAAACGTAAAACGTAAAACGTAAAACGTAAAACGTAAAAACGTAACGGAAAATGCAAAAATGGAACAACGGAAAACGGAAAAACGGAAAAACGGAAAATGCGAAAACGGAAAACGGAAAAACGAGAAAACGTAAAAACGAGAAAACGTAAAATCGGAAAATCGAGAAAATGGAAAACGGAAAATCGAGAAAATCGAGAAAACGGAAAATGCGAAAAACGTAAAACGTAAAAACGAGAACGGAAAATCGAGAAAACGGAAAATCGAGAAAATGTAAAACGGAAAAACGGAAAAAGTTAATGTAAAACGTAAAACGGAAAACGGAAAACGGAAAAACGTAAAAACGAAAAACGGAAGAACGGAAAAAGTTAATGTAAAACGGAAAACGGAAAAACGGAAAACGGAAAAACGGAAAACGGAAAACGGAAAACGGAAAAACGGAAAAACGAAAAACGGAAAAACGGAAAATGGGAAAACGGAAAATGCGAAAACGGAAAAACGGAAAATGCGAAAACGGAAAAACAGAAAATGCGAAAACGGAAAATGCGAAAACGGAAAGATGGAAAACGTAAAAACGTAAAACGGAAAACAGAAAAACGGAAAACGGAAAACGGAAAAACGTAACGGAAAATGCGAAAATGGAACAACGGAAAACGGAAAAACGGAAAATGGGAAAACGCGAAAACGGAAAAACGGAAAAACGGAAAATGCGAAAACGGAAAAACAGAAAATGCGAAAACGGAAAAACGGAAAATGCGAAAACGGAAAGATGGAAAATGCAAAAACGTAAAACGTAAAAACGTAAAAACGTAAAATGGAAAAACGTAAAATGCGAAAACGGAAAAACTTAAAATGCGAAAACAGAAAATGCGAAAACGTAAAACGTAAAAACGTAACGGAAAATGCGAAAATGGAACAACGGAAAACGGGAAAACGGAAAAACGGAAAAACGGAAAAACGGAAAAACGGAAAATGGAAAAAAGGAAAATGCGAAAACGTAAAAATGGAAAATGCGAAAATGGAACAAGGGAAAAACGGAAAATGCGAAAACGGAAAAACGGAAAATGGAAAAACGGAAAATGCGAAAACAGAAAAACAGAAAATGCGAAAACGTTAAAACGTAAAACGTAAAAACTTAACGGAAAATGCGAAAATGGAACAACGGAAAACGGAAAAACGGAAAAACGGAAAAACGGAAAATGGAAAATGGAAAATGGAAAAAAGGAAAATGCGAAAACGTAAAAATGGAAAACGTAAAACGTAAAAACGTAAAACGTAAAACGTAAAAACGTAACGGAAAATGCGAAAATGGAACAACGGAAAACGTAAAAACGAAAAAACGGAAAATGGAAAAACGGAAAAACAGAAAATGCGAAAACGGAAAATGGAAATGCAAAAACATAAAACGTAAAAACGTAAAACGTAAAAACGTAAAAACATAAAACGTAAAACGTAAAACGTAAAACGTAAAACGTAAAACGTAAAACGTAAAACGTAAAACGTAAAACGTAAAACGTAAAACGTAAAACGTAAAAACTTAACGGAAAATGCGAAAATGGAACAACGGAAAACGGAAAAACGGAAAAACGTAAAAACGTAAAAACGAGAAAACGGAAAATCGAGAAAACGGAAAATCGAGAAAATCGAGAAAACGGAAAATCGAGAACGGAAAATCGAGAAAACGGAAAATCGAGAAAATGGAAAACGGAAAACGGAAAAACTGAAAAAGTTAATGTAAAACGGAAAACGGAAAACGTAAAAACGGAAAACGGAAAACGGAAAACGGAAAAACGGAAAAACGAAAAACGGAAAAACGGAAAAACGTAAAATGCGAAAACGTAAAAATGGAAAATGCAAAAACGTAAAACGTAAAAAAGTAAAAAGGTAAAAACGTAAAAACATAAAAACGTAAAACATAAAACGTAAAACGGAACAACGGAAAACGGAAAATGAAAAAACGGAAAATGCGAAAAAACGGAAAAACTTAAAAACGTAAAACGTAAAACGTAAAACGTAAAAACGTAAAAACGTAAAAACGTAAAAACGTAAAACGTAAAACGTAAAACTCTCTCTCTCTATCGCTCTCTATCGCTCTCTCTCTATCGCTCTCTATCGCTCTCTCTCTCTCTATCGCTCTCTCTCTATCGCTCTCTCTCTCTATCGCTCTCTCTCTCTATCGCTCTCTCTCTATCGCTCTCTATCGCTCTCTCTCTCTATCGCTCTCTCTCTGTATCGCTCTCTATCGCTCTCTCTCTATCGCTCTCTATCGCTCTCTCTATCGCTCTCTATCGCTCTCTCTCTATCGCTCTCTATCGCTCTCTCTCTCTATCGCTCTCTCTCTCTATCGCTCTCTATCGCTCTCTCTCTATCGCTCTCTCTCTCTATCGCTCTCTATCGCTCTCTATCGCTCTCTCTCTATCGCTCTCTATCGCTCTCTCTCTCTATCGCTCGCTCTCTCTATCGCTCTCTCTCTCTATCGCTCTCTATCGCTCTCCCTCTCTATCGCTCTCTCTCTCTATCGCTCTCTATCGCTCTCTCTCTATCGCTCTCTATCGCTCTCTATCGCTCTCTCTCTCTATCGCTCTATATCGCTCTCTCTCTATCGCTCTCTATCGCTCTCTCTCTCTATCGCTCTCTCTCTCTATCGCTCTCTATCGCTCTCTCTCTATCTCTCTCTCTCTCTATCGCTCTCTATCGCTCTCTATAGCTCTCTCTCTATCGCTCTCTATCGCTCTCTCTCTCTATCGCTCTCTCTCTCTATCGCTCTCTCTCTCTCTCTATCGCTCTCTCTCTCTATCGCTCTCTCTCTATCGCTCTCTCTCTCTATCGCTCTCTATCGCTCTCTGTCTCTATCGCTCTCTCTATCGCTCTCTATCGCTCTCTCTCTCTATCGCTCTCTCTCTCTATCTCTCTCTCTCTCTCTCTATCGCTCTCTCTCTCTATCGCTCTCTATCGCTCTCTCTCTCTATCGCTCTCTCTCTCTATCGCTCTCTATCGCTCTCTCTCTATCGCTCTCTCTCTATCGCTCTCTCTCTCTATCGCTCTCTCTCTCTATCGCTCTCTATCGCTCTCTCTCTCTATCGCTCTCTCTCTCTATCGCTCTCTCTCTATCGCTCTCTCTCTATCGCTCTCTCTCTCTATCGCTCTCTATCGCTCTCTATCGCTCTCTCTCTATCGCTCTCTCTCTCTATCGCTCTCTCTCTCTATCGCTCTCTCTCTATCGCTCTCTCTCTCTATCGCTCTCTCTCTCTATCGTTCTCTCTCTATCGCTCTCTCTCTCTATCGCTCTCTATCGCTCTCTCTCTCTCTATCGCTCTCTCTCTCTATCGCTCTCTCTCTATCGCTCTCTCTCTATCGCTCTCTCTCTCTATCGCTCTCTCTCTATCGCTCTCTCTCTATCACTCTCTCTCTCTATCGCTCTCTCTCTCTATCGCTCTCTCTCTCTATCGCTCTCTCTCTCTCTCTCTCTATCGCTCTCTCTCTCTCTCTATCGCTCTCTATCGCTCTATCGCTCTCTCTCTCTATCTCTCTCTCTATCGCTCTCTATCGCTCTCTATCGCTCTCTATCGCTCTCTATCGCTCTCTCTCTCTATCGCTCTCTCTCTCTATCGCTCTCTATCGCTCTCTCTCTCTATCGCTCTCTCTCTCTCTATATCGCTCTCTATCGCTCTCTCTCTCTATCGCTCTCTCTCTCTCTCTAACGCTCTCTATCGCTCTCTATCGCTCTCTCTCTCTATCGCTCTCTCTCTCTATCGCTCTCTCTCTCTATCGCTCTCTCTCTCTATCGCTCTCTCTCTATCGCTCTCTCTCTCTATCGCTCTCTCTCTCTATCGCTCTCTCTCTATCGCTCTATCTCTCTATCGCTCTCTATCGCTCTCTATCGCTCTCTCTCTATCGCTCTCTATCGCTCTCTCTCTCTATCTCTCTCTCTCTCTATCGCTCTCTCTCTCTATCGCTCTCTCTCTCTATCGCTCTCTCGCTCTATCGCTCTCTCTTTCTATCGCTCTCTCTCTATCGCTCTCTCTCTATCGCTCTCTATCGCTCTCTCTCTCTATCGCTCTCTCTCTCTATCGCTCTCTCTCTCTATCGCTCTCTCTTTATCGCTCTCTCTCTCTATCGCTCTCTCTCTCTATCGCTCTCTCTCTATCGCTCTCTCTCTCTATCGCTCTCTATCGCTCTCTCTCTCTCTATCGCTCTCTCTGTCTATCGCTCTCTCTCTATCGCTCTCTCTCTATCGCTCTCTCTCTCTATCGCTCTCTCTCTCTATCGCTCTCTCTCTATCGCTCTCTATCGCTCTCTCTCTCTCTATCGCTCTCTCTCTCTATCGCTCTCTCTCTATCGCTCTCTCTCTATCGCTCTCTCTCTCTCTCTCTCTCTCTCTATCGCTCTCTCTCTCTCTCTATCGCTCTCTATCGCTCTCTCTCTCTATCGCTCTCTCTCTCTCTCTATCGCTCTCTATCGCTCTCTATCGCTCTCTCTCTCTATCGCTCTCTCTCTCTATCGCTCTCTATCGCTCTCTCTCTCTATCGCTCTCTCTCTCTCTCTATCGCTCTCTCTCTCTCTATCGCTCTCTATCGCTCTCTATCGCTCTCTCTCTCTATCGCTCTCTCTCTCTCTCTAACGCTCTCTATCGCTCTCTATCGCTCTCTCTCTCTATCGCTCTCTCTCTCTCTATCGCTCTCTCTCTATCGCTCTCTCTCTCTATCGCTCTCTCTCTCTATCGCTCTCTCTCTATCGCTCTCTCTCTCTATCGCTCTCTATCGCTCTCTATCGCTCTCTATCGCTCTCTCTCTATCGCTCTCTATCGCTCTCTCTCTCTATCGCTCTCTCTCTCTATCTCTCTCTCTCTCTCTCTATCGCTCTCTCTCTCTATCGCTCTCTCTCTCTATCGCTCTCTCGCTCTATCGCTCTCTCTCTCTATCGCTCTCTATCGCTCTCTATCGCTCTCTATCGCTCTCTCTCTCTATCGCTCTCTCTCTCTATCGCTCTCTATCGCTCTCTCTCTCTATCGCTCTCTCTCTCTCTATATCGCTCTCTATCGCTCTCTCTCTCTATCGCTCTCTCTCTCTCTAACGCTCTCTATCGCTCTCTATCGCTCTCTATCGCTCTCTATCGCTCTCTCTCTCTATCGCTCTCTCTCTCTATCGCTCTCTCTCTCTATCGCTCTCTCTCTCTATCGCTCTCTCTCTCTATCGCTCTCTCTCTCTATCGCTCTCTCTCTCTATCGCTCTCTCTCTCTATCGCTCTCTCTCTCTATCGCTCTCTCTCTCTATCGCTCTCTCTCTATCGCTCTCTCTCTCTATCGCTCTCTATCGCTCTCTATCGCTCTCTCTCTATCGCTCTCTATCGCTCTCTCTCTCTATCGCTCTCTCTCTCTATCTCTCTCTCTCTCTATCGCTCTCTCTCTCTATCGCTCTCTCTCTCTATCGCTCTCTCGCTCTATCGCTCTCTCTCTCTATCGCTCTCTATCGCTCTCTATCGCTCTCTATCGCTCTCTCTCTATCGCTCTCTCTCTATCGCTCTCTCTCTCTATCGCTCTCTATCGCTCTCTCTCTATCGCTCTCTCTTTCTATCGCTCTCTCTCTATCGCTCTCTCTCTATCGCTCTCTATCGCTCTCTCTCTCTATCGCTCTCTCTCTATCGCTCTCTCTCTCTATCGCTCTCTCTCTCTATCGCTCTCTCTCTCTATCGCTCTCTCTCTATCGCTCTCTCTCTATCGCTCTCTCTCTCTATCGCTCTCTCTCTATCGCTCTCTCTCTATCACTCTCTCTCTCTATCGCTCTCTCTCTCTATCGCTCTCTCTCTCTCTCTCTATCGCTCTCTCTCTCTCTCTATCGCTCTCTATCGCTCTCTCTCTCTATCGCTCTCTCTCTCTCTCTATCGCTCTCTATCGCTCTCTCTCTCTATCGCTCTCTCTCTCTATCGCTCTCTCTCTATCGCTCTCTCTCTATCGCTCTCTCTCTCTATCGCTCTCTATCGCTCTCTCTCTATCGCTCTCTCTCTCTATCGCTCTCTCTCTCTATCGCTCTCTCTCTATCGCTCTCTCTCTCTATCGCTCTCTCTCTCTATCGCTCTCTCTCTATCGCTCTCTCTCTCTATCGCTCTCTCTCTCTATCGTTCTCTCTCTATCGCTCTCTCTCTCTATCGCTCTCTATCGCTCTCTCTCTCTCTATCGCTCTCTCTCTCTATCGCTCTCTCTCTATCGCTCTCTCTCTATCACTCTCTCTCTCTATCGCTCTCTCTCTCTATCGCTCTCTCTCTCTCTCTCTATCGCTCTCTCTCTCTCTCTATCGCTCTCTATCGCTCTCTCTCTCTATCGCTCTCTCTCTCTCTCTATCGCTCTCTATCGCTCTCTCTCTCTATCGCTCTCTCTCTCTATCGCTCTCTCTCTATCGCTCTCTCTCTATCGCTCTCTATCGCTCTCTATCGCTCTCTCTCTATCGCTCTCTATCGCTCTCTCTCTCTATCGCTCTCTCTCTCTATCTCTCTCTCTCTCTATCGCTCTCTCTCTCTATCGCTCTCTCTCTCTATCGCTCTCTCGCTCTATCGCTCTCTCTCTCTATCGCTCTCTATCGCTCTCTATCGCTCTCTATCGCTCTCTCTCTATCGCTCTCTCTCTCTATCGCTCTCTATCGCTCTCTCTCTATCGCTCTCTCTTTCTATCGCTCTCTCTCTATCGCTCTCTCTCTATCGCTCTCTATCGCTCTCTCTCTCTATCGCTCTCTCTCTATCGCTCTCTCTCTCTATCGCTCTCTCTCTCTATCGCTCTCTCTCTCTATCGCTCTCTCTCTATCGCTCTCTCTCTATCGCTCTCTCTCTCTATCGCTCTCTCTCTATCGCTCTCTCTCTATCACTCTCTCTCTCTATCGCTCTCTCTCTCTATCGCTCTCTCTCTCTCTCTCTATCGCTCTCTCTCTCTCTCTATCGCTCTCTATCGCTCTCTCTCTCTATCGCTCTCTCTCTCTCTCTATCGCTCTCTATCGCTCTCTATCGCTCTCTATCGCTCTCTCTCTCTATCGCTCTCTCTCTCTATCGCTCTCTATCGCTCTCTCTCTCTATCGCTCTCTCTCTCTATCGCTCTCTCTCTCTCTCTATCGCTCTCTATCGCTCTCTCTCTCTATCGCTCTCTCTCTCTCTCTAACGCTCTCTATCGCTCTCTATCGCTCTCTATCGCTCTCTCTCTCTATCGCTCTCTCTCTCTATCGCTCTCTCTCTCTATCGCTCTCTCTCTATCGCTCTCTCTCTATCGCTCTCTCTCTCTCTATCGCTCTCTCTCTCTATCGCTCTCTATCGCTCTCTATCGCTCGCTCTCTATCGCTCTCTATCGCTCTCTCTCTCTATCGCTCTCTCTCTCTATCTCTCTCTCTCTCTCTCTATCGCTCTCTCTCTCTATCGCTCTCTCTCTCTATCGCTCTCTCGCTCTATCGCTCTCTCTCTCTATCGCTCTCTATCGCTCTCTATCGCTCTCTATCGCTCTCTCTCTATCTCTCTCTCTCTATCGCTCTCGCTCTCGCTCTCTATCGCTCTCGCTCTCTATCGCTCTCTCTCTCTATCGCTCTCTCTCTCTATCGCTCTCTCTCTATCGCTCTCTCTCTCTATCGCTCTCTATCGCTCTCTCTCTATCGCTCTCTCTCTCTCTATCGCTCTCTCTCTCTATCGCTCTCTCTCTCTATCGCTCTCTCTCTCTATCGCTCTCTCTCTCTCTATCGCTCTCTCTCTCTATCGCTCTCTCTCTCTATCGCTCTCTCTCTCTATCGCTCTCTCTCTATCGCTCTCTCTCTCTATCGCTCTCTCTCTCTATCGCTCTCTCTCTATCGCTCTCTCTCTCTATCGCTCTCTATCGCTCTCTCTCTCTCTATCGCTCTCTCTCTCTATCGCTCTCTCTCTCTATCGCTCTCTCTCTCTATCGCTCTCTCTCTATCGCTCTCTCTCTATCGCTCTCTCTCTCTATCGCTCTCTCTCTCTATCGCTCTCTCTCTATCGCTCTCTCTCTCTATCGCTCTCTCTCTCTATCGCTCTCTATCGCTCTCTATCGCTCTCTATCGCTCTCTATCGCTCTCTATCGCTCTCTCTATCGCTCTCTCTCTCTATCACTCTCTCTCTCTATCGCTCTCTCTCTCTATCTCTCTATCGCTCTCTCTCTCTATCGCTCTCTCTCTCTATCGCTCTCTCTCTCTATCGCTCTCTCTCTATCGCTCTCTCTCTATCGCTCTCTCTCTCTATCGCTCTCTCTCTCTATCGCTCTCTCTCTATCGCTCTCTCTCTCTATCGCTCTCTCTCTCTATCGCTCTCTCTCTATCGCTCTCTCTCTATCGCTCTCTCTCTATCGCTCTCTCTCTCTATCGCTCTCTCTCTCTATCGCTCTGTCTCTATCGCTCTCTCTCTCTATCGCTCTCTCTCTATCGCTCTCTATCGCTCTCTCTCTCTATCGCTCTCTATCGCTCTCTATCGCTCTCTCTCTCTATCGCTCTCCCTCTCTATCGCTCTCTCTCTCTATCGCTCTCTCTCTCGCTCTCTCTCTATCGCTCTCTATCGCTCTCTCTCTATCGCTCTCTCTCTATCGCTCTCTATCGCTCTCTCTCTATCGCTCTCTCTCTATCGCTCTCTATCGCTTTCTCTCTATCGCTTTCTCTCTATCGCTCTCTCTCTCTCTATCGCTCTCTCTCTCTATCTCTCTCTCTCTCTATCGCTCTCTCTCTATCGCTCTCGCTCTATCGCTCTCGCTCTCTATCGCTCTCGCTCTCTATCGCTCTCTCTCTCTATCGCTCTCTCTCTCTATCGCTCTCTCTCTATCGCTCTCTCTCTCTATCGCTCTCTATCGCTCTCTCTCTATCGCTCTCTCTCTCTCTATCGCTCTCTCTCTCTATCGCTCTCTCTCTCTCTATCGCTCTCTCTCTCTATCGCTCTCTCTCTCTATCGCTCTCTCTCTCTATCGCTCTCTCTCTATCGCTCTCTCTCTCTATCGCTCTCTCTCTCTATCGCTCTCTCTCTATCGCTCTCTCTCTCTATCGCTCTCTATCGCTCTCTCTCTCTCTATCGCTCTCTCTCTCTATCGCTCTCTCTCTCTATCGCTCTCTCTCTCTATCGCTCTCTCTCTATCGCTCTCTCTCTATCGCTCTCTCTCTCTATCGCTCTCTCTCTCTATCGCTCTCTCTCTATCGCTCTCTCTCTCTATCGCTCTCTCTCTCTATCGCTCTCTATCGCTCTCTATCGCTCTCTATCGCTCTCTCTATCGCTCTCTCTCTCTATCACTCTCTCTCTCTATCGCTCTCTCTCTCTATCTCTCTATCGCTCTCTCTCTCTATCGCTCTCTCTCTCTATCGCTCTCTCTCTCTATCGCTCTCTCTCTCTATCGCTCTCTCTCTATCGCTCTCTCTCTCTATCGCTCTCTCTCTCTATCGCTCTCTCTCTATCGCTCTCTCTCTCTATCGCTCTCTCTCTCTATCGCTCTCTCTCTATCGCTCTCTCTCTATCGCTCTCTCTCTATCGCTCTCTCTCTCTATCGCTCTCTCTCTCTATCGCTCTCTCTCTCTATCGCTCTGTCTCTATCGCTCTCTCTCTCTATCGCTCTCTCTCTATCGCTCTCTATCGCTCTCTCTCTCTATCGCTCTCTATCGCTCTCTATCGCTCTCTCTCTCTATCGCTCTCCCTCTCTATCGCTCTCTCTCTCTATCGCTCTCTCTCTCGCTCTCTCTCTATCGCTCTCTATCGCTCTCTCTCTATCGCTCTCTCTCTATCGCTCTCTATCGCTCTCTCTCTATCGCTCTCTCTCTATCGCTCTCTATCGCTTTCTCTCTATCGCTCTCTATCGCTCTCTCTCTCTATCGCTCTCTCTCTCTATCTCTCTCTCTCTCTATCGCTCTCTCTCTATCGCTCTCTCTCTCTATCGCTCTCTAT
>NC_139703.1:39448658-39456158 GCF_964188405.1 Protomyctophum parallelum | reverse complement strand
TATGATATGTCATGTATTTCATATTTGCAATAATGAGGAGTTGTGTAGATTCACATAGCTCATGTTTAAAGTCATCTTATTCTCATTATGGCATATGAGCAGTGAGTGATACTAAGGAGAGACATTCCTGGCCTGGGTGCTGGACACAGGTCGGACGGGTCAACTGCGGGAGGGCTAGGAAACAAAGCCTCTGTTCATTATGGCATGTGGTTGTGATTTGGGTTTGAACACACACACACACACACACATACACACACACACACACACACACACACACACACACACACACACACACACACACACACACACACACACACACACACACACACACACACACACACACACACACACACACACATACACACACACACACACACACATACACACACACACACACGCACATGCACGGGATTTGGTATGTGTGGGAAGGGACCCACAGAAGTATATAGGAGCCTCGCGGAAGGAGGAACGGGGCTTCTCAGAGAATATTGGGTTCTGTTTGGTCATATTTGGCAAGCTCATGGTGTTCTTCAAATAAACTCAAAATGAGAAAGAAAAGGACACTGGATGGACCTCACTTTTTTATACAACCTGCATGGCATATTTTCCACCCTTATCAACATTAATATATTACAAATCTGGCGAGCTAGCTACGGACGCATACAGCCTGTTTTTTTTTGTTTTTTTTGGGGGGGGGAACTTGGTAAGTTACTGGCTATACTTACTGCGTTTCCACAGAACAGGTTAACGGAAAGAACCTATATTGATTTGGCGGTGGTTGCAGATAATGGTGGAAATAGTGCCTTTGATGCGAGTGAGAGTCCATGAGTTACTTTGTTACTAGGAATTGCGATTGCTAGGAATAAAGTAAATTAATGTAAAAAAACTAAATAAAAGTTAAATTAAATGAAATTAAATAAAATGGAGATTACATGGAATTGAATAAGAGTCAAATGGAATGAAATATAATACACAACTAAAATGGAAATGGTAAATGTGATGGGCCGTGCGCAAGCACGGCCGGCGTTTCTCTGACTTGGTGGAGTTGGGCCGTGCGCTAGTCAATTAATCCATCGTCGTGCGGTGAATGTCTGCTGCAAACCTATTCGGTTCTACAGTCTAATCTGGGAGGACCGCATCCTTTACGTTGCGGGTGGAACGGTGTGATTAATTTTCTTTTGTATATGTTACATTGGCATGGACAAACACAACCGAAGAAATGCGTAACGAGACAAACACATAACAAAACAGAATGTTTTTTGGCCAGTCTTAGTCACTCCGGTGTTAAGCTGGGCCGTTGAAATGGTGCAGTCTTAGTCACAGTTTGTGTTAAGATATTGTAGCCTACTCTTAGACACTTTTCGTGTTGAGATGTTGTACCCTTAGACACTTTTGGTGTTAAGGATGATGGATACCCTTAGACACTTTTGGTGTTAAGGAATGGATGGAATGGATAACGGTTTTGTTTTGTGTTTGAATTGTGTTTTTTTCCTATGCATGTGTCTTGTGTGGGTTACGTGTGAGGAATTAAGGTGGATGTTGGGGTGCATACTGCATAGTGACGCCGTGAGGTGCATAGTGTCACCGGGTGCATAGTGTCACCGGGTACATATAGAGATACCAGATACTTATGATGAGATGATTGAATTGGAGTTGAATTAATATGGGGGTATGATTGAATTGAAATTGGCTTGATATGATGGGGTGTTTGTGTTGCATGGTGTAAATTGTGTGTAAATCTGTCTGTTAAGTTGGGTGGTCTGTCTATTTTGTCTGTGTGTTTTGTTTTGTCTCTGTGTGAGTGTAATGAAGTTGGGAGTGGAGTATGTTATATGGTTGAGGTGGTGTTATACTGCGACTGTATATTGTTGATGGTTGTTATATGGAATAAGGGCTCTTGTATTACATGTTGACCTATGTGGAGTGGAAATGGTTGGTCTCTCTCTCTATGCGCTTCTCGGCAGGATAGTGCCGAGGGGGGTTTAGGAGAGGAGTGTATGAGTATGATCCACACGCACTCTGCAGTGGGGAGTAGAAGTACTCGATTACTTTTTGCTGCATGCATGTGTGTGCTGCTGCTCCTCCCTGCCCGCTCTCCTCAGTATTGAGGGGGGTGGGGCGACTATGGCAACGCATGAAGCTGATGGGGTTTTGTTGAATGGTTTACTCTGTGTCGGAGTGGCCTGTGTACCGTTGCCTGGGTGGTTTACTGAGGGTTAAGGATTGACGGTATAGGCTATGGTTAAAACATGTTTCACAGGTTTTAAAGGGGGGATGGTATATTGATGGTATATTGAGTTGGGTTGGAACATTTATAATAATGATATAATAATAATAATAATAGGTAATATTTGAATTTAATTGAAATTTGGGAATTAATAGGAGGTTAATAAATAACTGGATGAATGAACTAAATTAGATAAGGGAACTATAAAATGGCTATTCATGTACGGTAGAGTGTACATATGTAGGAGTGTGGAATTATATGAGAAATTGTTTAAACAGTTGCTTTGAGTGAGAAATCTCCATCTACTCATTCTATGAGTTGGTTGTATGCAAATGAGTGTGGGGGATGTGGGGGTAGCTAGTATGGTTCCCCATGTGTGAGAGAGGAGTACTGTGGAAGAAACATAATAGGCTACTTCTACCTTGTCGTATTGTGTGATGCGAGTGAGTGTGGTTGAAGGGTTGGAAAATCTTCTCATTTAAAAAAGGCATAGCGATGGTAGACTTAATTGTCTGCTGTTGACACTTTTTTATTTTTGGTGGTGGATAATGATCGGGTACACCTAAGGTGTCAGGAGAAACAACAATGTTTGCCAGGTCATATGAAGCTTGAATTGGGTAGACGTTGGCCAGGGGTTTAAATGAGAAGATAAGAAGCCTGACAGTGATTGTGAGTGAAGGCCCATGTCATTGAGGGTTGTTTTTAAGAATTGGAGAAGTGGTACTAATGACATCGTTTTTGTGTTCTTATGTCCAAAAAACAACAAAGGCCAAGGCAAGGACTCAGACAAAAGACACAGAGGCCTGGTCTGGATGGAGAGGGAAAGTAGTGAATTGTCCCATTTCTTGTTGTGTGGAACAACTTCTGGGAAATAGAATAGGCAGTAGATCTGATATAACATTTGGACAGATAGTGTCACTGCAGTTGCTTTTGTGTTAATCTGGTACTCATTTAGTGTTTAGGATGAGTTCTAAGGAAATTCTAAACCCAGTGGGAATTCTGGAGCGGGATAACCCCGCCGTTGTGGGTATTTCCGTGATTTCAAAGAAATGGAATAAACGCTGGCCTGACATTGAACAGCGATGGCCGGTAACGGGCACTTTCAATGAGGACATTATTAGAACTATGAGGGTCCTTGTCCGTACGCATAGAGCAGGACAGAAAACCAACGCCCGAACAGTGAAGCGTAAATTTGAAATAGCAGTTTTAGATTTGTTTAGTGACGTAGGTCAAACCTTGGAAAAAGCTCGTAAGGACCAGGAGTCAGTACTAGTTGAGGCAGGGCAGGGGCAACGAACCGCCGACCAGACCTGCAAGGACAGCCGGCGTGAGGACACCGCTGGCCAACAAAGTTGTGCTATCAATCTGGGAGCAGACGACTGCAGTAGGGACTCAGTGAATTCTGAGGTGAGCGTTGATGACGACAGTGACCAGGGGTCAGTTGAGCGACAGCCAGGACATCTTGCTGTCACCCGACAGTATGATATGGATGAGCGGGAACGTGTTGGCAACAGGAGGGAAGAAACAATCACTGCTACACAAATGCCAGTGATAATTGAGGGTCATAACCTGGTCTATTGTCCATTTTCATACGTGGACATAACAGACATTGTAAGTAAACTGCCGCCGCTCTGTGACGGAGCCTATGCCTGGATTACTACGTTCGAGGTACTTTTGGAGGGCATTCAATTAACAATGGGTGATTTTAAGAAATTGATTGTCTGGCAAGTTGGTTTGTGTGCACTGGACAATGTTTTCAATTGTGCAGGACTTCAGAGATACATTGAAACAACTGTTGATGATGGGGACCTTTTTGATGCGTACAGGGGCCGACTCTGGCGTGTTTTGAGGGCCCTTTTTCCGACTAATATACACCCCAGCAGTATTATTATTGATAACATGAGTGAAACTGAACACCCAAGAATTTATGTGGACCGAGTGTATCAGAGATGGAGATCAGTCACAGGAAACGATCCAGACGTAAATAAATTTGAGCAGGTGGTCTTCAGAGTCACGGTTGAACAAGGGTTGCCTGAGACAGTGCAGAGGAAGTTAAGGGGGGTTGTGGGTCTTACCAGCATGACTAAAGCGATGTATATAGACCATGTTGCACATTATGTCGACCTGTACCGAAGAAAGTTAACTACTCAGACAGAACAAGATGAGGAGAGGCAGAGGGCTTTGACTCGTGCCCAACTGGCAGGACAGATGGTGGTTAGTTCAGATAGTCAGCAGCGACCGCCACAGGCCAGCCAGGATGAACCCCGGTACCTCCCATACTCTCCTCTGCCAGGGGTTAGACCACCTAGACGTCAAGGACCGGGTAGTAATTCCCATGAGAAGAACCAGAGTGTTTGTTACATATGTGGAGAATTCAGTCATTTCTGGCGTCAGTGTAACCGGGGCGACCGACTGCAACCTCCGTAGGGGTGCAGGTGTCATACTGACGGTAGACCCAAATCAGGATGTTAAAGTCACAGGATGCATATTTATGTGAGCAGGGGGGGAGCTGAACGGGGACAGCTAGCAGCCCCCACCCACGCTGGGCCAATGTGTACATGTCAATTGTTCACAGGTCCGTGGTGGAGGAATGACAGAAGACAGATGTCATTGGGGAGTTTGCATTTCAACTTAGAGGTTTTTGTTTTTATTTTGTGTGTTTCAGTACATGTAATATTCGGTGATGTGCATTTTTGTCAATTAGGTATATTGTTTTCAGGTATTATGTGTTGAGTTATTGTTTGATCTTTATTTGTTTGTTTTATTATTTGTGTCATGTTTTGAGTGTCAACTTTTCATTTACAGGTATTTGAATTTAATCACTATAGGAATTTGATTTGGTTTAAATAGGATTTCAGTTATATGAGGAGTTTCATTTCTGGGTTAACACATGGTTCAGTTTCAAATCTATCTACAAAGGGTTTGTCTGTTCTAATTATGATTCAATTTAGGTAGTTAACAAGACGCTCCTGTATCAAGGGGGGTCCGAAATTAAGGTGTGCCTATCACGTCAAACTAAGGTTTAATAATTACATTTTGAAAAAAGGCAGGTGATGAATTCTGATGCTGTAATGTGTTTTTATCGGTTTGTACTGTCAGAAGTTTGATTTAGTTTATTAGTAAGGTCAATGATAGTATTGATTGAGTAATAGTTTGTTATAGTTTGTTCCTTTGTGTTTAGGTTAGCTTGAATTATTTCCTTGTTTTATTTTGTGTAATAAGCTGTTTGTCTCTCCAGGGGGTCAGGCGGATACTGTGGTTTGTGTGGTTCATTGGATGGGGGTCTGATAAAACATTGGGTCATTTAAGGGGCCAGCTATGTTTAAATTTATGTTTAAATTTTGGCGTGTCTGGGCTCTTCCGTTTGTCCTGACACGGGTTTGTGTCAGGAGGGGGGTTTCTGTAGTTAATTAGAGCCCAGATTATTCTAATAGACAACGTAAGATACAAAATACATAGAATAAGTGGTAATTAGCCACAAACATCATTTGGTTGTGCGAGACGAGACAGAGGTTCCAGTATAGCTGGAGTGGGCTACATCTGGGGGCCTCGTGAGAGAGACGTTCACTCAAACCACCCTTCCCCCTTGGAGGGTACAATTACAAAGCCTTGACTATGTCTTAGGATGTTTCTGTTCTCATCAAGTCATAAACATATAGGATACCTGTATTTACATCCACAAACACAATGGTATGATATGTCATGTATTTCATATTTGCAATAATGAGGAGTTGTGTAGATTCACATAGCTCATGTTTAAAGTCATCTTATTCTCATTATGGCATATGAGCAGTGAGTGATACTAAGGAGAGACATTCCTGGCCTGGGTGCTGGACACAGGTCGGACGGGTCAACTGCGGGAGGGCTAGGAAACAAAGCCTCTGTTCATTATGGCATGTGGTTGTGATTTGGGTTTGAACACACACACACACACACACATACACACACACACACACACACACACACACACACACACACACACACACACACACACACACACATACACACACACACACACACACATACACACACACACACACGCACATGCACGGGATTTGGTATGTGTGGGAAGGGACCCACAGAAGTATATAGGAGCCTCGCGGAAGGAGGAACGGGGCTTCTCAGAGAATATTGGGTTCTGTTTGGTCATATTTGGCAAGCTCATGGTGTTCTTCAAATAAACTCAAAATGAGAAAGAAAAGGACACTGGATGGACCTCACTTTTTTATACAACCTGCATGGCATATTTTCCACCCTTATCAACATTAATATATTACACGCTCTCTATCGCTCTCTCTCTCTATCGCTCTCTCTCTCTATCGCTCTCTATCGCTATCTCTCTCTATCGCTCTCTCTCTCTCTCTATCGCTCTCTATCGCTCTCTCTCTCTCTCTATCGCTCTCTCTCTCTATCGCTCTCTATCGCTCTCTCTCTCTCTCTCTCGCTCTCTCTCTCTCTCTATCGCTCTCTATCGCTCTCTATCGCTCTCTCTCTCTATCGCTCTCTATCGCTCTCTCTCTCTCTCTATCGCTCTCTATCGCTCTCTCTCTCTATCGCTCTCTATCGCTCTCTCTCTCTATCGCTCTCTATCGCTCTCTCTCTCTATCGCTCTCTATCGCTCTCTATCGCTCTCTCTCTCTCTATCGCTCTCTATCGCTCTCTATCGCTCTCTCTCTATCGCTCTCTCTCTCTATCGCTCTCTCTCTCTATCGCTCTCTCTCTCTATCGCTCTCTCTCTCTATCGCTCTCTCTCTATCGCTCTCTCTCTCTATCGCTCTCTATCGCTCTCTCTCTCTATCGCTCTCTATCGCTCTCTATCGCTCTCTCTCTATCGCTCTCTATCGCTCTCTCTCTCTATCGCTCTCTCTCTCTATCGCTCTCTCTCTCTATCGCTCTCTCTCTCTATCGCTCTCTCTCTATCGCTCTCTCTCTCTATCGCTCTCTCTCTCTCTCTCTCTATCGCTCTCTATCGCTCTCTATCGCTCTCTCTCTATCGCTCTCTATCGCTCTCTCTCTCTATCGCTCTCTCTCTCTATCACTCTCTCTCTCTATCGCTCTCTCTCTCTATCGCTCTCTCTCTATCGCTCTCTCTCTCTATCGCTCTCTATCGCTCTCTCTCTCTATCGCTCTCTATCGCTCTCTATCGCTCTCTCTCTATCGCTCTCTATCGCTCTCTCTCTCTATCGCTCTCTCTCTATCGCTCTCTCTCTCTATCGCTCTCTCTCTCTCTATCGCTCTCTATCGCTCTCTCTCTCTCTATCGCTCTCTATCGC
>NC_139703.1:39418658-39443658 GCF_964188405.1 Protomyctophum parallelum | reverse complement strand
TCTCGCTCTCTCTCTCTCTCTATCGCTCTCTATCGCTCTCTATCGCTCTCTCTCTCTATCGCTCTCTATCGCTCTCTCTCTCTCTCTATCGCTCTCTATCGCTCTCTATCGCTCTCTCTCTCTATCGCTCTCTCTCTCTATCGCTCTCTATCGCTCTCTCTCTCTATCGCTCTCTATCGCTCTCTATCGCTCTCTCTCTCTCTCTCTCTATCGCTCTCTATCGCTCTCTATCGCTCTCTCTCTATCGCTCTCTCTCTCTATCGCTCTCTCTCTATCACTCTCTCTCTCTATCGCTCTCTCTCTCTATCGCTCTCTCTCTATCGCTCTCTCTCTCTATCGCTCTCTATCGCTCTCTCTCTCTATCGCTCTCTATCGCTCTCTCTCTCTATCGCTCTCTCTCTCTATCGCTCTCTCTCTCTATCGCTCTCTCTCTCTATCGCTCTCTCTCTATCGCTCTCTCTCTCTATCGCTCTCTCTCTCTCTCTCTCTCTCTATCGCTCTCTATCGCTCTCTCTCTATCGCTCTCTATCGCTCTCTCTCTATCGCTCTCTCTCTCTATCACTCTCTCTCTCTATCGCTCTCTCTCTCTATCGCTCTCTCTCTATCGCTCTCTCTCTCTATCGCTCTCTATCGCTCTCTCTCTCTCTATCGCTCTCTATCGCTCTCTATCGCTCTCTCTCTATCGCTCTCTATCGCTCTCTCTCTCTATCGCTCTCTCTCTCTATCGCTCTCTCTCTCTATCGCTCTCTCTCTCTCTCTATCGCTCTCTCTCTCTATCGCTCTCTCTCTCTATCGCTCTCTATCGCTCTCTCTCTCTATCGCTCTCTCTCTCTCTATCGCTCTCTATCGCTCTCTCTCTCTATCGCTCTCTCTCTCTATCGCTCTCTCTCTCTATCGCTCTCTCTCTATCGCTCTCTCTCTCTATCGCTCTCTATCGCTCTCTCTCTCTATCGCTCTCTATCGCTCTCTCTCTCTCTCTCTCTCTCTCTATCGCTCTCTCTCTCTCTCTCTCTATCGCTCTCTCTCTATCGCTCTCTATCGCTCTCTCTCTCTATCGCTCTCTATCGCTCTCTCTCTCTATCGCTCTCTCTCTCTATCGCTCTCTCTCTCTATCGCTCTCTATCGCTCTCTCTCTATCGCTCTCTATCGCTCTCTCTCTATCGCTCTCTATCGCTCTCTCTCTCTATCGCTCTCTCTCTCTCTCTATCGCTCTCTCTCTCTCTCTATCGCTCTCTCTCGCTCTCTCTATCGCTCTCTCTCGCTCTCTATCGCTCTCTATCTCTCGCTCTCTCTCTCTATCGCTCTCTCTCTCTCTCTATCGCTCTCTCTCTCTCTCTATCGCTCTCTCTCTCTCTCTCTCTCTCTCTATCGCTCTCTCTCTCTCTCTATCGCTCTCTCTCTCTCTCTATCGCTCTCTCTCTCTCTCTATCGCTCTCTCTCTCTATCGCTCTCTCTCTCTATCGCTCTCTCTCTCTATCGCTCTCTCTCTCTATCGCTCTCTCTCTATCGCTCTCTCTCTATCGCTCTCTCTCTATCGCTCTCTCTCTATCGCTCTCTCTTTTTTGCTCTCTCTCTCTATCGCTCTCTCTCTCTCTCTCTCTCTCGCTCTCTCTCTATCGCTCTCTCTCTATCGCTCTCTCTCTATCGCTCTCTCTCTATCGCTCTCTCTCTATCGCTCTCTCTCTATCGCTCTCTCTCTATCGCTCTCTCTCTATCGCTCTCTCTCTATCGCTCTCTCTCTATCGCTCTCTCTCTATCGCTCTCTCTCTATCGCTCTCTCTCTATCGCTCTCTCTCTATCGCTCTCTCTCTATCGCTCTCTCTCTATCGCTCTCTCTCTATCGCTCTCTCTCTATCGCTCTCTCTCTCTATCGCTCTCTCTCTCTATCGCTCTCTCTCTCTATCGCTCTCTCTCTCTATCGCTCTCTCTCTATCGCTCTCTCTCTCTATCGCTCTCTCTATATACGTGAAACGTAAAAACGTAAAACGTAAAAGTAAAACGTAAAAACGTAATAACGTAAAACGTAAACCGGAAATACGGAAAACGGAAAAACGGAAAACGGGAAATGTGAAACGTAAAAACGTAAAACGTAAAACGGAAAACGGAAAAACGGAAAAACGTAAAACGGAAAACGTAAAACGTAAAACGTAAAACGTAAAACGTAAAACGTAAAACGTAAAACGTAAAAACATAAAAACAAAACTTAAAAACGTAAAATGTAAAAACGTAAAACGTAAAAACGTAAAACGTAAAACGTAAAACGTAAAACGTAAAACGTAAAACGTAAAACAAAACGTAAAAACGTAAAACGTAAAAAGTAAAAACGGAAAACGGAAAATGTGAAACGTGAAACGGAAAAACGGAAAACGGAAAAACGGAAAAGGAAAACGTAAAAACAGAAAACGTAAAAACGTAAAATGTAAAACGTAAAAACGTAAAACGTAAAACGTAAAAACGGAAAACGGAAAATGTAAAATGTGAAACGTGAAACGTAAAAACGAAGAGGTTTCTTTAGAAACCAAGGTTTTGTAAGTAGAGTGAGCGAAATACTTCACTCTATGGGATGTTTCCCTTTGCGGAGCAAAAGGGCAGAAACTTCATTCATGAACTCCCCAGGGCATATGCTCCTAAAATATGCCCTGTGGGTTTAAGAGCGATGACGTAGATGCCCTGCTTCTCGAAGCATCTAGGCTGCGTCTACGTCACAGCGCGCTCATTCGAACACTTTTCCTTCTGCCGGGCCAAGACAGAAGGGTGTTTCGAGTGAAGTATTTCGCTCACTCTACTTACAAAACCTTGGTTTCTAAAGAAACCTCTTCGTTTTGTTAAGTATTCGTTCACGAAATACTTCACTCTATGGGACCTTATGAACTCCCGTGTCTTGAAATAGTCAAGTGTGTTCAGGGCTATATAAAGTAACCTAATGAGGGCTGGGCAACCTCTGGTTGATAGCCCGGTCCCGGTGGAGAATGGTAGTAGCCTCGGGCTGATATACATTCTCAGTGTAGATGCTTCATGTAGGCCTGGTATATCCAGGGCATCTAGACTTATGTGATTACACATGGTTTAATGGCCTAATAGGTCCATTATGGTGCGGCAGCCCCCAACACTGCGTGCGCCACAGAGGGCGCTGCCACGTCTAGGTTATAGTATGTGGCAAATGTTGAGGGAGAGGACCAGCTCGCTGCGGTACAGACCTCTTGGATTGGGACACCCTTACAGAGTGCCCAGGATGCTGCCATGCCTCTTGTGGAGTGAGCCCTCAGCGCCTGTGGGGGCTCCACTCCCTGACTAGTATAAGCCAGGCGGATGGTCTGCACTATCCAATTGGAGATGCTGACCGTTGTGACAGGCTTTCCTTTGGTCCTGGTACCCCAGGATACGAATAGTTGATTCCCTATCCTGAAGGGGGCCGTCCTGTCCACGTATGCTCGTAAAGCTCTCACTGGACAGAGACAGTTTAACCTCCTGTCTTCGTTAGAAGCAAAAGGAGGGGGGTGGAAAGCCTGTAGGTCCACTGGAACGCACACGGAGAGAGCGTTCTTGGGGATGAAGGCTGGGTTGGGTTTGATAGTGACCTTGGTTGACCTGTCATCGAACCTCATGCACTCTGGCGAGGTCGAGAGGGCGTGTAGGTCGCTGACCCTTTTAGCAGTTGTCAAGGCAACTAGGAGGGCTACCTTCAGTGTCAGGTTCTTCAAACTAACTGTCGTCAGTGGTTCGAAGGGATCCTTGGTTAAGGCCTCCAGGACTAGGGTTAGATCCCAGGAGGGGACCAGGGATCTGTTGACCCTGTGTTCCCTTCGTACGCCCTTAACGAACTGCCTAACTAGAGGGTGTTTCCATACCGTCTCGTTTTCGAACCCCACATGGCAGACTGAGATTGCTGCCAAGTTGTTTTTGACCGAGGAGAGACCTAGTCCCCTGTCTAGGAACTCTTGTAGGAAGGTCAAAATGTCCACTACTGACGCTTGGTAGGGGACCACTTGGGTAGGCCGTGTTGAGCACCACTGCTCAAAGACGTGCCATGCCGTGTCATAGCGGGCCCTTGTTGATGGAGCCCTTGCCCTCTGAATTGTGGCTATGACATTCGGAGGGAGGCCTACGTCGGACAACATCACCCTCTCACGGGCCAAACCCATAGGTCTAGGTCCTGGGGGCGAGGGTGAAAAATCTCCCGACCTGCTTGAGTGAGGAGATCCACTCGTAGAGGGAGTTGCCACGGTTGGTCGTAGAGGAGGTGAGTTATCTCCGACCTTCAGACCCCCCAGGCTGGGGCTACTAGTAGCATTGTCAGACCCTGAGTCCTCACTCTGTCCAGAGTGGGGGGAATGAGGGTCAGTGGGGGAAATGCGTAGAGTAGGCCTTTGGGCCATCGGTGTGACAGGGCGTCTAGTCCCAGCGTCGATGGCCCCTCTATCGAGAAGAAGAGGGGGCACGTCGTGTTCCCTTCTGTGGCGAATAGGTCCGCTTCGGGTGTCCCGTACTTGCTCCAGATCTGTGTGACCACCTGTGGGTGTAGAGACCAGTCTGAGTAGCGGAGAGGTCCTCTGGACAACAGGTCTGCTCCTGTGTTCAGAATACCGGGGACGTGACATGCTGTGATGGACAGAAGCCGAGAGTCGCTCCATAGAATGAGCTCTCGAGCTAACTGATGAAGACGGGGGGACCTGAGACCGCCTTGTTTGTTTATGTAACACATCGTCGTTGTGTTGTCTGTTCTCACCAGCACGTGACAACCCTGTATGAGCGGTTCGAATTGCCTCAGAGCGAGGAAAACCGCCATCAGTTCCAAATAGTTGATGTGGGAGGAGCGTAGGTGCTCTGACCACACCCCCCTGGTTGTGGCACCCTCCAGCGTGGCTCCCCAGCCTGTCATGCTTGCGTCTGTGGTGACCACTTTCCTGATCAGAGGTCTCCCCATGGGGACTCCTTCTGAAAGGATCCGTCTGTTTATCCACCATTGTAGGGCTAGTATGCAGTGTGACGTCACTTCTACCCGTTGGTGGCGACGGTACATAGGTACACGCAGAGAGTTCATCCATAGCTGGAATGGTCTCATGTGTAGCCTGGCCAGGCGGATTAAATGGATTGAGGAAGCCATTAGCCCCGCCATCCTGAGACATATGTGGAAAGGAATCGAGCGTCCTTTCTTGAAAGACGTTGCCGATTGTATCATTGCGTCTATTCTCTCTCGGCTCAGGCGAGCTCTGTAAGAGACTGAGTCTAGCGTTATACCGATGAAGTCTATTGACTGTGTCGGCGTTAACATGCTCTTCTCGTAATTGATTTGAAATCCGAGAGAGCGGAGGTGGCTGAGCACTATGTGTGTGTGTGACAGCGCCTCTTGTTGAGAGTCTGCGGATAGGAGCCAATCGTCTATATAGGTTGCTAGACGAAGACCCTGTTGTCGCAGTGGGGCTATCGCCGCTGCTGTACATTTCACAAAGACTCTCGGACTCAGGGACATTCCGAAGGGAAGTACTGTGTATTCGTATACTTTCCCCTTGAACCCGAAGCGCAGAAATTTTCTGTGCGGTGGGTATATTGGAACGTGAAAGTATGCGTCCTGTAAGTCTATTGACGTGAACCAGTCCCCTCTGCGGATTGATCGCAGTAGGACTGGTGGCGTCAACATTTTGAAGCGGAAGGTTTTTAAATAGCGGTTGAGAGCTCTGAGATCCAAAATGGGTCTGAGCCCTCCGCCTTTCTTTTTCACCAGGAAGTAGCGGGAGTAAAACCCGTTCATTGCCTGGTTGTGAGAAACCTCCGTGATGGCACCTTTTTGCAGGAGGAATTTGATCTCCTCCTGTAAGATGCCTGCTTCCTGTCCCCTCGCTTGAGAGAATAAGATCCTCTCGAAAGTGGGCGGTTTCGACACGAACTGGAGCCTGTATCCGGTCGCTATAGTGCGCATGATCCATGATGATGCTTTGCACTCCCGCCATTTTGACAGATGACGTGACAGGGGATTCCCCGTGTGTGGGGGGAGACCCGCCTGTATTGTGACGTCTCTCTGTGGCCTGTGGGTACATGAAGACGGTTTGCCTAGGGGAAGACTCACCTTGTGTGGAATGTCTCCCTCTAGTGGATTCTTCGGGTAGTGAAGAAAATTTTTGGCGTGGTGGTCCCGGCCTGTAACAGCTTGTGCTGTTACAGTATGGGTTATCTCTCCCATGGCTGGGCTTGTGCCCTTCAGAGTTCGTTGTGTTGTTTTTTGTGTTTTTTGTTTTTTTGAAACTTTATTGAAGCAAAAACAATGACACTTTGTGAAATGCACATAACAACATTTTGGTACGTGTGTACACTGCTGCCCGTGGCAGTCTGTACACTCGTCCTTAAGCGCTTTAACGCCGGCTCGGAGGCGAGGTCCGTGACCACTGCCTCCGGCCTTGAACTCTGTGGGAGAGAACGGGGGGGTGAGGCTAGGACCCCCCTCTGGGACCTGCCATGTAGGTCACTTCCGCTTCCCAGCGCCTCGGCCCCTGGACGCTCCTCCTCTGGGCTTGTAGGGCGGGGGGGAGCGGCGATGGTCGGTGCGTGGACCCTGCGGTGGACGCTGTCTGTCCCCGGAGTAGTCCCTCGGGGGCCCGGGTGGGTCCTTGCTGGACGTCCTGGGCTTCCATGGGGCACGCTTGCCCCTGCCGCGGCCCGGTGGAGCCTTGGCAGCCAGTGGCTGAAGAGCCTTCATCGTTTTGGTGGAGGTCTCTGCCTGCTGGATGGAGACCGACATGTCTTCGAGAACCCCATGGAAGAGGCTCTCGTGTGATATGTTCTTCCCCACCATGTCCCTCTTCACTGAATCGGGGAGAGGGGCGAGGTTCACCCACCTCATCCGTTCCTGGAGGATGGAGGCCACCAGAGCTGCTCCAGTGTGCTTGGTGACATCATACTGGAGCTGGGCCAGCTCGTGTACGAGGCGGCACATCTCAGCCAGTTCTTCTGGGGTGGGTGTGTTGCCCATTTCTAGCAGGAGAGCCCTCATGGATCCATGCAGAAGGCTTCCTGCGTTGAGCCCCCTGGCGACGTAGGTCATGTGGTCATACAGCCACCTGTTGACCTTAGACCCTTCTTTATCTGCCGCACTGGAGAAGACTGGGTCTTTGTCCTGTGGGATCACAGTTGGGGCTTGGGGGTTAGCCAGGTAGGAGGCCATGGCTCTGTCCATGGAGGGCATTTTGAGCAGGTTGAGCTTCTCCATGCCCTTCATTTCGGTGGCCGCCCTTTTGCCATGGCGGTGGATGGCCTCTACCCTGACTACAGGGCTGGTCCAGGCTTTGCTGAGCAAGGTCTCAAAGCCTGAGGCCTGAGGAATGGCCTGCTTCTTTGGTACAGGAGGGGGGACGTACTCATCACTGCGTCCATCCCATTTCACCGTCTCGCTGGGGATCTCCTCCCAGGCGTGGTCACAGCGGATAGCAGCCCTTTTGTAGATCTCCATCAAGGTTGAATTATCCTTGGGGAGAACAAAGCGAGGCTGAGGTGGGGGTGTTACCTGTCTGTCGACGGGGGGAGGAACTTCCTCTACCTCGTCGTCTTCACTATCCTGGAAGGGGCGGCGAGTGTACTCGTCTGCCTCTGACGAGTCGTTCTCTTGATAGTTGCCCTCGTCTAAGACTTCATAGCGCTCGTCGCCTCTCTCCTGGAAGGAGGGGAGTTCGTCGTAGTCGATTTCCCCTTCTTCAGCGGCAGCCCAGCGGGTTGCCATGGTAGTAGAGACCGCAGTGCGGAGACGAGGCTTCGCTATCGGCCTGGCGGAGCGCTCCTCTGGTGTACTCACTTGACGAGGTATCAGAGGGCGAGAGCCGCTCTTAGGTCTGGCTCCGTCAGCTTCGTAGCGGGCTGCGGAGGCCCTGTCTGCCGCTGCTTGGGAGGAGACCGTGGCTGTAGCGCGGCTACGGGGGGCCGGTATAGGCCGCCCCTGTCGCTCTTGAGTGGAACCTCTGGCTGTGCGAGGCGGAGCTGGGGTATAGTCCAGCTTTTGCCTCGGTCCATAGTGCTCGTGCTCGCGGTCGTCGAGTGTGTACTGCTTGTAGAACTCATCGACGCGCCTCAGCCTACCTCGTAGGTGGGTGTAGTCCATACTTCTGCATTTTTCGCAACCAAATAGGTCGTTGTAATTGAGAAGCGCATTGCGTGCATGATCCACGCCGAGGCAGTACAGACATACTTCGTGTCTGTCGGTGCCGGACATCTTGTTGCCGCATCCCGCCACAGTGCACCTCTTCTGTGGCTCGAGAATGATGCCTCTTCGGCGTCGTCTAGCTGCGGCGGCGGTCTCCCTCACCGGGGAAGACATGCTTGTAGCTTTCCGTCGAGAGGGGGACCAGGAATTAGCTAACTTGTGAAAGGGCTTTGTGGCCACGAACGTGAAGAAAGCTAATTTGTTACGGGCTTCTAGGCCGTGTAGCTTAGGTGAAAGCTAGACTAGCGAAAAACGGGCTTACCGGCCTCGTAAAGCACCAGGTAGCTTATCGTATAGTCTCTAGGTGAAAAACTAGACTAGCGAAAACTGGCTTACAGGCCCAGTAAAACACCGGCTAGTTTAACGTTGAAGGTGCTATGCTAGCGCTAAGCTAGTGAGTAACACTACGAGAGCGAGCTAGCTCGCTAGAAAAGGTAGCACCTTCGTGAGACTGAGGCTATGTTAACCGTAGCGGGCTTGTTGGCCCCGAGACGAGAAAGATAGCAAAATAGAAGGTAGCGCCTTGCTAAGCTAACCGCTAAGCGGCGCTAGCTGTAAGCTAGTTGTTACCCCCCTATTTCTGAATTGGCGGTCTTTTCGAAATGTTCTGGTAATAGAACTTACGAACCGTCTAGGAGCTTTGTTTCTGCAGAGTTTTTGCGAAAGATTCTGTCGGAAGAAAAGTCCAAGTATCAGGGAACCTCACGGTACTCGAGTTGCACTCTTGTCCGATTTATAAGGTATTAATTGCCCTAAACACTTGACTTAGTAACAGAAGTCTGTCCTTTCAGCTCGGCAGAGGAAAAGCGAATGAGCGCGCTGTGACGTAGACGCAGCCTAGATGCTTCGAGAAGCAGGGCATCTACGTCATCGCTCTTAAACCCACAGGGCATATTTTAGGAGCATATGCCCTGGGGAGTTCATGAATGAAGTTTCTGCCCTTTTGCTCCGCAAAGGGAAACATCCCATAGAGTGAAGTATTTCGTGAACGAATACTTAACAAAACTTAAAACTTAAAAACGTAAAACGTAAAAACGACAAATACAAAAACGGAAAAACGGAAAATGCGACGGAAAAACGGAAAATGCAAAAACTGAAAAACGGAAAATGCGAAAACGGAAAAACGGAAAAGGCGAAAACGGAAATATGGAAAATGCAAAAACGGAAAATGGAAAAACGGAAAATGCAAAAACGGAAAACCGTAAACCGTAAAACGTAAAACAGAAAAACGTAAAAAATAAAATGTAAAAACGTAAAACGTAAAAACGGAAAACTTAAAAACATAAAACGGAAAAAAGTAAAACGGAAAAAAGTAAAACGGAAAAACGTAAAACACGTAAAACGTAAAACAGCAGCAGCTCGCTTGGTATTCAACCAGCCAAAATTCTCACATGTCTCCCCCCTGCTCCGCTCCCTCCACTGGCTCCCGGTCGCTGCCCGCACAGAATACAAAACTCTGATGCTGGCATTCAAAGCAACTAAAGGTATGGCTCCCCCATATCTTACAAGTATGATTGAACCCTACAAACCCTCCCGCGCACTCAGATCAGCCAACGCAGGGAAACTGGAAGTACCCTCACTAAAAACGCCGGGACAACGCTCCACACGTCCCAAACTCTTCTCCCTTCTGGCTCCAAAACTGTGGAATGCACTTCCCATTGCAGTCAGAACTGCAGCATCACTCCCAATCTTCCGCCGTAGCCTGAAAACCCACCTTTTCAGACTCCATCATGGCCCATAGCACTTACCCTAACCCCTTAGATAGCATTTCTGTTGGCTTAGATAGCATTTGACACAGACTTATAGCATGTTATGTAGACAGCACTATAATTGTATTGTATATAGTCATAGCACGCCATAGTACATATGTATAGCATAGTAGTAAATATGTATAGTTTATATGTATAGTGTATGTATAGTTTCATTATATAGATATTCCACTGTTACTTTCTTAGCTTACGCATGTTTCATGATATTGATAAATGCTTTTATGTGATGTATTCCCATGCTTTTGTTCTTGCTTAAATGTAAGTCGCTCTGGATTAAGAGCGTCTGCTAAATGCCTAAATTGTAAATTGTAAAACGTAAAACTTAAAACGTAAAAACGTAAAAACGTAAAACGTAAAACGTAAAACCTAAAACCTAAAAACGGAAAAACGTAAAACGTGAAACACGGAAAAACGGAAAACGGAAAAACGGAAAACGGAAAAAAGTAAAACGTAAAAACGTTAACGCACACACGCACGCGCGCACAACTGGCGGAAATGGCACAGACCAAAATGGAATAAAGATGCATCATGCAAGCAACTTGCAAGGCACACATGCACGCACGTGCGCACGAACACGGCACCGAAACAACACTAACACACGCACACAAACACAGTCTCTCTCTCTCTTCCCAACTCAATGAGAGCTCGAGCCACTTTCAATGTGATTAAACCAGGGATTATGTTTCTTAACTTTGTGAGATAAATTAAGCAGACCACAATACATTTCTGTGGGTCCGGTGTGCGGTCAGCTCACTCAGCTGTCTGCCCCAAGCAAGAATTTCAAACTCACAAAACGTATTTTGTCTCCTTTCCTTTTGTTATATCCTAACCTCACGGTCTGAGGCGGGCATTAGGGCTGAGCACAGCCCTCTATTGCCTCTGGGGCTGAGAGATTTTAGCCCCAATGGCAAGTAAACCAAGCAGGCGTGTCTTGGCAGCTGTAAATCATTCAACGCAATGAAAGCCAATGGAAGCCTTTTGGGCTGTAAAAAACCTGCCCATTTTAACCTATTTTGTGTTTTTCTTGTAACTATTTGATGCTGTTGCTGCTTTAGATTATACCAGAATATAAAAGTATCTATTCTAAAACATTTTAATAATAATTTCTCATCTTTACTCCATAGGTTAGGGGGGGCTGAGCCCCCCTTGCCCATTGATACGAGCCACCCCAGGGCCAAGTATGATGTAAAAACAAGCAACAGGTAGAAAATGGCAAAGGATTTTCTTGGAACTAAAAAACTAAGCCTCTTTTTGAGGGTTTATTCCTGCACTATCTGTGAATTATCTCCCGATTATAAGGAGATTATTCTTACGTTATTATATTATGCTGTAGTATACATGGAAATAAAACCAGAAAGCAACTGAAATAGTAAGATACATTTTTACTTCTTTTTTAACAGAGCATAACATTTAATAAGAACATTTGAAACAGAAAGAAAGACAGCAATATAAAAAATTGTCACAGAAATGCTTTTGTCTCTGTGTGCAGGTAGTATTATGTCCAGTAATATGTTGTGCATTATTTCCAACTCAATTATATATAAAAACAAATGACCCTGTAGTGAATTTCTAGTCCTCCTCATCATAATATGTCGCAAAGTGCCCCCTAAGGTCTTCCACTGCTGGCCTGCTCGCTTTGCCTAAAAAAACAGCAACTAAAAGATACTGGGAAGCAGCTTTTTGCTTCTACGGGCCGACGGCATGGAACAAACTCACACTGTACCTTCGACAGGCAGCCTCTCATAGGCGGAGCTTGAACTTGACGCCTGGGGGTGCGACTGCTTGGCCAACGACACGACATTTTTTTGACCTTTATTTTATTATTTTAGCGTTTTTACAATGCCCTAACCCCTAAAAATGAGTTATTTAGGTAGTACACACACATACACACATGCACTACAGCCATACAGCGAGTCATCATATCATGATAAGAGAGATGATTACAAACTACAGTCCGAAGTTAAGTTAAAAAAACAAAACAAAAAAAGCTTATTTTTTTTTTATTTTTTTGCCAGGGGGTACCCCCCCCCTGAACCCCCTCAAGCTCCGCCCATGCAGCCTCTGTAGATATTTTTTAAAGCACAGCTCAAGACCCACTTCTACAACGTTGTTTTTAATTGATCTTTTATTTTTTTGTTATTCATGTCCTCACTGTATTGCATTACTGCTTGTTTTTTAATGTTTATGCCTTGCCTTTCTTTTCTTTTTTTTTCTCCATTGCTCTGTAAAGCACTTTGAGCTGCATTTCATGTCATGAAAGGTGCTATACAAATAAAGTTTTATTATTATTTTAATAGAAGAGTATTTTTCCTGGGTGGTCCGCGGGCCACCCACGCGACCACCCAACCCGGCAGAGAGCATGTTTATTGCAAATTTCCTATTTATTGGTATCAAAAAGACGGTTTGAAATCAAGGCTATGCCATTTTCTAATTTGAATCCTGAAAAGTAACAGTTTTGGACATGAGGTTTCCACCTGACAGAGACAATATTAATATTAGATTAATTATCATCTCAGTGTTTTGGCAATTATTCGCGCCACCGCCCACACAATTTGAGAACCACTGTAATAGAAGGACAATATAATATACATAACCCGCCACCACAACCTCCGTGCAACTCCATTCTCTGTTGTGTAAACTAATACAGTTTCTCAGAGAATGGCACTTATTACGTGGACCCTAGTGTACCCGATTATGGTCATGTTATAATATAAATAAAACATTTGGCACACATAGCAGAGCTTGTAGA
The DNA here is from genome assembly GCF_964188405.1 of Protomyctophum parallelum. Lineage (NCBI taxonomy): Eukaryota > Metazoa > Chordata > Actinopteri > Myctophiformes > Myctophidae > Protomyctophum > Protomyctophum parallelum. Next base: position 39,430,955 of record NC_139703.1, on the reverse strand, counting down.
TTGGCCACTATCAGCGAAGACATTTGGTGTAGAGGGAAAAGAATAAGGAAGGGATCAAGTTCAGACCTCCTTGGTTTAAACATAATTAAAAACAAAATGCAGGAAATAAAGAAACCTTAGCTGCTAATGTCGTGATTTCTCGTCATGACGTAATTTCAGTGGTTTACGGTAGAGGGCGCTCTTCCGCAGTTCAGTGGTTTATGGTAGAGGGCGCTCTTCCGCAGCCTGTGAATGATATGCCAGGATCAACGAAGGAGAGTACACCCAGGAATCACATGATCACATCTTTGTTCAGCTGGTTTAGCATAATGCTATAAACGATTAATAAAAATCTATTCTTTGCTCTCTGGTACTTTCTTTTGGCAAAAACAAGCCACATTCAACTGCCCATAACTATGGAACGGAGCATTCACAACGGCACCAACTCACCTGATTCTACAAGACTCTACCGCGTCTTTCGGAGCGAATCGGTGGAAGGATGGTTGTGAGGAATATTCTATAATTTCTCACAGGTTAGTGAAAACCCTCAGAATCGCTGACCAGGGCAACTAGAACTATAGACAATGTTTTAACTCTGGCAGTCAATGAGTAACCCCAGCGGTCCATATTGTGGGGAAAGCTTTCGCTGAGGATACCCGATCTACAAGCTCAACGCTGAAGATACCCGATCTACAAGCTCGCAACACGACACTATGAGCCCTGAGGAACTCCGTTTCACGTTTAAGTGGTTATAAGTTATAACATTCGTTTGCTGTGGAAGACTTTTTCATTGTGCAGTAATACAACTAGCTCTGCTACCCGGTCTCACGCAAACACGGCGAAATAGCAACGCCTAGAAAACCCCAAAATCTGTACATATGACACTGAAATCCTCCCAGAGGCGCCGTCTCTACCGAACTTGAGCCACGGGAGACGCCACCGAAAGGGCCGCGAGTTGCCGTCTCGAGCGTTGCGGAGTTCGGTAGAGCCGACTCAGCACCGTCCGAGTTGTAACCCGACATGGACAGAACAGTAAAATAATGGCAAACCCAAACACGGTTGAAATAGCACTTCCGTACTAGTGAAAGCCACACCTCCGTCGCAGTCAAACAGTAGTCGTGTAACCTCGCCTCACCAGGCTTTCCACCACCTCGGAGGAAAGCCTGGTCTCTATTTCAAAAGTCTGCATTATCCTGTCGGGAGCGGATGATATCGTTACGTCATGTTGTAGTATTGTTTTGTAGTCGACAGGCAGGAACAACAGGCTGCAACTTTATTGAGGGAAAAGGAAGGTTCCTTCCTTTTCCCTCTCAATAAAAGCTCTCGTAGCCTGTAGCTTTTATTGAGAAAAATCGGTTTGAGGGAAAAGGAAGTCGCCGCCTGTTGTTCCTGCCTGTCGACTACAAAACAATACCACAACATGACGTAACGATATCATCCGCTCCCGCCCCGGATCACATACCGAAATGAAATGGTGCCCGCAGGCTAGAATGGCTATATGTACGGATTGTGGGGGTTTTCTAGGCGTGTATGTACGGAATTGCAATTCCGTGCTATTTCGCCAGGATTTCTGTGAGATGGAGCTCTACTTGGTTGTGCAGGGATGACACCGTTAGCTCTGCAGAAGCAGGGCCACCCCTGCCAGGGTCCACTTGGACGCCCTCTCCTTGGTCTTCAGGTTGAAGGTCCACACGTAGGTGGGTCCTCTCTGGCGCGTCTTGTAGACGGGACAGCGGTACACGCTCCTCGCGTCCTGCTTGTCCACGGGCACGGCGCGCACCAGCATGACGGGCATGGGCGGGGCTAACTCCTTCAGGCGGGCGTCCGCCATCATGCCGGTCTGAAAGGAAAAGTAAAATGAGATGGACGGACGGACAGAAAGACAGACAGATAGGTAGGTTTTACGATGATATGAACTTTATTTATATATAGCGCCTTTCAAAACAAGGTTCCAAAGTGCTGCACAGAGCAAGATTAAAATCAGAAAGAAGCGACTGTCAAAATCTGGATGAAAATTAGACACAAAAACTAAAACACTATAAAGGTGGGTTTTTAAACGGGCATTTTATACCAAGTGAATGAAATATAAACCATTTGAAATATTGCTGTCGTTCGATTCCAACGTTTATCCCAAGCTATAACCTTTCCTACATGGATGTGTTTTGTTCTGTTTTTATGACAGAAAAGAGAGAGAGGAACCAGGAGAAGCAGCCAGTTAAAGACTGGGAAAATACATTGATTGATTGATTGATTGATTGATTGAATAGTTTACTAGACAGCCAAAGTACAGTCTGCATCAATTTGTTTTGGAGTGAAGAGAGGCGAAAGATTCTCTCATAATATGTCAAAAGGTTCGAGTACACTATACTCTATACTCACCAGTGAGTATAGTGTAAACCAGTCACGTGTGAGTATAGTCTAAACCAATCACCAGTGAGTAAGTATAGTCTAAACCAATCACCTGTGAGTCCCAGCGCGCTCCCTCCATGAACAGTCCATAGACCAGGGCTCCTTCTCGCGGAGGAGACGTGAAGTCCTCGCGGCTCATCTTCTTGGTGACGTCACACTGCAGACACATCCTGTCCAACGGCCACTCGTTCCTGTCCAAACAATCAAGGATCTCATAGAATCAGCCAGTCGTTAAACCTGCTGTCCCCCGTGGTGTCATTATGGGCAAAGCGTTTCATACACAAACATACAGTATAGAGCCTATAATTGTAGCTCCGCAGTCATGATGGGTATACAGGCTTTATACCGACAACCTACCCCAAACCTTAACCTCTAAACTAAGGTTTTATCCCACGATTTTGTAACCCATTCTTTCACCCCGTGTCAAATATCTAATGTAATCCTGGGCTCTACACTCCCTCTGACAGCTTGGGGAGAGCTAGGGGACACAGGGAGAACATGTGAGGGTACCTACCCTAGGGGACACGGGGAGAACATGTGAGGGTACCTACCCTAGGGGACACGGGGAGAACATGTGAGGGTACCTACCCTAGGGGACACGGGGAGAATATGTGAGGGTACCTACCCTAGGGGACACGGGGAGAACATGTGAGGGTACCTACCCTAGGGGACATGGGGAGAACATGTGAGGGTACCTACCCTAGGAGACATGAGGAGAACATGTGAGGGTACCTACCCTAGGGGACACGGGGAGAACATGTGAGGGTACCTACCCTAGGGGACACGGGGAGAACATGTGAGGGTACCTACCCTAGGGGACACGGGGAGAACATGTGAGGGTACCTACCCTAGGGGACAGGGGGAGAACATGTGAGGGTACCTACCCTAGGAGACACGAGGAGAACATGCAAACTCCACACAGAAAGGCCCTTTCGCCAACCCCACCTCAGGTATACTGATGACACAAACCCTAACCTAACACTAACCGCAAGCACGGAGCAATGCATGTCGGGAGCGACGAGTGATTTCCGCATGTCAGACCTTTCAGGCGTGTCGGATAAGCGTGCTGCGCACTCCTTAAAGGAGAATTCCATGCTAGAAGGCTTTCTTACCTTTCTTTGTAGTTGTTACGTCCCCATCAAAGAGGTCCAGGTGTTATTTTGTGTCCTTATTGGCTATTTCCCCTACCATAAGCCCTAAATGAATTGCATTGAATGGGAATTGAATGGGGCTATGTGGTGTTGTGTTAATTCGCTTATTTCCATCGCTCAAAATTATAATTGTTTTGTATATATCCTCTCTTCATAATGTAAATAATAACCCAAGCGGCACACTTTACTACTTATTTCGATGGAAATAGGCAAATTAGCACAACACCCCATAGCCCATTCAATTCCCATTCAATTCAATGCAATTCATTGAGGGCTTATGGTAGGGAAAATAGCCAATAAGGAGTTTTTGCACAAAAAAACACCTGGACCTCTTTGGTGGGGACGTAACGACTACAAAGAAAGGTAAGAAATGTAAGAAAGCCTTCTAGCATGGAATTCTCCTTTAACAGAGTCCTTGCAGAGGGCAGACAGGGTAGGGAGGGGTGGAAGGTTTTGAGGTGATGTTCTTCCCCTCTTTTGCACTAGGTATGTTGGTGTGTGGTATTTTAATGTTGTACGGGTCACTGTGTGCCTTTGTTGTCTTGTATTGTATCTGTATGCTACAGGGGGGGTCCTTGGGGTCCAAGACAAATCTCTCCCTCGGGGGAGACAAAACAAAGAAACCTTGAACCTTGAACCCCGCACCGACATGATGCATTTAACGACGTATACCTTCTAGCCGTGGTCTGCATGATGGCGGTGAGGAAGGACTGCGGGTTGAAGAAGCCGGCCAGCCACACGGCGTTGGGCAGACAGAAGTCCAGCGTCCAGGCCTCCAGCTCCCGGACGCGGGCCAGCAGGTCCGTGAACCACAGCAGCAGGCCCAGCACGGAGGGGTAGGCCAGCCGGGACCAGCCCGGCGGAACCACGTCCAGGAACATGGCGCTCTGGAGGGCCTCCATGTCGGCGCTCATCGTCAGCTCTCCCTGCGCGGAACAACCACGGAAACCAGTGTTGATTTTGACAGCAAATTATGATTTTAGTTTTAGTCTCATTTTAGTCACCTGGAATGTTTTAGGGTTAGTCTAGTTTTAGTCGACTAAATATCATGAGATTTTAGTCGACTACATATCATGAGATTTTAGTCGACTAAATATCATACGATTTTAGTCGACTAAATATCATAAGATTTTAGTCGACTAAATATCATACGATTTTAGTCGATTAAATATCATAAGATTTTAGTCGACTAAATATCATAAGATTTTAGTCAACTAAATATAAGATTTTAGTCCACTATCAATTCAATTCAATTCAATGGGCTTTATTGGCATGAGAAAACATACGAAAGAACAATACAACAATACAGCAATACAATCAAAACGAAAATGATGTACATTTGAAGGTCAGAATCTTCACTAGATCAACTTCTATGTACCAAGATCACTCGATGCAGTTATAGTGCAGGAATATACACAATGATTAGTCACTAAATATCAAGATTTTAGTCGACTAAATATCATGAGATTTTAGTCGACTAAATATCATAAGATTTTAGTCGACTAAATATCATAAGATTTTAGTCGACTAAATCTACAGTTGATTTGACAAGGCGTTGCAGCGCCAATCTGCTCAGTACAAAGCGTGTTGGAAGGCGTGACTTTGAGGACATCCTGAATCCAAGGGCCCCCATTGGCTTAGGGCCCCCGTGCAGTGCACATTACATGACGTTCCGACTCACCTTGAGGCCCAGGCTGAGCTCGCGCAGCGAGCGCCGCATCTCCTGCGTCAGCGCGTTCATGCGCTCGCACTCCTGCAGCGCCACCACCTGGTAGGGGGTCCTCTCCTCCGCCTTCCCCAGCAGCTCGGCCATGTTGAACGGCTCCGGGAGCTTCTCCGCGATCTCCTCCAGCAGCGCTAGAACCTGCATGGAGACCCCATGTGGGACATGATTGAGATGAGGTCCATATTTAAACCATTCATTTGGTGTTTTAAGCATTGTGTTATTCTTTAGCTGCTCGTATGAGCTTGCAGATCTGCTATTTTTGAAAATTTGTGAAAAATGTTCTTCTTTATTTGAATATTGAATATTCTTTCAGAGCGAATATTTTTAACTCAAATCTTTGCTTCCTGGGGGGGGGGTCCCTGGAACAACATATTTTCAGATGGGGGTCAGCGGGCAAATACAGATAATTCTGGGGGTTCGTGACATGAAAAAGGTTAAGCACTGTGCACTGACATAGAAACGGGTTCTTCAGAAAACTGTTTTATAGAATCGGCCTCAGGTCTAAATGGGTTAAGAACGAGATGAGTTCCATAATATGCGAGGAGATCATGGGACCGAATGAGATGAGATGAGGTCCATATGGGGCAGTATACTGAAAGCCACCAACTACACCTGTTATTCCATTTTGGGCGGGAACCCCTTTTGGTATTAGCATTATGTAATGCTTTAGCTATTGAAAAATAGCAGATCTACAAGCTCATAGCGCGCCACCGAGTGGCGCACTACGAGCTTGTAGGTCTGCTATTTAAAAAAAATGGAAGAACGACTGACATAGAAACATAGCTTTTTCTGAAAACTGTCAGGATGTAGAAGACATTTATAGAATCAGAATGGGTTACTATGACAGTATACTGAGTGACTTTTGGACATGTGGCCTTGTGGTCACCTTGTGGTCGCGGGTGCTCGCGGCCCCCTCCCCCGCTCCCCCGTCCTGGGGCTGCATCTCCAGCACGGTGCGGAACAGGTTGTGGGACGTCTGCGTCTGGAAGCCGATCTCAGCGTTGGGGTGGAGACCGTAGAGGAGAGGAGACTCCGCGGGCAGGGTGTCGTCGATGTACTGGAAGACAGGGATTAGTACATTAAGTTATTAATGAACAGTCGATGTACTGGAAGACAGGACTTAGTACACACATTCATTTATGAATGAACAGTCATGTTCGAGTGATTTGATGGGATTTGTAGTCTATTCTTTAGTCTGACCTGGTAGGCTACCAGGTCAGACTAAAGAAAAGACTACAAGGACTACAAGGCAGCATTTATTTCCGGGTTCATGATCAGGTCAGGGAGTGGATGATATCGTTACATCATGTTGTAGTCAAAAAGCGTGGCTCGCACAACAAGGCTTTCATTGGGACAGGTTTTATTCTTCCGGTTTGAGGGAGGAAAGGATGTTCTGGTTTAGAGGCTTCCGTCCTGACGACTACAAAACAATGACTACAACATGACTTAACGATATCATCCGCTTCCGACCTGGATCACACTGCAATTTAGTAACAGTAGACCAGGCTTTCACCAGCTCAGTGGCCTTGTGGTTAGAGTGTCCGCCCTGAGACTGGGAGGTCGGGGTTCAATCCCCGGCCGGGTCATACCAAAGACTCTAAAATTGGGACCCAGTGCCTCGCTGCTTGACACTCAGCATCAAGGGTTGGATTGGGGGTAAGTCCCTGCGATATACTAGCGTCATGTCCAGGGGGTGTACGTGTACATCAAGCTGCCTCACGCTACAGAAACAGGAGATAGGCTCCTGCCCCCTATGGGTCTCATGGCTCGGCAAGGCTACTTACTTAGACCAGGCTTTCCTCAGAGCTGGAAAGCCTGGATAGTCCATGGTGGGGGGCAGCAGGGGGGAACACTGACCTGGTGGTAGCCGTTGTAGTCCATGGTGGGGGGCACGGGGAAGCCGGGCGCCAGCCACAGCTCTCCGTCCATCATGTCTGGCCTGATGAACTCCTCCAGGTAGGTGTTGCACAGACGGCGGTCCCAGTCGTCCGTGATGTGACCGCCATACATGATCTCACCAAACAGGTAGCGGAGGTCATCGTAAGGCACCTTCAAACCATCACATAATGAGATGAAATTATGGAGACACGAGGTTCCACTGCTGATATAATACACGCACACGCACACACACGCACCTTGGCGTTGGCCTCCAGGTAGTTGTACAGCACGTTGACAGAGATGGTGAGGTCTCCGGTGTTGAACGGGTACGAGCGGTTCCATCCCTGAGGACCGAACTTCCTCCGCTCGGCCACCACGGCGTGGAAGTAGCACAGCGAGAACAGGATGACCTTGAACTCCTTCTCCCACGCACACATCTCCAGAGTGTCCTGAGATAAGATGATATATTAAACTCCTTCTCCCTCACACACATCTTCAGAGTGTCCTAAGATGAGATGAGATATTAAACTCCTTCTCCCTCACAGACATCTCCAGAGTGTCCTGAGATAAGATGATATATTAAACTCCTTCTCCCTCACACACATCTCCAGAGTGTCCTGAGATGAGATGAGATATTAAACTCCAAGTTGGGGAGGCAAGGTGGAGTTGGCAAAAGGGCCTTTCTGTGTGGAGTTTGCATGTTCTCCTCGTGCCCCCTATAGGGTAGGGTAGGTACCCTCACAAACAAATGCAGTAATCCTGGTCTCTAAACTGCCTCCTCCTGGTCAGCCCGATGGAGGGACTGGTTGGAATAACGTGTTTCTTCCATGAGCTACGTCCTATTAGGGAAACTCGCCCCTGTCAGGTGATTAGAAGAAGCAGCCTGATAACTCGATTTCCGTTGCTCGACACACAGAAAACCTCCCTCTAATAGACTATCATGTTTCACTGCATCCTCACAACGTGCATTGTGAGTTTGTAGATCGGCTATATTTGTTGAACATATTTAGTGTACAGCGAAGAAGTTTGCCAAGGTACATGGTGGTAGGTAGGTACCTGTGTGAAGTTATCCAGGGCCTTGTGCAGGTTGGCGTGCATGCCGCTGGGCGGCTCGTTGGTGATCTTGATGGCGTTGTCCAGGATGCCCTGGGGGATGATGTGGCCGTCGGGCGTGGAGGCCGGCTCGGCGCTGACGAACACCCTGAAGGCCGGGTGGGCCTGGGGCCCCTCCCCCTGCTGCTCCAGACGCTTCTCCAGGACGCCCAGCCAGCGCGCCACCAGGTGGATGTTCTGAGGATGACGCCAAGGAATTCAATACTTCATGTAATATTATGTTCGATAACCAATTATGTGGCAGTGCAGTCGAGAAATCAGCTCAGTGGCCTTGTGGTTAGAGTGTGTGTGTGTGTAAGCAGTATGTATTGTATTTTAAACCTATTGTTCGTGAGTGTATGGCCCCTTAATTGATGTATTTGTATTGTTCTGGAGTGGATCTTCACATACAGCCTATTGGCTTATCAATTGATTGAATGACGACACCCAGTTATGTTCCACCTATTTAAGGTTTTCAAGGCCATACCCATGTACTGTAACTTGAGAAAGCCCGGAGGGGCGAAACGTTGTTGTATTTATAGGTTGAAATAAAAAAGACGGGAGCAGAACTATATCGTGTGCGGACATTCCACTTTTTTCTTCATTTAGTCATTTTTTGGATCCAGTACTGTATTCTGAAACTGGGATGTGCATATCGTTTTCCTGCTTTACATGTGTGTGTAAGCACTCACGTGTTTCAACTGCCATGCTCATGCACAATAATGAAAACTATGCTTTTTCAGATGTCACAGCTAATACACCAGAAATTGGGTGCAGATTGCAGGCATGCCCAAGCCGAGAGCTATAAGGCATCGGCAAAATTCTGTTCAGTGTCTGCAATAATTAGCAGTCGCCATATATGGAGATGGCTATGCTTTCTGTACCCATGATCTGTATTCCTGAAGCACTTGTTGTAGAGTTTTTTTTTCAAGCTTGCACATCCACTATTGTTTGTGTTCAAGAAATTCCTTGTAAAATGTGAATACAAATAAAGATGTTAAATGTGTGTGTGTGTGTGTGTGTGTGTGTGTGTGTGTGTGTGTGTACCTGCAGAATGACCCAGTGACCCTCCTTGGCTGTGTGTGTGTGTGTGTGTGTGTGTGTGTGTGTGTACCTGCAGAATGACCCAGTGACCCTCCTTGGCTGCCAGGTCCAGAGCTTGTTCAGCGATGACTTCTTGACCTTGGCCCAGAGACACGTTATGGAAGTTCCTGTTGTCAAACGTGAAGCCCAACTTCCTGCCTGGAAAAAAAACAAACAAACAAACACTGTTGAACTCACATCTCTGAAAACATTACTTACATGTAGTCATATCAGGGAACAACATATTTTACTTACATGTAGTCATATCAGGGAACAACATATTTTCAGACGGGGGTCCACAGCCAAATACTGATAATTCTGGGGGTCCTTGACATGAAAAAGGTTGAGAACCACTGACATAGAAACAGGTTTTTTCAGAAAACTGTTTGGAACTAGGATTTAGAAGACATTTATTTAAGCAATATTACACGAGAGGGTGACTTCAGACTTCAGTGATGCTTGCGGAACTCGACTACGTCTCGTTCCTGACCGCATCCCTGTCGTGGCAATAATCACGATAAACCACACCCGCTCGTGTAATAATGCAATTCTACCACAGTTACCCTTAAAACTAAGAAAATCGCTGATTTTGTTTTGTTTTTGTAATGATGTAGATGTAGTCACTACGACCACAAATGTCCCAAGAAACTAGCTAGCCTAGCCACCGAGTTTGCTAGCGCTCTGGGAAAACAGAGCAGCTGAATTCTTCTGTTTTGATTAGGTGGTGAATGGTGCTGGTTTGATCCACGGCTAGAAGCCGTTTCAACCAATCAGATTGCTTCCTCAAAACGACCTGTTGTAGAATGTAGATTCAGCCTCAGGTCTAAGGGGGTTCATATAATATTTAATATAATATATTACCATGTTTCTCCACGTCCTTCAGAGGGTCTAAGGGGGTTCATATAATATTTAATATAATATATTACCATGTTTCTCCACGTCCTTCAGAGGGTCTAAGTGAGTTCATATAATATTTAATATAATATACTGTATGCTATTACCATGTTTCTCCACGTCCTTCAGAGGGTCCACTCCAGGAGACAGGATGAAGAACATGGGCGTGGCTGGCCCTGACTCCTCATAGGACACCGCAAAGTCCACAGATCGACCAATCACGTACTTGCTTCCCAGGTTCTCCTCCACAAAGTCTCTGTGGGTAAAAAAAAGAAAAAGAAGAGACCAGTCAACTCGCTGGAAAACCAATGTATTATGTAATGAATTGCATTTTTATAGTGCTTTTCCAAGTGCTCAAAGCGCTTTACAATATGGTTCATTCATTCATACATTGGGAGGTGAAGCGGCGAACAGTCGACGCCAGCGTCCTCACTTCCCACATTCACACACCGACGGTGGCGAGCTCACACCGACCGACTCATTGGAGGCAATGTAGGGTTCAGTGTCTTTGCCAAAGGACACTTCGACATGTGGACAGGAGGAGGAGCCGGGATTCGAACCGCCGACCCAGGTATCATTGGACCCCTTGTGCGGTAGTTGTTGCTATGTGCAGTACCGATATATTATAGCAATTCTTGTGGTTCTCATCGTACACAGTTAACCCATTCTGGGCGGGAAATCCTCTTGGTGTTTAAGAATTATGTTATACTTTAGCTATTGAAAAATAGCAGATCTACAAGCTCATAGTGCAGCACTCCGTGCCGCGCTATGAGCTTGTAGGTACAAGCTTGGGTACTTGTACCTGTACTTGTAGGTAGTACCTTGTAGTACAAGGTACTACAAGTATGAGCTTGTAGGTCTGCTAATTATTTTAAATCGTGAAAATGTAGTGCAAATCTTTTATATATTATTTCAGAGCGAAAACGATTTTAATTCAAATCTTTGCTTGTGAGGGGTTCCAGCTGGAACAACATATTTTCAGATGGGCGGTCGGACTCGGTGGCCAATTACATATAATTTTTGGAGTCCTTGACAGAGCACCACTGATATAGAAACATGAATAGAAAACTGTCATGATTTAGAAGACTTTTTTTTTTATTTTGACGTCAGGCCTAAATGGGTTAATAACATAATGTATTATATTATGTTATGTTAAAAGTATTTCCTACAGACCTGACAGCGTAGGTCATGCGGTCGGGCCTCAGGGCTCTCATCATACACAGTCTCTGCAGAGAGCTCTTGTTCTTCCACTCCTGGGGAAACTTCTCCTTCTCCGGACACTTGGACTCCACAAACTTCTTCCAGCGTTTGGCCGAGCCCTCCATGTCCCGGTCCAGGTGCTGGAACTGCTCCATGAGAGAGAGAGACTATGGAGAGTACGGGGGGGGGGGGGGAAGAGAGAGAGAGAGAGAGAGAGAGAGAGAGAGACTGTGCTTATAGGCATTTTAACCCATTCAGGCCTGACGCCTGACCTAAAAAAAAAAATATATATATATATATATATATCTTTTAAATATTTTCACGATTAAAAAAAAATAGCAGACCTACCTCGTAGCGCGCCACTCGGTGGCGCGCGCTAAGATGGATGCCATCTTGAAAATTATGACTTTCCAGAAGTATTTTTTTCCTCTACATTTTTAGTATGTTATTTATAGCACCACTATTTACCCAACATCTCTTCGGGATTGGGGGGGTCAAATCAACTAATCAAAATGATTCCCAAGCAAGCGTGGCACGGCTGCAGCTCACCGCTCCAAGAGATGGGGTCAAATGCCGAGAACAAATTTCACTGCGACAAATTGTATGACTTTGACTAAAAGGAGAATTCCAGGGCGGAACTGTCCTTTAAGGCAGTGGTTCCCAAAATGGGGTCCAGGGAATGATAGTAAACAAACTGGTCAGGCTCCTACTTGGCCTCACCCCCCGAACCCACCTCACCCCTGCCCACTTTGACAGGCTGGGATGGCTTAGGGTCGACGACAGAGTACAGCATCTTGCAATGGGTCCGGTGACTCGACTCCGGTCCACAAGATTCGATACGCCACCAAGATATGTTAACGAAGTCCACACCCACAACACCAGAGG
>NC_139703.1:39378658-39416158 GCF_964188405.1 Protomyctophum parallelum | reverse complement strand
GGGCGGATATAAAATCAAGGTACTTCATTAATAATACACAAGTAAGAACCAGTAACATATACATTTCACTTTGAGAACGAGCGACTTAGGGGCTCCCTTGGTTCCTAACTTCCTATAGAGCGTCGCAGTCCCTCCCCCTTTCAGAACGAGTGGCCCAGGAAATGAATCCCAATGCATTTTTCCCAAGGCATTTCCCAAGGCATTTCAAAACTTATTTATTTAAAGACCTTAAGCGTTGTATGAAGCCAACTCTTGTCTTGACAAAGAAAGAATTAGAAAGTAGAAAAAAAACGGCAGGTTACAACACTTTTTTGTTGTTTCTCTTCTTTGTAATTATTTGTTTGGTCCAAAATATTGTGTTTGTTGTCATGATTTGTCACGACAAGAGTTGGCTTCGTACAACGCTTAAAAGGTCTTTAAATAAATACGTTTTGAAATGCCTATGGGGAAAAATGCATTGGGATTCATTTCCTGGGCCACTCGTCGTTCTGAAAGGGGGATTGACTGCGACGCTCTATACTGTGTAACTAATCAATCAGTGATACTTATAGGAACCCCGCCCCCCGGTGTTTCAACAACAACGTGCTGACCTTGAGCAGCTCCAGGTCGGGCCTCTCCATGCTGACCACGGCGGCCAGCAGCTGGTCCTCCAGGCCGTGGCGCGTCACGGTGAAGTTGACCAGCGTGCACTGGGCCTGCAGCTCCGGCTGGTAGTGAGGACTGGCCAGCTTGGTGTGAAGGATGAGGCGGAAGGCTGGGTTGTACTCGCACTCCTTGTCGCCCATCTTTATGTACCTGATGATGATGAAAGAAACATTAAGACCTGAGATTCACACTCCTTGTCCCCCAACTTTATGTACCTGATGATGATGAAAGACACATTAAGACCTGAGGTTCACACTCCTTGTCTCCCATCGTTATGTACCTGATGATGAAAGACACATTAAGACCTGAGGTTCACACTCCTTGTCTCCCATCTTTATGTACCTGATGATGAAAGAAACATTAAGACCTGAGGTTCACACTCCTTGTCTCCCATCTTTATGTACCTGATGATGATGAAAGAAACATTAAGACCTGAGATTCACACTCCTTGTCTCCCATCGTGATGATGATGATGAAAGAAACATTAAGACCTGATATTCGCACTCCTTGTCTCCCATCGTGATGGTGATGAAAGAAACATTAAGACCTGAGATTCACACTCCTTGTCTCCCATCGTGATGATGATGAAAGAAACATTAAGACCTGAGATTCACACTCCTTGTCCCCCATCGTGATGATGATGAAAGAAACATTAAGACCTGAGATTCACACTCCTTGTCCCCCATCGTGATGATGATGAAAGAAACATTAAGACCTGAGATTCACACTCCTTGTCCCCCATCGTGATGATGATGAAAGAAACATTAAGACCTGAGATTCACACTCCTTGTCTCCCATCGTGATGATGATGAAAGAAACATTAAGACCTGAGATTCACACTCCTTGTCTCCCATTGTGATGATGATGATGATGAAAGAAACATTAAGACCTGAGATTCACACTCCTTGTCTCCCATCGTGATGATGATGAAAGAAACATTAAGACCTGAGATTCGCACTCCTTGTCTCCCATCTTTATGTACCTGATGATGAAAGAAACATTAAGACCTGAGATTCACACTCCTTGTCTCCCATCGTTATGTACCTGATGATGACGAGGGGAGAGAAAACAAGAAATCAGTGTTGTTTTTGTCGACTAAAAAAAACTATGACGACTAAATCAACTGTAGATTTTGTTGACTAAAATCTTATGATATTTAGTCGATTAAAACTAGACTAACACTAAAACATTCCAGGTGACTAAAATGTGACTACAACTAAATTAAAACTATTCAAGAAAGGGTACAATACAGCAGCGCCATCCAGTCAGTTAATGCAGACTCTGTTTCACTCGGATACCGAGACCCAGGAAGTGAATTATCGGGCTCATAGCTTGTAGATCTGCTATTTATTTTAAATCGTGAAAATGTGTCGCAAATCTTTGAATATAATATTCTTTCAGAGGCTTCAGAGCGAACGTTTTTAACTAAAATCTTTGCTGGAACTACATATATATTCAGATGGGGGTCCGCAGCCTAATACAGACAATTCCTGGGGGTCCTTGACATGAAAAAGCACCACTGACAAAACGAAACATAATATGGGTTTTTCAGAAAACCTTTAGGATTTAGAAGCCATTTTCATATATAATCGGCCTCAGGTCTAATTGAGGAATTTCAGGATTGAGTGTCCCACCTGCCCTTCTTGATGGTCTCCCGGCCCAGCAGGGGTCCCAGGACGGGGTCCACGCTCTCCTCCAGGTTCTCTATCAGGACCACGTCTCCGCTGGACATCGCTTTCTCGATGGCGTCCAGGTACCTGTCAATCAAACCAAGAGCACGAGAATGAATGAAGCTGCAAGTGTAGCCTCGGAAACCCAGACGTTTTTATTTCCGGGGAGAGAAAAAAAAAAGTCTGGGTCTGAGTCCACTTCAATTCGGCATAGAGTAGCGCAAACGTCGATCGCTCTCTGCTGATTTCTGATCGTCTGCACCTTTGTTAAATTGACGCACACACGCACACCCGTACACACACACACACACACACTCCTCTCTCTCTGTCGCTCCAACTAATTAGTCTCATGTAGCACAGCTGCGTTTAGATTCTCCCGGCGGATCCTGCCGGGAGCTGCCTATGCCATAGAGTGGACCCCAGGCTACTGCAAGTGTAACACCCGCGATCCAAGTCTTATCTCCATCATGATCCAACAGTTTGGGCTTTTATTGGGAAGGTATTATTCTTCCGGCTTGAGGGAAAGGAAGTTCTGGTTTGGTTGGGCCTGATGACTACAAAACAATGACTACAAACATGACGTAATGATATCATCCTGATGACTACAAAACAATGACTACAAACATGACGTAACGATGATATCATCCGCTCCCGACCGGATCACACGGCAATTTAGTAACACAGACCAGGCCTGGTGACGCAAGGGTACCTTTGAGGTGGTTGCAGTGACTTGAAAAATAACCACGAAAAACAACATGAACAATGACACAATAAAAACCCTCTCTGACGCAGACATAAACCCCGTCTCTAAATCAAAACAAAATATCATGACTGAAAACGGCATGCGTTTCCTAAACAATTAGCACAATAATTATTTTGCACATTCTCAGTCATTCCTTTGTGCCTAAACTGAAAAAGCAATAAAACTTTGAATCATAAAAAAAAATGTAATGTCTGCACATGACAAACATGAAACCCGTCTCACCCTCTCTGTAATGTCTGCACATGACAAACATGAAACCCGTCTCACCCTCTCTGTAATGTCTGCACATGACAAACATGAAACCCGTCTCACCCTCTCTGTAATGTCTGCACATGACAAACATGAAACCCGTCTCACCCTCTCTGTAATGTCTGCACATGACAAACATGAAACCCGTCTCACCCTCTCTGTAATGTCTGCACATGACAAACATGAAACCCGTCTCACCCTCTCTGTAATGTCTGCACATGACAAACATAAAACCCTGTCTCACCCTCTCTGTAATGTCTGCACATGACAAACATAAAACCCGTCTCACCCTCTCTGTAATGTCTGCACATGACAAACATAAAACCCGTCTCACCCTCTCTGTAATGTCTGCACATGACAAACATAAAACCCGTCTCACCCTCTCTGTAATGTCTGCACATGACAAACATAAAACCCGTCTCACCCTCTCTGTAATGTCTGCACATGACAAACATAAAACCCGTCTCACCCTCTCTGTAATGTCTGCACATGACAAACATAAAACCCTGTCTCACCCTCTCTGTAATGTCTGCACATGACAAACATAAATAAACCCGTCTCACCCTCTCTGTAATGTCTGCACATGACAAACATAAAAAAACCTGTCTCACCCTCTCTGTCCGATGCGTACGACTCTCAGGCCCTCTCCGTACTTGTTGCGGATCCACTTGACGCCCTGCAGCTGTGGGTCCACCATGAGCGGCCAGCGCTGGCAGGACGTCAGCACCGTGGCGTTCTCCGTGGACATCCTGTCGGCGGGCAGACCCTCGTTCTGCCACGACGCCACGTCCGCGTCGTCCATCAGCATGCTCAGGGGGTCGAGGTCGGGGGTCACCGGGATGGGGGTCTGGGGGACATGATCCACAACCGACGTTATTATGTAAAACTTATTTTGACCCGAGATCAGATTCTAAAAATGTCTTCTACATCCTGACAGTTTTTCTGAAAAAGCTATGTTTCTATGTCAGTCGATTTTTCAAAAATAGCAGACCTACAAGCTCGTAGCGCGCCACCGAGTGGCGCGCTATGAGCTTGTAGATCTGCTATTTTTCAATAGCTAAAGCATAGCATAATGCGAACACCAAAAGGGGTTCCCGCCCCCAAAATGGGTTAACACTTATTTTTGCCCAGGACGTCCCCCACACGTCTTTATAATTACCCAGTGTCTACGCTACAAGCTTGTAGACCTGCTATTTCTTTTAATCGTGAAAATGTGGTCGGAAATCTTTGAATATAATGTGACCAAATTTTCGTTTTTTCATGTCATATGAAAGCAGGGAAACATAGTTTCAAATTGACGTATTGGTTGTTCAGTTTGACCCACCAGTTTTGGAGATATGGCTTATAGAGAGAGTTGAGAAAACAGACTTGAAAGGTTCACTTCTGTGGTCTCTAACATTACACCTAGCTACATGTTTAAGCATTTATTTCATATTAACATGTACGGTAGATTTAAGCTCGGACACTTATTTCAGACATGCTCTAGTATGTGAAGTGTCTGGTCACATATATTCTTTCACAGCAAACGTTTCTAACTCAATTATTTGCATCTGGGGGGGGGTCCCTGGAACAACATATTTTCAGATGTGGGGTCCGCGGCCAAATCGGCCTCAGGTCTAAATGGGTTGACGTGCGCAGTGAGAAGCCCCACCACACCCACCGTCAGCTGGCTGAGGAAGGGTCTCCAGGCGTGGTCCATGAGCTGGACTCTGTAGCGCTTGGTGAAGTACCCCAGGTAGGAGACAAAGGCGGTCACCAGCAGCACGTCGCCACACAGCGTCCTCTCCTGGTTCCTGAAGCTCTCCACGGACTCGGCCCAGCGCACCTTCTCCGACACCAGACCTCCCACCTGCATGTGGACCACATAAACTATTAACCAGACCTCCACCAGACCTCCCACCTGCATGTGGACCACATAAACTATTAACCAGACCTCCACCAGACCTCCCACCTGCATGTGGACCACACAGACTATTAACCAGACCTCCACCAGACCTCCCACCTGCATGTGGACCACATAAACTATTAACCAGACCTCCACCAGACCTCCCACCTGCATGTGGACCACACAGACTATTAACCAGAACTCCACCAGACCTCCCACCTGCATGTGGACCACACAGACTATTAACCAGACCTCCACCAGACCTCCCACCTGCATGTGATGGACCACACAAACGATTAACGAAAAAGGTCTGAAAGTCCACCTTTCAGGGGACCAGATGAAGGGGAGGTAGACTCACTTTTTCCATAGAAAGGAAATGGTATTAATTGCCTTTTTTTCCTACTCTGTACATTCAGGGCCCTAAACGTATTTTCCACCCACTGAGCATTTTTGTAGTCTAATAGACTTCTAAATGGCAAAAAAAAAAAGTTCTAAAAACTGGGGTAAAAATGGTCTAAAAAAATTTAAGCAGTCTATAGGCTTAGATTAGACGTTGAAACAACGTTGTTTCAACGTCTATATTTAGATCAAGGTCTAAATATAGATGGTCTATATATAGACATTGAAAAGACGTTGATTAGATTAGACGGTCTAAATATAGACGGTCTATATATAGACGTTGAAACGATGTTGTTTCAACATCTAAATATAGACGGTCTATATATAGACGTTGAAACGACATTGTTTCAACGTCTAATCTAAACCTAGACTGCTAAAAAAACATTTCATTTTTAGACTATTTTTAGACGGTCATTTAGACGTCTAAAAGCCGAAAATTGCTCAGTGGGCATTTTTTATATTTCGAAAAAAAGATGGATGGATGGATGGATGGATGGATTTGAATGCATGCGTGCTCACCAGGCGGTTGGCCAATGAGATGGTGTGAGCGGTGGAGTCCGCCTCCTGTTGGCACCTCAGCTTGTCAGCGGTAGCTTTCTCAAACTTAGCCGTCAGCTTGGCCAGGTTGTCATCAAGTTCCTGACACACACACACACACACACACACACACACACACACACACACACACACGCACACACACACGCACAAAGACCACTCGTTAAGGTTGTGGTGCAGGAGGAAAACATCTCTAGAAGGACTCCCTGGTCCAAACGTATTTAGTTGCATGTCAGGCAAACATAGAAATGCTTAAATCTGTAGATTGTAAAAAATCTAATTTATCAACCCCTCTCCATGGCACTAGTCTCCTCAATCTCCTCTTGTTTTGGTGGTTATTTGCAGAAGTACAAATGGTGTAAGAAAATGAGTGGAGAGGCCACACAAAGGCAAACAACCTTTCAGCAGGCGAGGTTTAGGATTAGGGAATGATTTGATCGATTGAAAAAGCCTCTAAAAGCCTCTTATAACACTGACAGTTTTCTGAAAATCCTATGTTTCTATACCAGTGGTTCCCAAACCTTTTCATGTCAATAATGATATGTATTTGGCCGTAGACCCCCATCTCAAAATATGTTGTTCCAAGGACTTAAAAACGTTTGCTGTGAAAGAGCATATATTCAAAGACACAACATTTCCACAAAATAGCAGATGTACAAGCTTGTATATCTGCTATTTTGCGACAGATGAAGTTCAAAATAATTGGTTAAAGTGGTTACCAGCTATACGGTGACACAGATGCGTCCTCAGGTCTAAATGGGTTAATTAAACTAACAAGAGTGTAGTTTCCTGACGTTTTCCTTCGCTACAGTATACGAGTCGATCGGTCTCACCTGGATCTTGGCCTTGATGGTGGCCAGTTTCTTCTGGGCGTTGGCCAGGTCGCTGTTGGCCTTGGTGAGAGCCTGGCGCTTGGGCTCCACCTCACAGAACACCTGGTAGAACCTGACTATGTTCAGGACCCAGGAGCACAGGCCCGCCGCCGCGTACGACTTGGTGGCCACCAGGTCCTGCTGGAACTCTTTATCCTGCAGCAAAACAAGACTTATGTTATGTTATGTAACCGTGGTTCTCTGAGTTCTGTATCCTGGCACAAAACACGACTTATGTTATATTATGTTATGTTTTTTTTTTTTTTTTTTTTTTTTTTACCTTTATTTAACCAGTAAAAACCACATTGAGACTGAAGTCTGTTTTACAAGTGTGAACTGGCCAAGACAAGAGGCAAAATAAGTGACACAGCTCTGCCAGTAACAAAAAAATACACAACAAAAAACAGGACAGACATATAAATACAGTACCCACTACCGAAGAAGCTCAAAGGGAGAACAGGGACGCGACCAATAAGGACTAATAAATAAAAACTAAGCAACGAAAATTGCTAGTAGACTAAAAAGCAAGCAGAAATTTGCTATACATGAAAGCAGGAGCAGTGTATGGGAAGTGTGCCTATGGCAATCCTTTTAAAGCTCACTAGGGGAATCACAGAAGCCAGCTTGAGTCTGGACTGTAGGTCATTCCAAGACCAGGGTCCGAAATAAGCTATGCTTTTTTTTCCCAGCCTCAGATTTGGTTGGGGGCACGACGTAGCGTAACCAAGCATTTTATCTGAGGTTGAGAGAGTTCAAATTTAGAACCAATGTAACGTGGGAGGGTACCAAGAATGGCTATATAAATGAGCAAGTACTGTCAAGTACTGCGAGCAAGTACTGTCAACTGTCAACTGGCCGTCAATGGTGACGTAATTACGATATGTTTCAATATTGGTTATCTAACAGATAACGTATGTACGTTGTAGGTTGAAAAGTACTATGCTGTGGTTGGCTGGGGTTTTTTATGCGTATGCCGTGTTATATATATTGATTTTGAATGTGACGTAGAAGATATGCATCAATGCAAGGATATAACTGGCTCTCGATGGTGACGTAATAAAGATAGGTTTCAGATTACATACATGTATACATAGAGACATTACCTTTAATCCACCAGACACTGAAAAATCACACCTGTGTGAACTGAGCAGTCCAGGCTGCTCAACAACATCACTGGCTGGCTGTAGTCACAGTATAGTGCTCAGTGTGAATGGCCCTTTTAGGCTGCTCAACAGTGCCACTTTAGGTCACCCAGGAGTATTGCAGCTGTTTATATCACAGACGGACAGACAGACACGGCCAGTCATTGGAGCGGTTAGGCACCGCTCAAAAAACTATCATAGTGTAGGTAAATCTCTCAAAAATGGACAGCCTGCACAAATCTGCATGTCTATGTTTGCACTGCAACAGTTTATGTTGTGTGTGTGATGTCAGAGCTCAGCTCCTGGTCAGCCTACAGTAAATAAGTGTGAGTTGTCTTTAGACTTTCACCACAAGCTCATAGCGTGGCACTCGGTGCCGCGCTATGAGCTTGTAGATCAGCCAGCGGTATTGCAGCTGTTCGTACCCCAGACAGAGTCAGACAGACGTGGCCAGTCATTGGAGCAGTTAGACACTGCACAAAAATGCGTTGGCCTACTTGTGCGCAAGCAGAGCTCAAGTTATTCATAAATCCCGTTTGAGATACTCACTACAACGGGTTCTAAAGGTTTTAAGTGTCCTATAAGTTTGAAACGTCATCAACATTATGTATTGTATACATGTTGTGGATTTTTGGTGGGAACCTCAGCCAATCGGGGATTGGCTGATGACGTAACTATGCATGTTTATGTAAAATAGGGTGGTTCCTGATTGGCCAAGGGACAACACCGACATATGCCCCGTAACTATGTATGTTTATGTAAAAACGGTGGTTCCTGATTGACCAGAATGTACAATCCCTGATTGGCTAAAGGAGTCACAGACATATGCAGCCGAAAACAGTACTTGCGCTCTGCTTGCACAAGTAACTATCAGAGAGTAGGTAGATCTCTATAGTAACTATCATAGTGTAGGTACATCTCTATAGTAACTATCCTAGTGTAGGTACATCTTTCAAAAATGGACGGCCTGCACAAATCTGCATTTCTATGTTTGCACTGCAACAGTTTATGTTGTGTGTGTGATGTCAGAGCTCTGCTCCTGGTCAGCCTACAGTATGTTGTGTGTGTGATGTCAGACCTCAGCTACTGGTCAGCCTACAGTATGTTGTGTGTGTGATGTCAGACCTCAGCTCCTGGTCAGCCTACAGTATGTTGTGTGTGATGTCAGACCTCAGCTCCTGGTCAGCCTACAGTACATAAGTGTGAGTTGTCTTTAAACTTTCACTTCATCCTCAGTGTTAATTAAAGAGGTTCATCCTGAAGGAGTTTCCTGAGACGCAGCACGAGTGAGCGAGGAGAGGCACGGAGAAGAGGGAGAGAGTGTTACGTATAAAAGACATATTGTCCCAACCCCAACAGAGGAACCTATAGAACTCTCATTCTCATCAGAGTCCATTTATAGCCGCATTTGATGATGGAAGGAAGGAGTGAGGCCCAATGTTTCCAGACTCGGGTATCCTGTTCCGAGTGTTCATGTGCCTCCACCTATCTCCATGAACCCGTGGAGAGGAGTCACAACAATGTCCTTTACTGCCAAACACTGAGGAATGAACACATCCCTTCAGCAGCATGTCAGAAAATGTACTGCTCTGTAACCAGCCAGAAACAAAGAGACACAGATGAGGCCAAATCTAATTACAGTGACCAACAGTTTACCATGAATTTAGCTCCGGCAAGAGAAGTGAAGACAGATCAGCAGAGGTATGCAGGACAGAAAGCCCACATCTGTAAACAGTGTGACAAGTGTTTCAGTAAGTTAAATAATCTGCAGAGACACCAGCGTATCCATACTGGAGAAAAACCATACCACTGTAAACAGTGTGACAAGGGTTTCACTGAGTCAGGTCATCTGCAGAGACACCAGCGTATCCATATTGGAGAAAAACCATACCACTGTAAACAGTGTGACAAGAGTTTTACTGAGTCAAGTTATCTGCAGAGACACCAGCGTATCCATACTGGAGAAAAACCTTACCACTGTAAACAGTGTGACAAAAGTTTCAGCCAGTTAGATAGTCTGCAGAGACACCAGCGTATCCACACTGGAGAAAGACCATACCACTGTAAACTGTGTGACAAAAGTTTCAGTTTGTTAGGTCATCTGCAGACACACCTGCGTATCCACACTGGAGAAAAAACATACCACTGTAAACAGTGTGACAAGGGTTTCACTGAGTCAGGTCAACTGAAGAAACACCAGCGAATCCATACTGGAGAAAAACCATACGACTGTAAACAGTGTGACAATAGTTTCAGCAGGTTAGATAGTCTTAAGACACACCAACGTATCCACACTGGAGAAAAACCATACGACTGTAAACAGTGTGATAAGAGTTTCAGACAGTTAGAAAGTCTTAAGACACACCTGCGTCTCCACACTGGAGAAAAACCTTACAACTGTAAATGAGTTTCAATCTGTTAAATGACCTGAAGAGACATGGTTAGGCACAATAGAGCCAGCCATAGAAACATAGAACACAGAAGACGTGAGAAAGAAGACCATATAATTAACGGTTAATTGTAAAGAAGGTTAATCATTAACCCATTTAGACCTGAGGCCGATTCTATAAAATGTCTTCTAAATCCTGACAGTTTTCAGAAAACCCTATGTTTCTATGTCAGTCGTTCTCAAACATTTTCATTTCAAGGACCCCCAGAATTATTGGCCGCCGACCCCCATCTGAAAATATGTTGTTCCAGGGACCCCCCCCCCCCCAGAAGCAAACATTTGAGTTAAAAGTGTTCGCTCTGAAAGAATATATATCCAAAGATTTGTGCCACATTTTCACGAAAAAATAAATAAATAGCAGATCTACAAGCTCATAGCGCGGCACTCTGTGCCGCGCTATGAGCTTGTAGATCAGCCAGCGGTATTGCAGCTGTTCGTACCACAGACAGAGTCAGACAGACAGACAGACAGACGTGGCCAGTCATTGGAGCATTTAGACACTGCACAAAAAAACCTAGAAATGCGTTGGCCTACTTGTGCGCAAGCAGAGCTCAAGTTATTCATAAATCCCGTTCGAGATACCCACTACAACGGGTTCTAAAGGTTTTAAGTGTCCTATAAGTTTGAAACGTCATCAACATATGTATTGTATACATGTTGTGGATTTTGTGGGAACCTCGGCCAATCAGGGATTGGCTGATGACGTAACTATGCATGTTTATGTAAAATAGGGTGGTTCCTGATTGGCCAAGGGACAACACCGACATATGCCCCGTAACTATGTATGTTTATGTAAAAACGGTGGTTCCTGATTGGCCGATCGTTTCACCAAAATGTACAATCCCTGATTGGCTGAAGGAGTCACGGACATATGCAGCCGAAAACAGTACTTACGCTCTGCTTGCACAAGTAACTATCATAGTGTAGGTACATCTCTATAGTAACTATCATAGTGTAGGTACATCTCTATAGTAACTATCATAGTGTAGGTACATCTCTCAAAAATGGACGGCCTGCACAAATCTGCATGTTTGCACTGAAACAGTTTATGTTGTGTGTGTGCTGTCAGAGCTCTGCTCCTGGTCAGCCTACAGTATGTTGTGTGTGATGTCAGACCTCAGCTCCTGGTCAGCCTACAGTACATAAGTGTGAGTTGTCTTTAGACTTTCACTTCCTCTCAGTGTTAATTAAAGAGGTTCATCCTGAAGGAGTTTCCTGAGACGCAGCACGAGTGAGCGAGGAGAGGCACGGAGAAGAGGGACAGAGTGTTACGGTATAAAAGACATATTGTCCCAACCCCAACAGAGGAACCTATAGAACTCTCATTCTCATCAGAGTCCATTTATAGCCGCATTTGATGATGGAAGGAAGAAGTGAGGCCCAATGTTTCCAGACTCGGGTATCCTGTTCAGAGGGTTCATGTGCCTCCACCTTCCTCCATGAACCCAGGAAGAGGAGCCACAACAATGTCCTTTACTGCCAAACACTGAGGAATGAACACATCCCTTCAGCAGCATGTCAGAAAATGTACTGCTCTGTAACCAGCCAGAAACAAAGAGACACAGATGAGGCCAAATCTAATTACAGTGACCAACAGTTTACCATGAATTTAGTTCCGGCAAGAGATGTAAAGACAAATCAGCAGAGGTATGCAGGACAGAAAGCCCACATTTGTAAACAGTGTGACAAGTGTTTCAGTAAGTTGAATCATCTGCAGAGACACCAGCGTATCCACACTGGAGAAAAAACATATCACTGTAAACAGTGTGACAAAAGTTTCAGTCGGTTAGGTCATCTGCAGATACACCAGCGTATCCACACTGGAGAAAAACCATATCAATGTAAACTGTGTGACAAGGATTTCAGTAGGTTAGGTAGTCTGCAGGAACATCAGCGTATCCACACTGGAGAAAAACCTTACCACTGTAAACAGTGTGATAAAAGTTTCAGTCGGTCAGGTAGTCTGCAGGCACACCAGCGTATCCACACTGGAGAAAAACCTTACCACTGTAAAGAGTGTGACAAGAGTTTCATTCAGTTAAGTAATCTTGCGAAACACCTGCGTGTCCACACTGGAGAAAAACCTTACCACTGTAAACGGTGTGATAAAAGTTTCAGTCGGTCAGGTAGTCTGCAGGCACACCAGCGTATCCACACTGGAGAAAAGCCTTACCACTGTAAACAGTGTGACAAGAGTTTCAGTCAGTTAAGTAATCTTGCGAGACACCTGCGTCTCCACACTGGAGAAAAACCTTATGTAGCAAGTGGCGCAATGGGTAACTAACTAATACAATGTTGGTATATGGTAAAGGGATTGACTGCGTATAAACCAGGTTCGGAGAAGGAGCTCAATGTGTGTAGTGAAAACCAATGAAATAAGGGAGGCAGAAACTGGAGTTAAAGGGTAACTGAAAATTATTATTATTATTTCAAAAACAGAACTTAAACACTTTTGAACATTTATAGAAAATAATAAACACAACATGGGGGCCCCTTAAAGGTGGTGACTCTTGGTCCATGTTGAGTTCCTAACTAAGGGGAAATTCAGTCTGTCTCCAGGGGGGAGAACTGGGTTACCACATTTGTGGAGGGAGGGGGGTGTCGAGGTCCGGGTCGGCTCGCCAGGTCCAGGTACCAGCCGGTACCAGAACCATCCAAAGGTTTCCTTTCAAGGACACAAAAAACCTGACCTGCAAGGCCAGGTGTCTAAATCAGTCTTTTTGTTCAAAAAGTCATTGTGGTACAACTTTAAATAAAAACTATTAAATGAATAAAGAGTTCGATGTGATCAGTATCGAATCTTTAGTCATTTATCTAATAAGTCTATATCTTTACATGCATGTTTTTAGAAAATAAAATTCAAAGTATTTTATAATATATATAATTATATAACATGATATATATTATAATATAATAAATCAAAATTCAAGGTATTATAATATATATAATTATACAACATGACATATATTATATATATATTATACCATAATACATCAACATTAATCATTAAACCAAAAGTTCAAACAAATCATAAATAAAATGCTTTCAAAATAAACAGTTAACCAGTAGATCCAAGTTAATGACACCAAGGCTATATGACTCACCGAAGAGTAACCAAAGGTTGTCACAATGAACAGGAACCTGCTGCTGCTGCCATGCTGCTGCCAAACATTTCGGCCATCTTGCATTGGTGGAAGTGGGAGTGGGGAGTGAAGGAACTGATGTCACCTTTATACTGCCTTGGTTGACAGTTGACATGGGTTGCCATTTGCGTGTTGCCATGTTGGCTGGGTTACACTTTCCCCCCCTAATCTCATGTACGTCCCATGACATGTAATTGGTTTGGTGTCAAACGGCTTGGATCAATAGGTTACTGTGAAACATTGCAATTAGGAACACCTGGACCTGACAAGGCATACGAAAAGGCAGTAGTTAAACCATGAAACAATGATTGCACTGCTTTTAAGATGGGTTTCCCCGGTTTAGAGTAACCAAATCTGTCAGGCGGTCTCCGGGTTCTAGTTGAACGCCTTACAGGTTGGTCGTCACTATTGTCTGAGTCTGAGGACTCCGAGGTAAGTGGTAAATCGAGGGAATGGGTTATGTCGACAGCCGGTTCAGGACTTTGCTCTGCGTTTCCAGGTAAGTGGGGTTCAGGACTGTCATTTCCAGGTAAGTGGGGTTCAGGGCTGTCAGGGGTATCATTTCCAGGTAAGTGGGGTTCAGGGCTGTCAGGGGTATCATTTCCAGGTAAGTGGGTTTCAGGGTCGTCCATGGCATCAGGTAAGTATGAACCTTCAGCGTCGTCAGGTATGTCGGTTTGGTTCAGAGGAGCATCAGAGGATGGGCTCTGTGTGGTCTCTGTGGGTGTTGGATCCATGAGGGAAGGTTGTGAAATGTTGATTGTTGTGAATTTAGGAAGTTCAGAGTCGGAAGATCCATTGTACCAGTGAGATGGAATAATTTCATCCTCATCTGTTAGATTGTCTGTAGTATCGGTATGATTGTCTGCAGTTGGGAATGATTTTGGTCTGATTGGCTGTTTCGTGTGAGATCTTTCAGGTGCAGGTAAGTAACCGCAAGGAAGAAGTAGATCTCGGTGTAGTGTTCGAGAAGGTTTCTCCTTGTTCTCAGGTCTGACTGTGTAAACAGGAAGAGCACCAGCTCTTTTAACAACGTACACATCAGATTCCCATTTGTCTGCCAATTTGTGCTTTCCTCTCAAGCGTACATTCCTGACCAAAACGCGATCTCCAACTGATAATTCAGAAGCGGTGACATGTTTGTCAAATCTGGTTTTGTTTCTTTGCATGATTGTCAGCATTTCCGGTTGCCATTTTATAGCTTTCCTCCAGGTGAGATTTTAAATCTTTGACATATTGAGAATGGGATATTTGTTGGTTGTCCTCAACAGGTAAGCCAAAGGCTAAATCAATGGGAAGTCTCGGTTGGCGTCCGAACATTAGTTCATATGGTGTGAATCCTGTGACATCATTCTTGGTGCAGTTGTATGCATGTACCAAGGGTTTGACAAAATCTTTCCAGTGGGCTTTGTCCTGTTCCGTCAGAGTTCTGAGCATGTTCAACAGTGTACGATTGAAACATTCCACTGGGTTTCCTCTGGGGTGATATGGTGTTGTCCGTGTTTTGTGAATTCCAGTCACCTTGCAGAGTTCCTTTATTGTCCGGGATTCAAAGTCTGGTCCTTGATCGCTGTGGAGTTTTTCCGGGATCCCATAATGGATTAGGAAGTTACCCCATAGACATTTGGCAACAGTTTTGGCTTTTTGATTGGGTGTGGGAATTGCAACGGCATATTTTGTGAAATGGTCTGTTATTACGAGGACGTCCTTGATCCTTCCATCTGGTTCCAGTGATAAGAAGTCCATCCAAGTTCCAGTGGTCTGGTTGTTTTTATATTGACAAGAGGTGCTGCTTTTTCCGGCAAAGATTTCCTTTTCACACACCTTTCACAGGTTTTGATCTTTGTGTAAACGTCGGCATACATCCTTGGCCAATAAAATCTGGTTCGGACCAGGTCAAGTGTCCTTTCCATTCCCATGTGGCCCATTTGATCGTGCAGACTGGTGAGAGCTTGGTTTCGCAGTTCTTGTGGTAAGACCAGCTGAAAAGAGCACTGAGAGCCGATTTGCCTCTTCCTTACAAGAATGTTGTTCCGGAGCTCTAACCGATTTAATTCTCTAAGGAGAAGTGGCAGATCTGGAAGCTCGTCCCTCAAGGTAGGTGGTGGTGTGACTCCACTTTCCAGTTGAGTTATCACATGCTGAAGGACTTGGTCTGCTCTTTGTTTTGCAGTGATCTCAGCATCTGTAAGCTGAGAAATGACTGAGGATCCAAACTGCTGGTCATTCACAAAACTGTCGGGGAGGGCTTTAGTGGACATGGAAAGTGATTGGACAAGAGTCAAGGTATGAGTATGAGGATTTGCATTGGAACTGTACGTAGATGAGCTGTCTGTCACAGATTGCTTGAACTGTGGGTTGATCAAGAGGAATTAATTCTGAATCAGGAAGATCACAGAATTTCCATATTCGTTCCCTTTCCTTTTGAGACTTGAAATCATCCAACAGATCACCTTGTGGTCTGCGAGAAAGTCCATCTGCATCAGCAGCTTGCCAGCTCGATACAGAATCTTAAAGGAATAGGTGGATAGTGTAGCAAGCCACCTGTAGCTGGCTGCATCCATCATGGCTGTTGTCAAGAGGTAAGTAAGAGGATTATTGTCAGTTATAACAGTGAAATAATTTCCGTAAAGATAGTCACTGAGCTTTTCTGTCACTGCCCATTTGAGAGCAAGGAATTCCAGTTTATGTGCTGGGTAACGGGATTCACTTCGAGAGAGTCCTCTGCTGGCATAAGCAATGACTCTGTTCTGTCCTTCTTGTTCCTGGTATAGCACAGCTCCCAGACCAATGGAGCTGGCATCAGTATGCAGGATATATGGTTTCTGAGGGTCAGCAAATGCTAGAACTAGGGTTAGGGTTAGGAGCAGTAGTGAGTTTTTGAATGACTGTTTCAAAGGCTTCCTGACAAGCGGATGTCCAGCGGC
Organism: Protomyctophum parallelum; assembly: GCF_964188405.1. NCBI lineage: Eukaryota > Metazoa > Chordata > Actinopteri > Myctophiformes > Myctophidae > Protomyctophum > Protomyctophum parallelum. The sequence goes on along the minus strand of NC_139703.1, from coordinate 39,399,459 downwards.
CACCAAATGGCTCTTTGGGGTTTAGATATTGTTCTGGTTTTAAAGTTGATTTGAATTTCTTCTGAGATGGCGGATAACCAGATGTGAGGTCATGGAGGGGTTTGACAATAGCAGAGTAGCCTTTTATGTATCTTCGGTAGTACCCAGCAAATCCTAAAAAGGATCTGAGATCTTTCAAGGTTTTGGGTACTGGCCAAGTAGTGAGAGCTTTAATCTTGTCAGGATCAGTCTCAACACCATTGCGTGAAACCACATGTCCCAAGTACCGAACAGATCTTTGAAAGAACTTGCATTTTTCAACAGACAGTTTCAGCCCAAATTCTTTCAGCCGATTGAGCACTTTCATAAGCCTTGCTTCATGTTCTTCCAAGGTAGGTGCAAAAATAATCACATCATCAATGAAGACAAGGACTTCCTTCAAGTTCATTGTTCCCATGCATTTCTACATGAGTCTTTGAAAAGTGCTCGGTGCATTTGTTACTCCTTGGGGCATGCGATTGAATTCCCAGAATCCTAAGGGACACACAAAGGCGGTTTTGTCTTTATCTGCTTCCTCCATTTCAATTTGGTAATAACCTGATTTCAGATCAAGAACTGAGAACCACTCAGATCCAGAGAGAGCTGTGAAAGCATCCTCAAGCTTTGGCAAGGCATAAGCATCCTTAATGGTCTGCAAATTACATTTTCGATAGTCGATACAGAGTCGTACACTGCCATTATTTTTCCTTACAACCACGATGGGTGATGCAAAAGGAGATTCAGATTCTCGGATTACTCCGCTTTCAAAGAGTTCCTGCAGGTGTGTACGGACAGCATCGACATCTTGTGGATGGATGGGTCTTGGTCTTTGCTTGAAGGGCGTTTCATCTGAAAGCTTGATCCGGTGAGTAACTTTATCTGTTCTGCCAAAGTCAAGATCATGTTTTGCAAAAACTTCTGGAATGCTGTTTAGCTTGGCTGTAATGCAATCTTTCCATTCAGGTGAGAGAGGTGAGTCACTGAAGTCATAGTTCAGTGGCTGTGATGAAGATTGATCTTGATCAGATAGACTTTGCTCTTTTGCAAGGATGGTGTTAACTGTACTCATTTGTGCAATCGCAGATCTGGCAGGAATGACGACATCGTGATCAGATTCATTGCTTACAATGACAGGCAACTGACCAGGCTGAAGTTTGGAACAGTCAACCAGACATGATTGAACAATCAAACTGCCAGGCAAAGAGAAAGTAGGATGCTCAACAAGCACAGCATTCTGGGAAAAACAGTTTATAGAAGTTCCCTCCAAGACCACCATTCCTCCTAGTGGAATGGTTTGTGGACACCTTCCATGCATTCTGATCACACCATTATTGAATTGGTTGTGTCTCAGCTCAAGGACCTTCAGGACTGTTCTGTATCCATGTGGAAGTGAATGATTCATTTGCAAGACATCTCTCATAAAGAACATCAAGTGCGTTTGTGCCGATAAGCATAAGAGATTGCATCGATTTGCCATCAGGCACCACCAAAGCAAGTGTGGGTATGTCTATGGATGTTCCAAGGAACTCAGGTGGAAAAGTAACATCTAGTTCAATGTAGCCCATGTAAGGCACACACTGACCATTAGCCCCCTCAACTTTCAGTAGATTGACCGGTGGTTTGATTTCATGGTCAGGAAGAAAGCTGGAGTAAAAGGAATGGGGAATGGTTGTCACTTGAGAGCCTGTATCCAATAGACTTGAATTGAATCGTCTGCCTTTAATGAACACTTGTGCGGTGCTTTTGGTTCCAATGAGTCCTTTTGGTAGCTTGCATGTATGGGAAGTGAGTTGTGATTGTTTGCAATTTATGGGACATTGTGTCACTGCAGCCTCTGGTTGTCCCTCCACAGAGACTGCCTTCAGTTTGATGGATTATTTTTGTCCCAATTCTGTTGTTTCTGTTGTAGTTGCTTCTTCTTTGCCATCACAAGAGTTGGATTGGCTGCATTACTGCAAGAGGAAGAGATGTGGCCATCCTCACCACACCTAAATCAGTACCAAGGCTTGGGTTTAGTGGAGGAAAATGGCACAGCAGTAGCAGCAACCTTAGACTTGGTCGATGTGGGTTGTGATTTCTTCTGTGAAAGCAAGGCAGATAACTGGCTCTGTAGCTCATTCATTTGCTTCTTAAGGTCATCAAGTGCACCGAGTCCTTGTTCTGATGTTGCTCCACATACACAGGCACTGTGTGAACTAAAGTGAACACGTTTGGATGTATTGGTGTGTTCTTTCATCCGATTCTCTTTTGCCAGCTGTCTGTCTTCCTCTGTGCGCAGCAAGAGCAAAAGCTCTCCGAAGGATGGAGGATTGTCTTTCTTCCTATCAAGTAAGTTGGTTATGACTGGGTCTTCCAGGCAGCCACGACAGAATTGTCTGATTAGATGTTTCTCTGCTTCACTTGGTTGGACTCCGCCCCTCTTCAGCACAGAGTTCAAGGTGAGCTGTAGTCGCTGTAGATAAGCAGAGTATTTCTCATCTTGAGCTTGGTAAGTAGTCCTTGTTCTGATGTTGCTCCACATACACAGGCACTGTGTGAACTCAAGTGAACACGTTTGGATGTATTGGTGTGTTCTTTCATCCGATTCTCTTTTGCCAGCTGTCTGTCTTCCTCTGTGCGCAGCAAGAGCAAAAGCTCTCCGAAGGATGGAGGATTGTCTTTCTTCCTATCAAGTAAGTTGGTTATGACTGGGTCTTCCAGGCAGCCACGACAGAATTGTCGGATTAGATGTTTCTCTGCTTCACTTGGTTGGACTCCGCCCCTCTTCAGCACAGAGTTCAAGGTGAGCTGTAGTCGCTGTAGATAAGCAGAGTATTTCTCATCTTGAGCTTGGTAAGTAGTTAAGAACTGAGCAAAAAGCTCATCTCCATACTGGACGGTGGCAAAGGCTGCATCAAGGACTTGCAAGTAAGTCGTGGGACGAGCATCAGCTCCCAGACCTCTAACCACATCAGCTGCAGGAGACAGCAAGCCGTCAAGGATTCGCCTGGTGACGTGCAAGGCAGACAGGCTAGGATCAGCAAGCAACAGTTCAGTTTGTGAGCGCCATGCTTCATAGTCAGTTTCATTGTTGGGTTTGGGACAGTTCCCAGAGAAAGTACGCAGTCTGAGTGGAGATAATGAATGAGAACTGAAGTCTTCTCTCTTCAAAATATGTTCCACCACAACTTTTTGTATGTCAGGGGGGTTTAAATCAGCTGCTGATAGAGACACGGTCCTTGTGACATGTCTAGTCTTTCCATTTGAAGATGGTAGCTCACCACCTTCCTCCTTGAACACAGGTGACTCCTCTTCACCCTCACTGGGTTTTTTCAGTTCTTTACTCATATGACTGAGCATGTCTTTAAGCAAAGCCTCAAAACTCCTGCCACTAGAGGTGGCTATTTCTGAGATTTGTTTGAGATAGTTCTCAGTGTGTATCCCTCCAACAGTAGCAGCATACTCCTTTGCAAGTGAGTTGATTTGGTAAACAACTCCTTCATCATCATCAGTGTGCACTAGTGGCAACAGTGGCTCTAACGCTGCTATAGCAGAGTCATCTTTAAACTCAACGATCAGGTTTTTGTAATCAGTGTTGTTAGGATCATCAACTGGAATTCCTTTTTCAATGGCCCCATATTTCCTTAAACATTCAACCAGTTTTTGTCTGTCTCTGCTGTGTTCTTGTCACCTTTGACAAGTACATAATTTAAATTGTCACTTTAACCCCTGATTGTTCAATGAAATCCATCATAACATGAAAATATTCAGGGGAAATATTCAGAAAACAACTTCAATGGTTTTCACACATATTGAGCTCCTGGCTGGCTCGCCACATGTAGCAAGTGGCGCAATGGGTAACCAACTAATACAATGTTGGTATATGGTAAAGGGATTGACTGCGTATAAACCAGGTTCGGAGAAGGAGCTCAATGTGTGAAGTGAAAACCAATGAAATAAGGGAGGCAGAAACTGGAGTTAAAGGGTAACTGAAGATTATTATTATTATTTCAAAAACAGAACTTAAACACTTTTGAACATTTATAGAAAATAATAAACACAAAATGGGGGCCCCTTAAAGATGGTGACTCTTAGTCCATGTTGAGTTCCTAACTAAGGGGAAATTCAGTCTGTCTCCAGGGGGGAGAACTGGGTTACCACATTTGTGGAGGGAGGGGGGTGTCGAGGTCCGGGTCGGCTCGCCAGGTCCAGGTACCAGCCGGTACCAGAACCATCCAAAGGTTTCCTTTCAAGGACACAAAAAACCTGACCTGCAAGGCCAGGTGTCTAAATCAGTCTTTTTGTTCAAAAGGTCATTGTGGTACAACTTTAAATGAAAACTATTAAATGAATAAAGAGTTCGATGTGATCAGTATCGAATCTTTAGTCATTTATCTAATAAGTCTATATCTTTACATGCATGTTTTTAGAAAATTCAAAGAATTTTATAATATATATTATAAAACATGATATATATATTATAATATAATAAATCAAAATTCAAGGTATTTTATAATATATATAATTATACAACATGACATATATTATATATATATATATTATACCATAATACATCAACATTAATCATTAAATGAAAAGTTCAAACAAATCATAACTCAAATGCTTTCAAAATAAACAAACAGTTAACCAGTAGATCCAAGTTAATGACACCAAGCCTATATATGACTCACCGAAGAGTAACCAAAGGTTGTCACAATGAACAGGAACCTGCTGCTGCTGCTGCCATGCTGCTGCCAAACATTTCGGCCATCTTGCATTGGTGGAAGTGGGAGTGGGGAGTGAAGGAACTGATGTCACCTTTATACTGCCTTGGTTGACAGTTGACATGGGTTGCCATTTGCGGGTTGCCATGTTGGCTGGGTTACACTTACAACTGTTAATGAGTTTCAATCTGTTAAATGACCTGAAGAGACATGGTTAGGCACAATAGAGCTAGCCATAGAAACATAGAACACAGAAGTTGGTTAATTGTAAAGAAGGTTAGTTATTAACCCATTCAGAAAACCCTATGTTTCTATATCAGACGTTCTCAAACATTTTCATGTCAAGGACCCCCAGAATTATTGGCCGCCGACCCCCATCTGAAAATATGTTGTTCAAGGGACCCCCCCCCCCCCCCAGAAGCAAACATTTGAGTTAAAAGCGTTCGCTCTGAAAGAATATATATCCAAAGATTTGCGCCACATTTTCACAATAAAATAAATACATAGCAGATCTACAAGCTCATAGCGCGGCACTCAGTGCCGCGCTATGAGCTTGTAGATAAGCGAGCGGTATTGCAGCTGTTCGTACCCCAGACAGACAGACAGACGTGGCCAGTCATTGGAGCAGTTAGACACTGCACAAAAAAAAACTAGAAATGCATTGGCCTACTTGTGCGCAAGCAGAGCTCAAGTTATTCATAATTCCCGTTCGAGATACCCACTACAACGGGTTCTAAATGTTTTAAGTGACCTAGAAGTTTGAAACGTCATCTACATAATGTATTGTATACATGTTGTGGATTTTTGGTGGGAACCTCGGCCAATCGGGGATTGGCTGATGACGTCATCAGCCAACTATGCATGTTTATGTAAAATAGGGTGGTTCCTGATTGGCCAAGGGACAACACCGACATATGCCCCGTAACTATGTATGTTTATGTAAAAACGGTGGTTCCTCATTGGCCGATCGTGTCACAAAAATTTACAATCACTGATTGGCTGAAGGAGTCCCGGACATATTCAGCCGGAAACAGTACTTGCGCTCTTCTTGCACAAGTAACTATCATAGTGTAGGTACATCTCTATAGTAACTATCACAGTGTAGGTACATCTCTATAGTAACTATCATAGTGTAGGTACATCTCTATAGTAACTATCATAGTGTAGGTACATCTCTATAGTAACTATCATAGTGTAGGTACATCTCTATAGTAACTATCCTAGTGTAGGTAAATCTCTCAAAAATGGACGGCCTGCACAAATCTGCATTTCTATGTTTGCACTGCAACAGTTTATATTGTGTGTGTGATGTCAGACCTCAGCTCCTGGTCAGCATTCAGTACATAAGTGTGAGTTGTCTTTAAACTTTCACTTTCTCTCAGTGTTAATTAAAGACATCCTGAAGGAGTTTCCTGAGACGCAGCACGAGTGAGCGAGGAGAGGCACGGAGAAGAGGGAGAGTGTTACGGTATAAAAGACATATTGTCCCAACCCCAACAGAGGAACCTATAGAACTCTCATTCTCACCAGAGTCCATTTATAGCCGCATTTGATGATGGAAGGAAGGAGTGAGGCCCAATGTTTCCAGACTCGGGTCTCCTTTTTCCGAGTGTTCATGTGCCTCTACCTACCTCCATGAACCCAGGAAGAGGAGCCACAGCAATGTCCTTTACTGCCAAACACTGAGGAATGAACACATCCCTTCAGCAGCATGTCAGAAAATGTACTGCTCTGTAACCAGCCAGAAACAAAGAGACACAGATGAACCCAAATCTAATTACAGTGACCAACAGTTTACCATGAATTTAGCTCCGTCAAGAGAAGTAAAGACAAATCAGCAGAGGTACGCAGGACGGAAAGCCCACATCTGTAAACAGTGTGACAAGTGTTTCAGTAAGTTAGATAATCTGCAGAGACACCAGCGTATCCACACTGGAGAAAAACCATACCACTGTAAACAGTGTGACAAGAGTTTCAGTCAGTTAGGTCAACTGAAGACACACCAGCGAATCCATACTGGAGAAAAGCCATACCACTGTAAACTGTGTGACAAAAGTTTCAGTATGTTAGGTAATCTGCAGAGACACCAGCGTTTCCACACTGGAGAAAAACCATACCACTGTAAACAGTGTGACAAAGGTTTCAGCCTGTTAGGTAATCTGCAGGCACACCAGCGTATCCACACTGGAGAAAAACCATACCACTGTAAACAGTGTGACAAAGGTTTCAGCCTGTTAGGTAATCTAAAGGCACACCAGCGTATCCACACTGGAGAAAAAACATACCACTGTAAACAGTGTGACAAGGGTTTCAGTATGTTAGGTCAACTGAAGATACACCAGCGAATCCATACTGGAGAAAAACCATACCACTGTAAACAGTGTGACAAAAGTTTCATTCAGTCAGGTAGTCTGCAGGCACACCAGCGTATCCACACTGGAGAAAAACCTTACCACTGTAAACAGTGTGACAAAAGTTTCATTCAGTTAAGTAATCTTGTGAAACACCTGCGTCTCCACACTGGAGAAAAACCATACCACTGTAAACAGTGTGATAAGAGTTTCAGTCAGTTAGGCCATCTGCAGATACACCAGCGTATCCACACTGGAGAAAAACCATACCACTGTAAACAGTGTGAGAAGAGTTTCAGACAGTTAGAAAGTCTTAAGACACACCTGCGTCTCCACACTGGAGAAAAAACATATCACTGTAAACTGTATGACAAGGATTTTAGTAGTTTAGGTAGTCTGCAGGCACATCAGCGTATCCACACTGGAGAAAAACCTTACCACTGTAAACAGTGTGATAAAAGTTTCAGTCTGTCAGGTAGTCTGCAGGCACACCTGCGTCTCCACACTGGAGAAAAACCATACCACTGTAAACAGTGTGATAAGAGTTTCAGTCTTTCAGGTAGTCTGCAGGCACACCAGCGTATCCACACTGGAGAAAAACCATACCACTGTAAACTCTGTGACAAGAGTTTCACTGAGTCAGGTCAACTGAAGAAACATCAGCGAATCCATTCTGGAGAAAAACCATACCACTGTAAACAGTGTGACAAGAGTTTCAGTCAGTTAGATAGTCTTAAGAAACACCAGCGTATCCACACTGGAGAAAAACCATACCACTGTAAACAGTGTAACAAGGGTTTCAGTCAGTTAGGTCATCTGCAGACACACCAACATATCCACACTGGAGAAAAACCATACCACTGTAAACAGTGTGATAAGAGTTTCAGTAAGTTAGGTCATCTGCAGATACACCAGCGTATCCACACTGGAGAAAAACCATACCACTGTAAACAGTGTGATAAGAGTTTCAGTAGGTTAGATAGTCTTAAGACACACCTGCGTCTCCACACTGGAGAAAAACCATACCACTGTAAACTCTGTGACAAGAGTTTCACTGAGTCAAGTCATCTGTAGAGACACCAGCGTATCCACACTGGAGAAAAACCTTACCACTGTAAACAGTGTGACAAGAGTTTCAGACAGTTAGAAAGTCTTAAGACACACCTGCGTCTCCACACTGGAGAAAAAACATCTGCAGACACACCAGCGTATCCACACTGGAGAAAAACCATACCACTGTAACAGTGTGATAAGAGTTTCAGTCAGTTAGGTCATCTGCAGATACACCAGCGTATCGACACTGGAGAAAAACCATACCACTGTAAACAGTTTGACAAAAGTTTCATTCAGTCAGGTAGTCTGCAGGCACACCAGCGTATCCACACTGGAGAAAAACCTTACCACTGTAAATGAGTTTCAATCTGTTAAATGACCTGAAGAGACATGGTTTGGCACAATAGAGCCAGCCATAGAAACATAGAACACAGAAGTCGTGAGAAAGGAGACCATATAATTAACGGTTAATTGTAAAGAAGGTTAATTATTAACCCATTTAGACCTGAGGCCGTATCTGCAGATACATCTGCAGATACACCAGCGTATCCACACTGGAGAAAAACCATACCACTCTAAACTCTGTGACAAGGGTTTCACTGAGTCAGGTCATCTGCAGAGACACCAGCGTATCCATACTGGAGAAAAACCTTTCCACTGTAAACAGTGTGACAAGAGTTTCAGACAGTTAGAAAGTCTTAAGAAACACCTGCGTCTCCACACTGGAGAAAAACCATACCACTGTAAACTGTGTGACAAGAGTTTCAGTCTGTTAGATAGTCTTAACCGTCTTCCTGCCATTGCCGAAGCCCTTCGGCAATTGAAGCATTAATTTGATATTAACGCTTGCTGCCATTGCTGAAGCCCTTCGGCAATTGCCCTTTATTAGTGCATATGATTGATCAAGCCATAATGCTACTCACGTTAGCCGGTTAGCTAGCACTGTTGTTAGCACTGCACTGGATCGTTCATATTAATTCACCGTCGCCATAAGAATCCATTCTATCCGTTTCTTTCAATCGCCTGTATCTCCTATTCCTTGTCCCAGATGGCATTTTTGGTCAAAACAGCGTTTCTTTGACGGCACGAGCCGACGTTGTGGAGTGCAAAAATGTACCGGCATTTTTCGATCATGTAAACAAAGGTTGTCTTGGCAACGTAAAGCTGGCAGGGATAAGCTCACTTCCGGTTGAGGCAAAATGTGGCTTTTCAAAATAAGAGCTCAAATTTAAAAAATGCTGGCATGAATTAGGTCCTAATTTCTCAATAAATGGCAGCAGTAAAAGGGTTAAGAAACACCAGCGTATCCACACTGGAGAAAAACCATACCACTGTAAACAGTGTGACAAAGGTTTCAGCCAGTCAGGTCAACTGAAGAAACATCAGCAAATCCATACTGGAGAAAAGCCTTAACACTGTAAACTGTGTGACAAGAGTTTCAGTCAGTTACGTAATCTTAAGAAACACCTGCGTCTCCACAGAAAAACCATACCACTGTAAACTAGTTTCAATCTGTTAAATGACCTGAAGAGACACGGACGGTTAGGCACAATAGAGCCAGCCATAGAAACATAGAGAAAGAAGACCATACAATTAAGAAATTAGCATTTTAAATAGATGACCCTAACATATAAAACCTCAGTAAAACTATACCTTAATCCTAACCTAACCCAAAAAAGGAGGGTGTCACTCGTCCAATCTGGTACCCAGGAAGGTTGTCGAGCAGCCAAGCGACAGGCCCCTCTCAGCCCTGAAACGTATGGAATGAATTCTGTACTGGCCAAATATGGAGCGTGTCTCGAGTGTACAGGGTTTGATGAGGGTCAGATCAATTATGGAAGCCAGTTTTCGCCGGCTGCCGGGCGCAGCTGCACTAATAACATTGGGACAGGCCCGTCTAGATTTGAAATGTTCTCGATTCCTGACCATATATGGGGGCATTTCCCATATATATATATATATATATATATATTAATATTGATGATGTCGCATGCCTGGGGTGACCAACCAACCAACCAAACAACTGACTGACGGGAAATGCACGATTTCATAGTAAATGCAACTACTACTATCAATGTTTAGCCAACCTGCAGGTAGGGCTGAATGGCTTTGAGGCAGGTGTCCGGGATGTTCTCCTTGTTGAAGGTCCTCAGGGAGTCCAGGAAGGCGTCCACCTTGGCCATCATCACCTTGGCCGCCTTCCAGCTGCGGTCCTTGGGCACGCGGCCGCCCGGCGCCATCAGCACCATGACCGCTGCGGTCACGTTGGTCACCGCCGTCACCGGAGAGCTGAACGACTTCAGCTCCGTCAGGTTGTTCTGGACGAGACGATGTGGAAGAGAGAGGAGACGACATGATGAGATGGAGAGTTACGGACCACTGCTGTAGGATAGAACTACGCTACTGAGTGTGTGCAGGCTGTATGATAGGGGTGGGACGTTTCACTTACCTCCCAATTCAATACGATATCGATACCTAGGAAGCCGATTCGATTTATATTGTGATTCTTAAAGCCAAGGGCCACGCTTTTCTCACAATTTTTCAACCTATCTTCATATAATTGGTCCTCACTAATAATCATGATAAAATAGCACAATTATTTTCTACTCAGTTTGTGTCTCATAGGAGGGATGTGGGGCAGTTCAGAAACCCAGTCCACCAGTGACATCTTCGATAGGGAATCCAAGCTAAGAGAAACTGCAGGCTTACTACTCCCGATAAGCTGCAATGTGATAATAATAATAAAAAAGAAAACTTAAAAAAAGAATTAAAAAAAAAAAAAAATCACTGGTGGATGGTAAGGTACCTAATAGGTCATTCACTTCTAGTCATTTTTACTAGTTGACTAGTTGCGTAGTTTACTAGTCGACTAGTTGTTTAACTAAAAACTGTGTACATTGGTGACTATAACTATAATCTACCTGATCTTGAGGCCTACAAAATAAATCAGTAAATCAATAAATCAATAAATCAATAAATCAATACATTCATTCATTGTGTACCTTATTGAGAGTGTTCAGGGCCTCCTGGGCGGCGGTCAGAGCCGGCTCAGCCTTGGCCAGGTCCTCCTCGCAGTCCCTCTGCTTGCCGCTGACCTCCACGGCGATGGCCGCAACCTTCCTCTCCTCCTCGTCGGCCACCGCCTTCTCCTTGGAGACCTTCTCCTTCTCCGTGCCCACCACCTGCGTGCGTGATGAGACATGATTAGTTAGATGTTACATATGATATGACAGGGGTGCATGGTTCAACTTTGACGATGGAGAGGGCCACTAGATTAACCCATTCTGAACGGGAACCCATTTTGGTGTTAGCATCATGTCATGCTTTAGCTATTGAAAAATAGCAGATCTACAAGCTCATAGCGTGCCACCGAGTGGCGCGCTACGAGCTTGTAGGTCTGCTTTTTTTTTATCGAAGAACGACTGACATTTTTTAGAATCTGATCTCGGGTCAGAATGGGTTAATCAGACCAGTGTGTGTGTCCAGTGGAAACCTTGTATGAATCTGATCTCTGGTCAGAATGGGTTAAGAGTGCCACGTTGCATATTTCTGTCCTAGCGAAAATAGCTGCTCTACGAGCTCAATATATGAGTAGCACTGCGACGCATTTTATTATCCCATTCTGACCTGAGATCAGATTAATATAAGGTTTCCACTGGACACACACACTGGTCTGATTAACCCATTCTGACCTGAGATCAGATTCTAAAAATGTCAGTCGCTCTTCGATTTTTCAAAAATAGCAGACCTACAAGCTCGTATGAGCTTGTAGATCTGCTATGTTTCAATAGCTAAAGCATAACATGATGCTAACACCAAAATGGGTTCCCGTTCAGAATGGGTTAAATATTATAGATAGACTGAAGTAATTAAAGCGGGTCATGGTTGCATGTTTGTAATTGTAACAGCTGAAATCAATTACTCTGATATCACTGTTTCAACGCCATGCCCGACCGAGATAACGAGATTTGATTAATTGGCGTTAATCAAGTGTTTTTTTTGTAACCATTTCTTTAGTTTTGTTGCTAGCCACCGCCAGCGTAAAATAACAGCCAAATCCCTGCGTGCACGCCGTCTTTATTGACATTATGGCTCATAATTGCGAGGTACAGACCTGTACGGTGCAGACATGACACGTTACATACACAGCTGTACGGTACAGACAGGATGTCACATGGTGGCAGATGTTGTTACCTGGATCAGTTTGTCAGCATCCTGTTTCTTCAGCTCCAGTTCCACTTCCTGTGCGGCCAGCTTGGCTTTCAGCTCATCCACCTGAGGGGTCAGGGTTCAACGTTCACAATCTCAATCTCTTTATTGTTTTTGTACTAGACGACAACGCAATTGAGGTAGCAATCCAACTCAGTGGCAGTGCATTAAAAACATCAAAAATGTACTACTGTATGTATATAAAAACATATATTTTTTTTTCTCGCACACCAAGGTCATATTTATGGTTACATCTTGTGCACAGGCACGTACATATTAGTACAACTTATTTGTGTTAACAGCTTCCTTCAAGTGAAGATAAGCTTGATACTACTGTTGCTGCACCTACTGTATACCAAATATATTCTCTTCTGCAAAATATCTGTTTTGGGAACAATTTCAAAAATCTATAATGTATTTAACGTAAATCTTCTCTTCTGGGGAGCTCCCTGGCACAAAACCATTTCGGATTAGGGGGTCCGCAGCCAAATACAATTACATTTTGGTGGTCCTTGACTCTAACACATTTGAGAACCACTGAAGCAGACGAGTCTACTATAGCTCAGAAAGCTGTACGTCGTGGTGTTCTACAGTGTTGTTTTCGTCGATTAAAACTAAGACGAAAAATGTTCGTCGACTACCTTTTTTCACTGACGAGAACTAAATGAAAACTAAGGTATGATGACTAAAACTAAGACTAAATATACTGACAATTTCGTCAACAAATAAAAACTAGACTAAAATGTTAGGAAGGGACTAGTGGAAGAGATCCAGTCCAAGCCATTTTACACTTGATTGCATGCTGAAAATAGCAGATCTACAAGCTCACAACAGCTTGTAGATTTAGTCGACTAAAACTAAGAAATTCCAGGTGACTAAAATGTGTCAAAAACTAAGTGAAAACTATTCAAGAGACTATGACTAAAACTAAAATTGAAATTTGAGGCCAAAAACAACACTGGTGTTCTACATGGACCTGCAGAAAGCTGTGAGTCGTGGTGCGTGCTAGTACGGACCTGTGCGGACGTGCTGCTCAGCTTCTGCAGGCCGTTCTCCAGGCGTTGGATCTTGGTGGTCAGGTCCCGACTCTTTTGTCCCAGCAGGCTGCCGTACAGCTTGATCTGCTCCAGGAAGGACTTGGGCGTGTTGTAGTTGTAGCGCCGCTCGTTGGCCAGGTACTGCTTGGAGGCGTGGTTGACGCTCACGTGGACGAAGGCCATGAACTTACTGACAGACTCCTTCACCTCGGGCTGAGACCACAGAGTTTACAGTTAGTTACTGACAGACTCCTTCACCTCAGAATGAGACCACAGAGTTTACAGTTAGTTACTGACAGACTCCTTTACCTCAGAATGAGACCACAGAGTTTACAGTTAGTTACTGACAGACTCCTTCACCTCAGAATGAGACCACAGAGTTTACAGTTAGTTACTGACAGACTCCTTCACCTCAGAATGAGACCACAGAGTTTACAGTTAGTTACTGACAGACTCCTTCACCTCAGAATGAGACCACAGAGTTTACAGTTAGTTACTGACAGACTCCTTCACCTCAGAATGAGACCACAGAGTTTACAGTTAGTTACTGACAGACTCCTTCACCTCAGAATGAGACCACAGAGTTTACAGTTAGTTACTGACAGACTCCTTCACCTCAGAATGAGACCACAGAGTTTACAGTTAGTTACTGACAGACTCCTTCACCTCAGAATGAGACCACAGAGTTTACAGTTAGTTACTGACAGACTCCTTCACCTCAGAATGAGACCACAGAGTTTACAGTTAGTTACTGACAGACTCCTTCACCTCAGAATGAGACCACAGAGTTTACAGTTAGTTACTGACAGACTCCTTCACCTCAGAATGAGACCACAGAGTTTACAGTTAGTTACTGACAGACTCCTTCACCTCAGAATGAGACCACAGAGTTTACAGTTAGTTACTGACAGACTCCTTCACCTCAGAATGAGACCACAGAGTTTACAGTTAGTTACTGACAGACTCCTTCACCTCAGAATGAGACCACAGAGTTTACAGTTAGTTACTGACAGACTCCTTCACCTCAGAATGAGACCACAGAGTTTACAGTTAGTTACTGACAGACTCCTTCACCTCAGAATGAGACCACAGAGTTTACAGTTAGTTACTGACAGACTCCTTCACCTCAGAATGAGACCACAGAGTTTACAGTTAGTTACTGACAGACTCCTTCACCTCAGAATGAGACCACAGAGTTTACAGTTAGTTACTGACAGACTCCTTCACCTCAGAATGAGACCACAGAGTTTACAGTTAGTTACTGACAGACTCCTTCACCTCAGAATGAGACCACAGAGTTTACAGTTAGTTACTGACAGACTCCTTCACCTCAGAATGAGACCACAGAGTTTACAGTTAGTTACTGACAGACTCCTTCACCTCAGAATGAGACCACAGAGTTTACAGTTAGTTACTGACAGACTCCTTCACCTCAGAATGAGACCACAGAGTTTACAGTTAGTTACTGACAGACTCCTTCACCTCAGAATGAGACCACAGAGTTTACAGTTAGTTACTGACAGACTCCTTCACCTCAGAATGAGACCACAGAGTTTACAGTTAGTTACTGACAGACTCCTTCACCTCAGAATGAGACCACAGAGTTTACAGTTAGTTACTGACAGACTCCTTCACCTCAGAATGAGACCACAGAGTTTACAGTTAGTTACTGACAGACTCCTTCACCTCAGAATGAGACCACAGAGTTTACAGTTAGTTACTGACAGACTCCTTCACCTCAGAATGAGACCACAGAGTTTACAGTTAGTTACTGACAGACTCCTTCACCTCAGAATGAGACCACAGAGTTTACAGTTAGTTACTGACAGACTCCTTCACCTCAGAATGAGACCACAGAGTTTACAGTTAGTTACTGACAGACTCCTTCACCTCAGAATGAGACCACAGAGTTTACAGTTAGTTACTGACAGACTCCTTCACCTCAGAATGAGACCACAGAGTTTACAGTTAGTTACTGACAGACTCCTTCACCTCGGGCTAGTGTTTTTTAACTTTTTTACCTAGTTTATTTTTCCAATAAAACAGTTTTTATTATTTTGTTCTGTAAAGTGACTTTGAGTACCTTGAAAAGCGCTATATAAATTGTATGTATTATTATTGATGGCATCAAGGCATGCATGCCAAAATACATACTGTACATTGAGTGGACTAAATCAACTGTAGATTTAGTCGACAAAATCATATGAAATTTAGTAAACTAAAAGTAGACTGAAACTAAAAAAATCACACCCGTGTGAACTGAGTGGTGCAACTCCCTCCCCCCCCACCCTCTCTATCTCTCTCATTAGCAGGCAACAGTGCACTGAGTGCAGCACTATCACTCTCTGTTTCTGGCGCCCCCTACTGGTACTCATACACTGGTGCTCATTAACGTCACATACATAGGTGACATATACACACGCACATTGCTGGTTGTAGGAGTGGTTGCACCACTCAAAAACATTTCAGATGACTGCAATGTGACTGAAACTACAGCAAATGGAATTTTACTCATAAAACTATATGAATATTTGCTGTCAAAATGTAACCCTGAGTGTCCTCACTTGGATATTCTCCAGGCCCTGCAGGAACTTGAGGCTGACGGACTCTAGCGCCTCCTGTGGCCACTCGTGGAACCAGTCGATGGCGGTGCAGTTGACCACCGCCGGGAACTTCCTGCTGCGAACCCTCAGCTTACTGCCGACCGGAGAGAAACACAGAGCCACCTGCACGCACACACACACGGTCGCACGCACACACACGCACATGCACACACACACACACACACACACACACACACACATTTATGAATGTCACTTTTTAATACAGGGAGTAAACCGGAGATGGCAGGTCTTTCTTTCTGGATACTATACTGGGCCGGTCTGGTTTGGTCTGTCCAGTCTCTACGTGGCTCACCTTGAGCTGCCTGCGAACGCGGTCGATGAAGAACTTCCAGCAGTTGTCCTTGGTGTCCATCAGGCCGGTGGCTCGAACCTCCGTCCTCACGCTGCCTATGATGTTCTCCACCTCGTCGTCAGGGAACAGCTCAGGAATCTCTCCTGAAGACACAGCAGGTCACATATCTCTGCAGCTATATGGCCAAACATAGTTTCCAGACTTAATTGGTACGTAGGAGGGGCCCGGACAGGAGTCAACCCACAAAGCCTAGTCCTTCCACGCGCCAGAATGGTACCTCCCAGTCCCGGCAGAGTAGTTCAGGAGGAACGGATTTGTGTGGCTCTGGTTTTTCCCTAATATAATGGGACTGATAAGTCGGGACTTGATCACCCCGGCTGGGTCGCCTGAGTGAGGGGCATGATGATGGGAGACCCGAAACCCCGATGACCTCGGGATACATCACTGAGGATACGTCTCAGGTGCATCCATGCGATGTATTTTTGTTTTATAGTGTAAATTTCCCCCGTGCTAAACACAAGTCTCCTTACATGAGCTATTCCGCGGGTACTTTGTGACTCGTCAAACGTTTGGATCACGTGACCAAAAAAGAAAAAACATAACAAGTGACGCTCGCTTCCGAGGGCTGCTGGGTAATGGAGTCTCCAGTGGAATGCTATGGACAATGGTGGCAGGCTGCGAGCGCCGGTGGTTTTTCTCCCTTGTTTGCCACTGGCGATTGTGGATTTCTTTTTTCCGATACTAGGACATTCGATCGCGCTATTTTAAGTCACACGTTCGTGCAACGGAGCTACCGTACGTACGTTCACGATCGGGTGATTCTTCAAAGGTCAGTAAAAAAAACAGGCAGGGAAAACGGCCTTTTTAAAGCCTCAATCCGGCATTCATTGTGTTAACCCATTCTGACCTGAGATCAGATTCATACGAGGTTTCCACTGGACACACACTGGTCTGATTAACCCATTCTGACCTGAGATCAGATTCTAAAAATGTCAGTCGCTCTTCGATTTTTCAAAAATAGCAGATCTACAAGCTCATAGCGCGCCACCGAGTGGCGCGCTATGTGCTTGTAGATCTGCTATTTTTCAATAGCTAAAGCACGACATGATGCTAACACCACAATGGGTTCCCGTTCAAAATGGATTAATTGTGTTAATCCGAGCGCGGATCGACGGCTCATGGTTAACTCATACCTGATGCCAAGAGGTCGTTGATCAGCACGAGGAACTTCTCGTCTGCCACCTGGGCGTCGGTCATTAGGAGCACCGTGCCGACGTTCTTCACGCCAGCTTTGATGTAGAGGGACGCCAGGTCAGCCTGGGTGGCACAGATACACAGACATGATGGGTGGCACACAGATACACAGACATGATGGGTGGCACATACAGACATGATGGGTGACACATATATTATACACAGACAGGGTTGGATGGTTAGCGTTTTCAGCTTGTAGATCGGCTATTTTCGGCACACTGCCCACAAACATAAATAAATAATAGTGTCGACAAAATCAACAGTCGATTTAGTCGACTATAGTCTTATGACATTAAAGTCAACTAAAGCTAGACTAAAAGTTAAACATTTCAGATGATTAAAATGTTACTAAAACAAACAAACTGTAGACTATATGACTACAACTTTAAGTACATTTTATTTAAAGACTATGATTACAGCTAAAGTGCATTTTATTCAAAAGACTAGGACTAGAAGTAAATAAATGAACCCTGTGTGAACCTTGAGATCCTGGATGCCGTAGCCTTTCCTCAAGGTGACCTGGAACACTTCCAGGTTCGAGATGAAGGCAGCCAATCGCGTCAGACTCTGCTTGCCGCTCCCGCCCACGCCCACCAGCAGGGCGTGGCCTCTGGGAGACTCCAGGATGCGGTTTATACGACAGCTAAACGAGGGGGTATACAGAATAAACAACAAGATCGTACAAAAACAAGAAAAAGTCCATAACAACACAGTAAAAACTAGAAATGCACTCTGTCGAGGTGCCAACTTGCGCCTTACATGGCCTACTTGTGCGCAAGCAGAGCATGCAAGCACTGCTACTAACTAATAACTAAGAACTTTCCACCTACATGTGAGCCATGGCGTCCTCGAACAGCACCAGGTTGAGGGCCGGGTTGACCTCGTTGTATCCGTCCATGACCTCCATCAGGGTGCTACTGAGCGCGCTCCATGACCCCACCGGCGCGTAGCGAGCCTCCCCGAGCCCACCGGCAAAGTGGCAGTACAGGTTCAACTCCCTGCTCTGTTCCAGCGTCTCCTCCATGTCCTGAGACACGCACACGCACACACACACACACACACGCACACGCACACGCACACGCACACACACACACACACACACACACACACACACACACACACACACACACACACACACACACACACACATACACATACACATACACACACACACACACACACACACACACACACACACACACACACACACACACACGTCAGCAAACATGTTGCATGGTCGGCGAACTAATCACAGTTTTCCAAAGTAGGAGTTGTGGCGCAGTCATTAGCATTATGATCGCCTCACAGCTAGAAGGGTCCCGGGTTCGATTCCCTCCCGGTAGGGAGTCATTGGCAGCGTGTGTAAAATAAAGTGTTACAAAAAGCGTTGGATAAAAAAAAAGAAACCCTCCCCCGCAATGGACCCCCAACTGCTTAATGGCCAACAGTATAAGACTGTGATCGTACTGCATGGTCAGCTCCCTGACTGTAATGTGTGTGTGTGTGGGTGCGTGCGTGCCTGGTGTTTTATATCCCCTCTAACCAGTCTCCCCTCCCTCTATATAACATCCCTACCTCGTAGAACTTGCTGACGGTCTCTGCCTGCAGCTTGTCGAAGGCGCGCTGGTCCGTCTCCTCCACCATCTTGTCTCTGTAGACGCGGTTGGACTCGTGCAGGTAGACCTTCAGCAGGTCTGACGGAATCTTCAGGACCTCGCTGGTGCAGAACAGAATGCCCTGAGGGGAGGGAATCGTTAAGGAACCGGAATCATTTCAATTCTAATGGTTCCCAGCTCTAATTTCTAAAGAGAATCCAAAATAATCACACCCGTGTGAAGTGAGGAGCGCTCTTATCATCTTCCAACATCGAGGAGGGAATTCGGTATAGCTATGATTAGGTGATGTAATGATGATGTAAAACAAAATGGTGTCAAAACATGAAATTCTCTTTATTGTTAACCCATTTTGTGCGGGAACCGAAATGGCATTTCATGTTTGTGTGTTAGGGACAAGATGACATACATTTTCCCTTCATTGTCAATGGCATTTTTAAAATAAACATTGAACTAAAAACAAACATTAAACCTGTATATAGGAGGGGCTATAGCACTTTCTAATTGTAGCCTCACCTGGAATATGTCGGACAGGTCTCTATATCTCTAGAACTCACCTGGAATATGTTGGACAGGTCTCTAGAACTCACCTGGAATATGTTGGACAGGTCTCTAGAACTCACCTGGAATATGTTGGACAGGTCTCTAGAACTCACCTGGAATATGTTGGACAGGTCTCTAGAACTCACCTGGAATATGTTGGACAGGTCTCTAGAACTCACCTGGAATATGTTGGACAGGTCTCTAGAACTCACCTGGAATATGTTGGACAGGTCTCTAGAACTCACCTGGAATATGTTGGACAGGTCTCTAGAACTCACCTGGAATATGTTGGACAGGTCTCTAAAACTCACCTGGAATATGTTGGACAGGTCTCTAGAACTCACCTGGAATATGTTGGACAGGTCTCTAGAACTCACCTGGAATATGTTGGACAGGTCTCTAGAACTCACCTGGAATATGTTGGACAGGTCTCTAGAACTCACCTGGAATATGTTGGACAGGTCTCTAGAACTCACCTGGAATATGTTGGACAGGTCTCTAGAACTCACCTGGAATATGTTGGACAGGTCTCTAGAACTCACCTGGAATATGTTGGACAGGTCTCTAAAACTCACCTGGAATATGTTGGACAGGTCTCTAGAACTCACCTGGAATATGTTGGACAGGTCTCTAGAACTCACCTGGAATATGTTGGACAGGTCTCTAGAACTCACCTGGAATATGTTGGACAGGTCTCTAGAACTCACCTGGAATATGTTGGACAGGTCTCTAGAACTCACCTGGAATATGTTGGACAGGTCTCTAAAACTCACCTGGAATATGTTGGACAGGTCTCTAGAACTCACCTGGAATATGTTGGACAGGTCTCGGAGGTTGAAGATGTAGTGGAACTTGACGGCCGTGGGCAGGAAGGCGGAGGCCAGCCGGTGGTGCAGGCCCAGGGCCAGCTGGACCAGCGTGGAGCAGCTCTTCTGCAGGGCGGAGCCGCAGCCCGCCGCGGCCAGGTGATGGAGCAGGATGCTGCTGTAGATGGTGGTCAGGGCCTCGGCGCCGGGGAAGCTCAGGGCAAACACTGAGAAATG
This sequence comes from Protomyctophum parallelum, assembly GCF_964188405.1. Lineage (NCBI taxonomy): Eukaryota > Metazoa > Chordata > Actinopteri > Myctophiformes > Myctophidae > Protomyctophum > Protomyctophum parallelum. The sequence goes on along the minus strand of NC_139703.1, from coordinate 39,378,719 downwards.
ACGCTGAGAAACAGAGAAACGTGTAATGTATATGTATCGTATGTATACTGTTAATTTGTGT